>NC_090849.1:14391886-14698314 GCF_024217435.2 Syngnathus scovelli | reverse complement strand
AGATATCCCTTCATTTTAAGCCCTCCTTACTTCACCGATTGCTTTCCCTAATACTCATCCTCTTTTTCTTTTTCGTCATAAACTTCTTTGTGGGGTGTTATCTATCCCCTGATGATATCTGGCAATTGCTAATTTAAATTCAAATTTGGGGGGCGGAAGTTAATTAGTTGCACAGACCAGTGGCTAGATTTGGAGATTTGATCGTTTTGACTGAAGCTGTTCAAGGATACAAAAAGGCCTGCTGTTTTGTCTCGGAATCATCTACACCAGGGGTGTCAAACTCATTTTTTTCGCGGGCCGCATTGTAGTCATAGCTTCTTTCGGAGGGCCATTATGACTGTCAACCCAAATAAATGTATGAGCACTTTATATTATACACAGTAAAAGCTACAAAACAAACTGACAAATAACTTGTTTTCAAATCAGACGAGTAAGAACTAGTCAAATATTTAAAAAAAAAGATATTATTAAAAGTGAAGATAATTTGCAATTCTAGTATTGACACACGAATTTGATGCACAATTTATCTTCGCGGGCCACATAAAATGACGTGGCGGGCCGTATCTGGCCCCCGGGCCTTGAGTTTGACACCTGTGATCTACACATTATTGAGCTTGTAGTTGAGGCCAGTAATGTTTAATTAATGCATCAGGTCTGTAGTTTCTTTGAGATGTAATGCACATTACGGAAGATGGCTCGTTTAGGCCTTGTTGATTCTTGAACGTTTCGTAAAGTCTGAGGCAAGAAATCACATAACGTATGAGATTGTACTAAAAAAGAATCGTTTGATTACAAATGTAAATGTTCCAGACATGGAATGTCTTGTTTGTAAAATGAGTGATAATGCTTTTGTTATTATGAGAGTGGCTACATTTTGAGGCACCCTCCGATGTCTTCCACTGGTACTCATCATTAATCTCTCGGCTTAGTTATATCGACTAATTCTGTATTAAGTGGCCCATATCAGAAAAAAAAAAACAAACATGATAAGTAGACAGGTGGTAGTAGCAATGTTATATTCTTCATAGTCATACTAGAAACAATCTTCAGCAAATTTAGCGAGGTGTAAATGTATATATTTACAGACTCATATAGTATATAATATATATATATATATATATATATATAGTATATATTTTTTGTGTGTTTAGTGTGTGTCTTAAAGCTCCGTAATGGTAACCACCCCCTCATTATTGCTGTTCCACTAAGAGCCTGCAGATGGCAGACGCACCATTTGCCAGAACGGTCGAGTTCATCTTGGAGCGGCTCAAGACAAAGAACAACAACTACGTGTTATTTGAAGCAAAAGAATTTGGCTGTCGGCCAATAAAGCGAACAAAATAAATAAATACTAATAAATAAAGTAAAAAAAAATAAAGTTATAATTGTACCGTGTTTGTGTGTGCGCGCGTGCGTGAAGTACGTGAATGAGTTGTGATGATGGAAATTAAGGAAAAAGGCAAGCCATGTAAATTAAAATAAGATTGGTTGTGTAAAGTGCTTTGAGTAAGGCACAAAAGCAAGTGAAAGACTGGTAGTAGAACTTGCATGTAGGATGATGGAGAGAAAAATACAAAAGTAAAATAAAAATACAAATTTAAAGGTGACAACAAAAGTTTTGAGCGAGGTGCAAAAGCAGGTGAAATATTGTAGTAGTGGTGGTACCTGAATGAATGACAATGGTGAGGAAAAGAAAAACTGGATAAAATAAAAATCAAATAAAAGTTACATAGGCCTTTTGACAGTAAGCATGTTAAGTGCAAAAGCTAATGAAGTACTAGTAGGGTGTGGTAGAAGAAGAAATACATGTACCTGAATGAATGAATGATGAGGGTGAGGACAAGACAGACGTAGTGAAATGAAAATTAAAATACGCATTACAAGGTGACTGTAAAAGCACTTTGAGTAAGGTGCAAAACCAAGTAAAGCAGTAGAAGGAGTAGTAGTAGAACCTGAATGAATGATGAGGTAGAGAAAAACAGTGTAAAGTAAAAAAAAGAAAAAAGAAAGAAATCGCAGAATATAAGGTGAAGGTATAAAAGCATTTTTGAATAAGATACAAAAGTGAAGGCCATTTAAAAACAAGCCATTCAAATGCAATAGAATGCTGGTGGTTGCCCAATCTGATCACTAAGGACAAAACAAACAACATAAGGCAAAGGCATCAATTAAATTAAAGATGTCGTAGGGGGGACAGAGGAAGGAGGTCTAAATGAAGATAATGTCAAATACACATATTAAAACTAAAATGAAATAGCCGCAAGGCTGCAGGCAGACGAGGAGATTAAAACTCAAAGGGATGCCTCGTCTCGGCGCCCTGAGGTGGTGATGCTGTAGAGATGCAAACAAACATCGAGCACCAATTTTGTCTAAGGCTAAAGTGGCAAGACAAAGAGTTAAAAAGGGAATCTTTGTTAAAAACAAACCTTTAGTACATTCTGGAGATACAGTAAATAAAAGGATTAACATGCTATTGCATCATTGCAAGAGACAGAGATATTGCATCCTTTGGCACCAATCATTTTATTTGAGCATTAAAAATGAAAACATGAGGATAAATGACACTACCCATATTTTCTTTTACTGCTCACTACAAAAAATATCAATTAGGGAAATGTGTCAATTACACTGTTATGGCTCTTTCTTCATATTGTGCTTATATCATTAAAAAAAAAAAAGGAGGGGGGGGGACTATCAGCAAAGCTAATCACCTATGAAGGAACGAGTGGGTGGCGACATCAAATTGAACCATGAAAATGGAACGGGAATTAGATGCACTTAGCCGTCAGATGTTAATGGCAGCAATCAACAGCCAATTATCCGGCATACTTGAGTACCTTGACAAGCACAGGTGTAGCCTACAACTAATACAAGCCTCACTCATGCATTTACATAAATTTTACAGCAAATTCCCTCTCTGATTGAAACACGCCTTTTTCATTGGGGTTACAATTAAGTAGTGTTTGTACCTGAGGCTAACAACTTTTATATTTCTTGTGCGTCAATAAAGCTCTAGCCGGAAGAAATGGATTTTAGACGCACAAATTGACTTGAACGTTGTTAGAAGGATGCCGCATTTCTACATGTTCCAAGTGGACAGTGTGGTGGTGTCAGTGGCTGGCATGACCCTCGCTGTGGACATGATCTGGCCTGATGATGGGCTGCTGATGCTGATCATCTCTGTCACTAGGGTGGATTTCAAGGCTTAGCACTGACTGCTGCCCTGACAAGTCACACGCACACGCACGCACGCACGCATGCATGCGCACACACACACACACACACACACACGGTCGTGAGTCCCCCGTCCGTACGATTATCCCATCCTTACGCAACAGGTGATGGGTTTCCCTGAATGTCATCTGTGTCATTGGCCTCTGTTCAGAGACAACATTCAAGACCCAGAGAGAGCTGGCTGGCAACATGCCCGATCTACAAGTGAGCTGTCCTATCACTGACATCAAGAAAGCTGAAGATGTCACGTCTTCATCTCTTGAGAGTTCAATCCGCCTTTCAGGATGGATCAAATTCTCTGTCCTGAAGTGTAAAGGCTGTTATGTAGCTCACAAAACATCCCTTGGGATACAGTGTGGCTTAACAAGGGTGTAACTTATTTCTGGGGTGAGGCTACTTCGTTATCTGCAGCTCTTGACTGTGATTTGACGCAAGGATATTCACCTATGTGAAGATAGTGATCGTGTCACTCACTGATTTGTCACAATAACTACAATAACTAAGTAGAACCATACCTACATTATACCAAGGAAATCACAATGTCCTGTCATTGGTAACTGGTCACGTGGTCCACGGTTAGGATGCTGGTGACGTCTAGGTTGCATTCATTGTTTACATTTTAGCCATGTGTTTAAAAATGGTTTAAGTGGGCTGGTATGTATTGATACTGAATACTGACACTTGATTTTAACTGCAAGCGTACCCGAACATTTTACGGCTTACCGAGACTTCACTTGAGCCTTTTTCATTTAGGCACGTCAAGGAAACTGCAAACAAATTCATAACATGGCAAATGCAAGCAACGAGTGTCTAGCGTCTGGCCTGACTGCTATTACGTTGCTTTGCTTTCCTTCTTTTTCATTGATGAGGACATATGCTATTTGTTTTTTAATTCAGTCTCCATATTTCAAGGAAGAGGTTGTTGCTTAAATTTGAGGTATTTTTCATTCAAATAAAAAAGTATTGTGTCTTATGCACTTAAAGTTGTGGTCATGAAATCTAAACAGCATTTTACATTTTGAGTTGAATGTATTATTTATTGTATATTAATGAACTTCATGAACTGCTGTTACTCATCGCTTAATTTACCTGGCAACAATGGAATAATGGGTGTACTGGCAATTATAGTCCACTTATAACACTGCCAATGACATATCAATACAAACATATTTCATACCATTTGACATATAACAATAGAGTACGATTCCATTGACAGTCCATTAGCTATTAAGAATGACCTCCTCTTGCGTCCTCATTTGTTCGCCCTGCAGCCACTTGACTTGTTCTACTTGACTCCCGAACCATTTTAATATCAGGCTGCTATGGCTTTTCCTTCCTTCAAGCCAGTATCTTCATATTTCTGCTTCTGTCCTCCGAGAGGAAGAAATATGTTGATACACAGCTCATGGAGTCAGTGACCCCTTTAATGACCCTTTTATATGACATGGTGTGTTTGCATGGTGTGACTAAGAAATAGGTTTAATGAATTTTACAATGACATTGTGTATGTGTCAGATTGAAATTCTATTGGGATCCATTTGTAATCCTTAAAATTAATTCACCCTATTCACCAAATTCCAAGAAGTCAATGCATTCCAACATGCCTGCTCAGCTTTGTTTAGCGACGGGTGCAACATCTTGTTAGCAGTTCATATTAATCACTTTGGAAATGCCATCAATAAAGCAGCCCTACGGAAAAATGGCAATTAAGCATTTATTGGCCCGATGTGATCAGTGTTGTCCAAGGTCATGAGCAGACATCAATGGCAGTGTGAGCATGTGTGAGGTGTGTGTGCGTGTGTCTAAATACAACGAGTGTGTGTGTTTATCTTGTTCAACTTTTACTTTGTGACAAGAGCCTCTATAAAAGCGGCCGTCTGTGTGGATGCAGCATGGGCACTTACTCACACAGGAGTCCACAGTGCTATATATTAATTAAGGATTTCACAAACAATGATAGTGACAATAAAGACAGTCCTCCCTCTTTGTCCTGAGCATTCTGCCGTCAGACGACATTAGGAGGCATGTGAGAGGAGATAGGGGAGGGGGACGAGGGGGAGATAGAGCTCCTTCTCTCTAGAATGTAATCTCCCTGATGTTACATGGTGCAGCCTAAACTGATAAATTGCAGATTAAATGGCGGCCACACTCCACTTCACCCTGCAGCCCACACCACCCCCTTTTAGTTCCTCACATTTTTTGCTATTCACTGCCTTCTTGGCCTGTCAATTCTGCCTAATCGTGAGAGGCACTAAAACACCAGGTCTTGACAGAGCCAGATCAAGAATGATGAACATCTCTCAATGGCAACAGACTCATGCCCCTAACTCTACTCGAAGGCTCGCATCACTTATGCAGAAATCAGCGGCGGGCCAGCATCCAGGAATTATGCCTGCTGACAGGAGATGCATGAGGTAGGCATTGTGCAGCTCCAGCAGCCTTGACAAGTTATACTTAACTGCGGCGACGGTGACCCCGAACACAAAGGATACAGCGTCTTATTAATGGCCGAGCATCCATGTCAATAATCCCTGCTTTTGGGTTGTGTCCAGACTCATGCATCTTGCCACTACTACTAAATGACGCTTGGTTTTACTGAATATTTACACACACACATCCACATACGACACGCACGCACGCACGCACGCACACACACACGCACACACGGAACCTCTCAAAAACAATTGGAATATAGAAACCCAATCCACCAATTATCAATTATCTGTCTTCACCAAAAACCTTGATGCCCTTCCACCTTATCCATAAAGCTGCATATAGGGAAAATAAGTCATTAAATTTCTTAACCGCATGTTGCTGATGCCGTCCATGGAAATATTTGTAATGTATATTCTAATTTTTCTGAATAAATTAGGCAGGACTGCATTTCCATGTAAATTTATTCAAGGCGGGGACAGTGCATGCGGGGGGAGTGCAGTAAGATCTGCCAGATTATGCATAATTGTAGCATTGTAGCCCTCATTTCTACATCTACTTCTGTGTTGCGTGGTCATTAAATTCTAAAATAATGGCAGCCTCGCAGCTTCTGGGTCCTAATTGCCCCTTCCTTACAATAGCCTTCTCGAGACAATATGATAAAGCGCGCTGTAGGATCCATTAATAAGACGGCATTTCTAATTGAGGAGGACAGTCTTTGGCGTTTCTGCTCGCACTGGATGCCACTTGCAGTGACTTCACTCACTCAATCGCATTGCGCTCCCTTTTGGTCTTTTTGATGCCTTTGATGGAACTTGAATTGTATGCAGTCCTGCAATATCGCTCGTCATCCCCATCCACACTCATTGGTCGTAACATTGTTCTTGAAGGCTGCACTGTATCATACTGAAATGTGTTTTCCAACATTGTTTCGCACACATATTTAACTACAACAACAACAACAAATATATCATACCGAATTTAACACCTCTCAGTATCACGCAGTTAAGTTCAACAGCACTGCAAACTACAAGACTTAAAATATCTTGACAAAAGAAATGGTCATTATAAAACATGGGGCTATGAAGCAATCATTATTCGGTTGCTTGCCAAAGTAATTTTAGACATGTAGTGCTACGTAACAAAGGTTACGATTGACGTGAACTTTGGATTTATCATTGCCAAGATTAAAGATTGACAAAAGGGGTCAAACCATGTCTTCTTGTGCCGACCTTTGACATTAGTACATTTGTTTCAATTTAAAAAAAAAAATAGAAAATCACATTTTCTAAGTTTGTACTTTTGTTACTACAACATTATTTTGCTTTGAGCTCCCCCAAATTTGTTTCATAGCACATGCATTTGGTTTTGGTCATCCATCGTTTTTCTCACTTCTAAAACATAAAAACATTCAGCATAATTGCTTCAAGATGTCAGAGGAACAGAGGGAGAGATCAATCTGGGATTCGTGAGATAATGTTGACTTGCACAATATTATTTTCTTCTTTCATTAACTGGTGACAAGGGAATTTGATCACAGCGGGATAATATTCATCCACCCTGTGGCCGCAGTGGAGGCATTATGTCGTCAACTAAGTATTTTTGCAAAACACACTGCAACCTGAAACTCTAACTAGAACTTGCATTATGGAAGGCCTTTTAAGCATGTTTAAAGCGCAGCATGTCCACTGGGAGTGAGATTTGCTGGACTCATCACCAATTCCCCCGCACACGACACAGCACAGTGTTTTCCCCCAGCCTTACCCACCCAAAACAGCATCTGAGCTCGTTTTGCCGCTGACGCTCAGCCATGCTTCATCTCCACATCCTTAAAAGCAAAAATTAATGACAAGCACAAAGCGGCTCATTTATAATTGCTTCATTATACCGTCGCGTTCTCCTGACAATAATGGTGTCGCTGGTGTTTTTCTAATTATATGGCATTTTTTTTGCTCGTTATCAAGGACTTCAGGTAATTGTGGAGAAAATAATGACTGCCCGTTTCCTCTGTCTCTCATGGCTTGCACATCACAAACAACCTCGGCGCAACCCGCAGCCTTATCAAGGAGGTTGTTGAGTTGCCTTTTAAAGCTTTTACACAGCCACTCATCGGCAGCCCAGTGGCCCCAGCGTCTCTAATGAGCTACTTGTACTCGAGTGTTTAACTCAAGGTTTATGACAGATCACAATTAGCTGCTGTTGTTATTGCACTCAAATCATAGGAATTTAAACTTTGTTTCCGCAGATAACATTTAATTAGGAACTTTGAGTTAATGTGTTATTAAATAGTTATAATTGGTCATTATAAAAGACAACACAGTAGCAATTGCATTTTTTGCTTTCCATAGACATAATTTGATTTCGTGACATAACAGGCAGCATCAAAATGACCTGCTGTGTGCTGTCAAACAATGGGATGAAAATTTTGAAAATATCTATCTTTTCCCATTAACACACACACCTTCGTATATGAAAGCAAAATAGCAATCTGCCCTTTTATCCTGCTGCAAATCCATTGTTTTTGGAGTTAACTTATTTTAAAGCGAACATGCTTTTGAAAGTGTTCACACAAAAATGTAGTGAAACATTTAAAAGTTGTATTCAAGACTCCGGCTACTTTTGAAAATTATGACTCATAAAAGTAAACATTTGTCTTTCAAATACTTTCTTGAGAGTAAGTACTCAGTGAAAAAAAACTAAAACATGAACAGTGAGTAACAGTGGGTAGGTATCTATTCGAAAAGTTAAAATAAGGAAATGTAGGGGAGTAAATGTAACGCATGACAACTAACCTCTGTTTGCATGCATGTGGGTTCCCTAAAACAATTGGATTCTGATAATGTTGTGTTAACAATGCTATAAGAAAATGTTATGTTCTGACACAGTTTTGAAAGTGTCTAGAGCAGGGCACATAGACAGGATATAAACACTCCCACCATGGGGAATTTGGAGTCTTCATTTATCCTGACATGAGTGTTTTGGGATTGCGGGAGGAATCAGGAATACCAAGAGAAAACAACAACAACAAAAACAAAGAAAATGAAAGCATGGAGAGAACATGCAAACTAAAATAAAGTGTTGAAAATAATCCCAAATCCTAAAATATGAGTCTTCTCATACTTATATCACTAAATCTAGGCACATTGGAAAAGACTGCTTCTCAGTCCACCTGTCGTAGTGCACACGCTTCTCTAATTTTAATTTGTATCAATTTACAATTCATCCAACTCCAGCCCTGTGAACATACAAGTTGACTTGAAAATAGGATTTGCAACAGTGCGAATAACATAACTAATAATGCCATCCGAGCACTGTGATTTCATTCATTCTGTGTGAAGAAGCGAGATTGGTGATTTGCATTTAATACCGGCTGGGCTCCGCTGTTCCTTTTTCATGCAACGTTGCCGGATATGGATGATGACATTAGAATAATTAAAGAACATTATGGACGGAGGGAGCTTTGCTATTTGCTATCTTGTCTAATGGCAGCCAAACAGGGCTATTTCTATTTGAAGAATGCATTCATGTGTGAAATAATAATACTCCCTCCAGGAATACCATTGTCATATTTATTTGGGAATATAAAAAGATGAAACAGAAAATAAAAAACACTTACTCTTCATTTCATTCTTCTTTCCTTTGTTTTTTAATTCTGCTGTTGCAGCATCCAGGACCATTGCTGTCTGCAAACCTCAGAGGCGGAATTAATTAGTTGCTAAGAGAAAGCTGCCAGTGTTGGGAGCTATAGGAGAGCAGGGCAGATTTTAGTTTGCTCTGAACTTTGCTAATTATCAGGTAGGATGTAATTTTCTCTGTTCCCAAGAGGCCCCCAGCGGAGAGCTGCACGAACTGAAAGGAGGGAAATGAGGCAGAGACCAGAAATAAAGCATGAAACATTGACTGCTGTGAGCAAATACTTTTTCTACAGTGAAAGCTCTAAAGTCAACCCCTGCAGTCGTATGGTTAAGATTGTGGGCAGTGTTTTTGTGAAAAATATGCAAATCACAACTAGATGGTAGATTATACATATTTTTAATTTAGATGTGAATTTGTTTTTGTGATTGCATCAATAATATTGCTATGAGGAAGAATGTGTGAAGTTACTTTATGCCTCTATATACACCTTTGTGTCATTAAATATACGTACATATCATGCATTTTCTTTTTCACAAATTAAAACTTTGGCAAACACAAATACACCTGCAACAGGTGGTCATGTGAAACTGATTATTTGTATTTCAATTTGTTTCCATGTGAAACATTGTTTCAAAAACAGAAAATTCATAAATCATACATTTTATTAGATCATTTTAAAAAAAAATTAATAGAGGAGAGATTATGTTTGGACACATCATAATCACTCCGGGCTGTATTTTCATCTACAGGCGCATATGTGCTTGGCATAAAATCTGGCGCATCTTCTTTTTCATGCTGGGGCAAGTCTAGTTTATCGTGTTTGGGGAATTAGGCAGACAGGCAGATTAAGCGTGTTTTCTCCCCAGCATACCTGACAGTTTGGTGACAAAATATAGACTCGACTTTTGACCAGCTAAAAGAAGGTCTAAGTTGTGGCGCAGCTGGTGTAATGTGATTTTGGTGGCTGTAATCAAGGCACGAGCAGACAGATTCTGTGCTCCGCTGATGTTTATGGTGAGTGTAATTGTATTTCATTCATTGATGTGACAACAACATGCATCTATGAAAATACCATAAGAAAGAAAATTCCGCTCATGTGCACAGTTAGCCTGCACTTTGAGCTGGACTAGTGCTGGACAACAAAATGTGGCAGCGTAAGTAGTGTAAACAAGGACATGGAATCATCAAAGCATGATTTTTTTTTCCTTTTATATTCAACCATGCATGAGCAGTGACAGGGACTGTGTTGAGCTGTCTGCTATCCCACATGCATCACATTACAATTGTGAAGTGGCTCTGACGAAAGAGGAGCTTGAATTGCCGCTGACCTGAGTGAGCAAAAATGACACCGATTCAGACAAATAGAGCAATGAGCCAAGCAGGAAAACAAGACGGATGCTTGAAGTGGCAGCACATCTGCAAGAGGCCGCTTTCCTTACTCTCTCTTTGTCTCACTGTCTCTCTGTTTCTCTCTCTCTTGAAGATGCTTGAAGTGGCAGCACATCTGCAAGAGGCCGCTTTTCTTCCTCTCCTTCTCACTCTCTCCCTCAGTCTCTCTCTCTCTCTCTCTCTCTATGTCACTGTGTGCTGCTCTCAAACTTGACATTTTCCCAAGATACCAGGAATCTTAAGCCGACTGGCTGCACGAGTAATAGCCCTGCAAACACACATTTAAAAAAAAACTCTGGAACAGCGGGGTGTGAAAAATATACGTAAACTCACTTGATGCAGAGAGAATCCCTGACATCAATTTGCAGACTTTTGTCCTTGTGTTTGAAAATGGAAACGCGAGTCTTAAGAGGCTTTCTTGTTGAAATCTTTGCAAACTCTTGTGGGTGTGTGTATGGCCACGGTTGTAGCGTCTAATATGCACGCGCCAGTGCATTGAGAAAAGAGTACTTCTTCCTCCCAGCCTAATTGTCCCACAGAGACTTGTGGAATTGGATTCTAAGTGGAATACCAGTCTCTGTGTTGAGCCTCCACCCCAACACCGCCGCCCTCGCCCCCTCCCCCTCTCTCTGGGGTTAGAGCGGGCATTGGGAGACTCTTGATTTGGTCCTGTCTTTATTTCATCACGGGCGTCTCCTCAGTGTGCTCCTCGCCTTGGTGCTCAAGCGTTCGGCTTTATTAACCCCCCTAAGCATGAAGTACCTAAGGGAGGTCAGACACTGGTCGTTAAAAATCTATTGTGACTTGTCTGAAAAATGAATAAATGAGCACATTATTTCCCTGGTTCCACAGCCCTGGTGCACTGTTTGTCTAATCAAGTGCGAGAGCAGCCAGAGTCAACCAGGGTTGACATGCACATTTTATTTAAGTTTTTGCCTGTCAGAGGAGTTTAAAGGCGTAATGAACAAAGGACTGGTGATTTGAAATATAATCCCATTACACTGATGAAATTACAAAGACGCAGAGAGTTCACAAATCACGCTCATTGTTTTCTATCATGAGCGATGCCCCTGTTGAGGTTGTGGCGCTAGGAGAAGGGCAGCCCAGGAATGAATAGTGACAGGTCTGGAAAAGGATGGGAAGTGCGGCACGACTCGGCCTCGGGCGCCTACCTGTGCTGGGGGATGCTAAGGAGCTTTGTTCTTGCCGTTACCGCTGCGAAGGAAGAACCAATTTAGTGGAACCGCTCCAAAATAAAAGACAACAAGGAAAGCTGCTTCTGGTCAAAACTGACTTAGTGGTGCATTGCAGTAGTTATTGTTTTCCAAAATGTCAAAACAAATTCAGATAATTTGCAGTGTGTAACAAATGCCTCACTCCTCGGAATCCTCAAAAGAAGGTGCTGGCTGCTGAGCTGGTAGCTCTTAGCTCAGCAGTTAGTACATTCGACTTCAACCATGAGGACGGGATTTGAGTTTTTGAGCGAGATGACAGCCTTTATATGTACGACTTTTACATTTCAGCAAAGCTACAGTAAAAAATTAATGTTTTTTTTTGAGCAAGTAACATCATCATCATTGTCGTCATCATCAAGCGAGTCATTTTCAATATTATAGATTGGGCAATGATTTGTAAAAATAACAGAACCACTTGGGGAATGACCAATAGTATCGGTTTTGTGAAAAAATATCAAATTGACCACATTTGCTGGTTTTCACTCATTGGCATCCATTATTCAGAAGTTATAACCACTGTAGAGTTTTCTTTGTAGACTGATAGCAGGATTATCGAAGAATGACATTAAATCACCATGTAAATACGTGTTTTGAAAGATGCTATATAAAGTTCTTCTTGGTTCAGGAAGGATTATAGGACAGCAATTCATATTACGTAACAAAAGTATGATATTACAACATCTCAAAAAACATTGTTTTAAACAAAGGAGTGCCTGTAGAATGACAATGTTTACTGGTTGCTGGTTTATAGCACTTTTGTTTATTGCCTTGGTGGTCACATGGGAGTTCGAAAGGTGCTTGACTGAGTATTAAAGCATTTCTGAGAGGTATTAACTTGGTTGTTGCACAACATTGCACAACATGTCACGTGTGCCTAACGGTTGATAAACTTAAGCCAAAAATCATGTCTTTGCATCCCACTCCTGCAATTGGCGAGCCATTTGAGCGAACCTTGATTGATTGTGTTGGCCCACTTCCTCGAATCAGTATTTGTTGACCCCTATGTGTGCTGCGAAACACTTCCCCGAAGCTATTCCGTTACGCACAATTACAGCTCGGGCTGTTTGGACTCCCCAGGGTTGTTCCAACTGACCAGAGGACAAACTTTATGTTGTGTGTTTCTGCTTAGGTGCTGCAACAGCTGTCAGTCAAGCACTGTACTTGGTCTGCGTATCACCCTGAGTCACAAGGAAGCTTTCAGATACAGAGCCAGAAATTGCTTAATAGTTGATTATTAAGCTCTTGGACTTGATGTTCATCTTTCTTATTTTGGATTCTTTTGAATGTTCTAACACTAGTTCCATTAGAAATATTCCCACACGGATCAACTTTTAATAGCGTGACATTGCTTGATATACTATAATAAATCGGAATGATGTAGACTAAATTCCGGTAGAGAATTGCTGAGCAGCTCACTCGAGTGAGATATTCCTTATGCTTTCTTGAAGAAGTAGTGGACAAGACACAGGTGCTGAGGCCTTTAGAAAGTATTCTGGCAAGTTGGACGCATTTACAAGCTCATGAGACGTCTGCCTAAGTCACCGGATAACTTTTGCTGTAACATTGTTATGTCAGCAACGTTTTAAAGGTTGTTCAAAGAAGCGTTAAAAGTGTTGTAAACTGAGATGCCTATCTTGATAATGCAGTGGTTTACAGTTTTTTGTGGTCTGACTTGATCACACGGAGCGAGAGGAAGTAAAACAGCTGAATAAATGCTTGTTATCAAGGATAAGCGGTTCAGAAGATAAAATAATGAATCAATGTTTGTGATTAATACCGTTATCTCATTTTTTGACGGCAGTCAGGCAGAGGGCGGGCAATGCCATAGTAATACAGCAGGAATACCAAATATAAAGGTGGCCTTTGGCACAGTACTTTACATATGGAAATCTCTCCAACAAAATGACTTTAGAGGAGGGTCAGCACAGATCGTGTAGTTTACATTATCTTCAATTCACATCTAAACATATCTGATCATGAGATTTGTGCGCAAATGCCAGTGGAGCTCATCACAAATTATAACAGAACAAATTGATTTGATCACATTTTGGCCCAAATATTTATGATTCCCACCTAGTAGTGTTTATTTTTTTCATTGGGGGGGGGGGGATGCAAAAATCTTAATGTATGAAACAAAGTTGCAACATCCTCAGGGAAATATATGGGATAAACTTCTGTTTTAAGTTTCTACTGCTTTAATTGGAGGCCTCATATGCCCCTTAAACCACATCATAGCTAATAAGACTTAAGAAGTACATCTGGCTCTAAAATGCTTTCCATTTATAACACTAATGAACTGAGGCGTGCAGTAGAGAAGGCCAAACTGCAGAGAAATGTATAGTACATTCTGGAGAATTCCCTTACGCTGCACACGAGCCCATAAAACATGTCTGAAGACAAGAACTTGTATTGGCTTATTCGTGTTTAATTGGAATCTCTGAGAGATGCAAACTAGCGCTTAATGCCCTCCCCTGCTGTCCGACTACAAGTGGCATCAGTGTTGCCCCCCACTGATGCATCTATCCTGAAAAAAATAGCAAATCAGACGACAAACAGACCCGTTTTGAAAACATTTACACGTGAGTGTTGGAGGTCAGACACTAAATCCAAGTAAAACGTTAAAGTTTATTTTTGGCACATAAAATTTACAAATACTCTAATGTAAAAAACAAACAGTTTTTTTTCAGATTGCAGAAATAGTGTTAGGTCTATAAAATGCTTTATTGCAGCCAAACTATATAAACTCTGATTTTCTTTAATTGATTAACCCAGTGAACTAAGCCCAAACCTCACTCCCTTTTCACCCACAGAATTTACCCATTATCACAGGTGCTGAGTAGGCAAAAGGGTCAGCTATATTAAAGGGATTTATGGTGTTATCCTGAAGTCATCAGTCTTGGGATGTTGAGTTCTGTCTGACTTAATAGAAAACCAACAGGTAAAAGGAGAGAGGCAGGTTGCATTAATATGATGCATTGCATTATTTGGAAGCAATGAAGGCGACTATTTGATGAAATGCAGAGAAATTCCTCGATAACAAACTAGGATGATCTTGGAAATCGTAGAAGTGGACTATGCACTTTTGGCTGCTGTCCTAAATTACATCTGTGATTCAGGAATGTGCTGCACTAGAATATTTGCCCTAACTATCATGCCCACTAATGATAACCTGGTGAACATTAACCATAACTAAATATACATTTTTACAGAGTCTTTTCTTGGAGCTCCATCCAAAAGTCAGTTTTATTGGCACCTCTACATTTAACGACTAGACTTTGATTAGCTCCCAAGAAAAATAAAACAGCTCATCCTGTAAACATGAAAACAGATTAAATAAAAAATACTTACTTTTCCCTTGGCTCTGGAAAACAGTTCCGTCATCGGCTGTCCACACTCATCTGAGCTTGGGGCTGGAGCTGGCGGCTTTATTCAATCTGACAGAGGAGAACTGGGGACTCTTTCTCCTGGCACCCCGGTACACACCGCATTGACACTCTCCTCTGAAGTGCCACATTAATTCTAATAAAGCGCTGCCTTACTAGGGCCCGTAAAGACCATACCAGGACTGCCGGGGTGGGGGTGGCCAGACACTAGTATAAATGCCAGGCTTAATGAAGGGAGGCAGTAGTGGCGCAGGTGCTGTGGTAGTGCAGGTGGAACCTCTCGCCCCAAGGCTCTTGGGTGAGTCCGATGCCACCTCCACTCCAGGGGGCACGGCGGCAGAAATTGCATTTTAATTACCAACTACATCTTTCCCTCTTGAGGGCGTACCGTCTTCAGGGGTGCGTTTTGCTTATTTTCACCTAGAACACGGCAGTAAACGCAGATACGGAGCCTTTTGTTCATGCTCGGCCTGTCACCGCTCAACATAACTAATTCTCTACGTGGAAGAGGGGCATTATGCCTGAATTATGTCCGTCACTCACCCTGCGGGGGAGGCATCCATCCAGCCCAAGTCATTCCTCGCATTAAGGAGCACTATCCACGAGGAGGTCCACACCTGTTTTCTGTTTCCTCCACTTTGAAGGAAATAATCTTTCTTCCTCTTCCCATTTTAACCTTAAACTTTTGACATTTTATATAATTCTCGAGTCAGAGACTGGTATTCGTGCCGCTGTGAAAAATGGAGACAAATTTTGTGACCCATGTCCCCTTCATGTGTCAAGTATGGATGGGTGATAAAAGGCTTTCGAGGAATGGTCGTAAGTATGAGGTGGTGTAGTGGATGTGTTCTATGACCTCAAGTGTTCTATCAACATATAGTAGTATAGATGTTTCTTCAAAATGTTCTACCAATACTTTTGTTGGATTTTGCACAAAACTTCTGCAACTTAATTAGTGAAAAAGTTTGTAGCTGTTTCTCGGTTCAATGAACAAATGAAATGCTTTCAGACAGGCACTTCATTTGCAGCTAGGTGCAGTCAGACATCATTTGCCGTCATCAAACACTGTGAAAACTAAGTATGAATAAATATCACTTCCAAGATCAGAACAAAATACAGTGAAGCATACCAACTGTTATTGTTTTTATAAATATAATTAACTTGTTCGCTTGCCAAGAATGGTAAACTAAGATTCAAAGCTGTGTTTCTTCTTTTTGAGGGTAACATTCATAGATCGGAAAGTGAACAACGGAATGATGAACATAAATAAAATTACATAAATGAAAGCAAAGCATTTGTTTGTGATTTGGTTGACATTATTTTGAGATTCGGGACTTATGTTCTGACTCTTTTAGTTGCATTACTCTGCTTTGAATCTTTCCATAGTCTCTGGAAACATCTCTCCTTGAGACATCTGGAGCTCAATTCTATAACTTGATCTTGATGATAAAAGGTCAGTGACATTAAAATGATTACCTAAGATTACGTGTTATTTACAAAGCTATTCAATGAATTACTTTTGTTTACTTGAATTATTGTCTTTTCAGTGTTTTACACCTCTGCCCTCAGGGAGGTTTGTGAAAGCCGTTCTGTTATTAGCAAAACACGAAAACAAAACTTACTGGAGCAAGGGGGCAAGGAGTTTAGAATTTTTTAATATTTCATTTAGGGCCCGGGCTTGCACCTTCAGAGGTAATGAATGGTGTGACATCAATACGATTTGCCCTTACCAATGGGCCAGAGGTCTATCTCAACTATATCTCCAATTTTTATTTGTGTTCAGTGGGACTGGAGCTATGACCTTCCTGTTTGGCAGCCCAAGACCTTACAAATGAGCTACTGCCACCGTGACAGCATAACTGGGGACAAGGGGTGGTAGGCCACACAACGGGGGTCCGGTTATTGCAAAAAAGACAGTTACCTACCAATTAAACGTAGCCCATTTTCTGCTGTACGTGCTGTTCTTCTTTTACTAGCACTACTGTTTTGTATTGTCAGGACAGGGAATGTGAACTGTCTTTCCACGTCACGCTTATGGTCTTTCTCCCTGGCTGCTCCCCTCCTATGGTGGCCTCACAAAATAGAACACATACAAAAGCTAAAGAAAATCTTTAGAGCAAAGGTGTCAAAGTAGATGTGGTTGTCCTTAGGGGCTGCTCATATGTATGGTATGGGCTTGGGGTGTAACGGTATGTCAAAAATCATGGGCTGGGGCATACCTTGTTCACCGATTGTTTCGCATTATGCACAGTAAGGGAATAAAATCCCAACCAAACTGATTGACGCTGGCGACAGAAGGAACCCTCATATCGCTAAGCAAACCCCCAAAATGTCACATTTATTCAAGTATTAACATCAAAGATAGCAAGCATTTTTCAACAGTTTAGATAGGTCAATATTTAGTCAAACAAAAATAGTCTTTAGAATCTGTTTAAGCCTTTGTAGGTTTTCTGTTTACTAAAGAGAATAGAATCTTAATGCTGTAAAATAAAAAAGGCACCACACATGCCATTTGTAAATTCGACTTTCCTCTTTGCTTACTCACCCAGAGAAAGGGCAGACTATTATTTATCTAGTTCCCCCTCCTTCCGTTCCTCTTTCCTCTTCCTGCATGCCACCCACCCAGGTTGCCAACCGGCTATGAACACATTGAGGGGCCTAAGGGCAACACTGTGGCCAACCTGCAATGTGTTCACATGACTGCACAGACAGCGAGTGAGGAAAACTGGCACGCTGAAATCAAGCAGGTGTATGATTCAGAGGCGTGAGCTGTGAAGGGTGAATTTCTTATACAACTCATTGTGGGTTTTAAGACCCAAAAAAACATTCATGATTTTGTTTTTGTTTTTGTATGTGTGATATGCCAGAATGTATTTCTTTTGTTTCGTGGTGTCCTAACAGTTAATTTGCAATCTTAGCCGTGAATCTTAATTTTAGTAAAAAAATGGTCTGATGAAACATTCCTCCAGGGATTTTGTATTTTTGAATGATTTCACATTACTTATGATGCTTGACACTGTTACTGGTTGTATTTTGGTAAGGTTCAAGTTCCTGTTTTTATTCCATTACCTTTGACTTCAAAGGACTGGGTGGAGGAGTTTTTTGTGAACATAAAAAAACTTAAATCAATTTGTTTTGACTAAAGTTATCCATCCATCCATCCATCCATCCATCCATCCATCCATCCATCCATCCATCCATCCATCCATCCATCCAGCCATCCATCCATCCATCCATCCATCCATCCATCCATCCATCCATCCATCCATCCATCCATCCATCCATCCATCCTTCACTTCCACGCCAGTCCTGTTCCTTGCTCAGCAAGCTGTTAATTTCTGGCTCCATGTGCTACATGATCACCAAAATTCAAAGGCGAATTATTGAAGGGAATTTCATGCCACAGAAGGATAATGATGATGATGATGATGATGATGATGATGATGATGTGGATGTGGATGGATGGCTGATGCCATATCAAATTCAGTGGCTGTCAGTAAATTGGAACATATGTTACTTAAACTATAACATCATGATAATTCTCCTCCAAGATGGCTCATAAAACAGAAATTTATTAGCCTAAATCGAGGGGGATGATAACATAGATAATTTTTAATGGAAGGTTAATGCAAGAATCTAAAGATAAAAATGGACCCAATGGCCTTGTATCGGCTATATTCTGCGGCGCAGCTAAAATCTGGAGAATTTTCATGCACAGAGGGGTGTTCCCCTTTCATTACATTTAATAGCTTCTAGCATAAAAATATACGGGTCCTTTTCATGGCTAATAAAACCACAGATCTTTACATGATAACCACATTGGAGACAAAGTGTAATAGAAATCAAGCTGGAGTGAGAATTCTTGAAAATGTTCCCTCCTTCCCAGCCAAGTGAGACAAGTGCATGGAGCTGCTTGTGAGCCATACCTCCACCCAGCAGGCTTCTGGAATCTATTCTCTATTCCCACACATGGGCTTTTAAAATAGGCCATATTGCAGAAAACGTGACTTTTTGCCATTTTAATAAATGGGAGCCTGTCTGTGTGTAATTAATGGAATCCAAGCACTTTTGTCAGTTCTGTGCGGCAATACACTATGTGAGTAATTTATATCTATGCCACTGTGCTTATGCTTACTGTCTTTTGACTGTCAACACCGCTTCCATGACATGTTTACCGGGTCAGATCTGACCTTCTTAATCCTCCTCGTTATTAATATGATAAAGCCGATGTAGAGGAACAATGAATCAAACCTGATGCCTGACTCTCTCTCTTTCTCTCTCTCTCTCTCTTTTCTACCTTTCATACATATTAATTACATGGAGCTGCCAAGGGCTGAGGAGTGCATTAGCATGTACTGTACGTCCCAGTGCAGCCCTATAAGACCAAAAAGCAGAGCTGTTGTGCCCCTGCAGCGTGAGCTAGTTCCCCTGGATTAGCCTTATGAGGCTGAGTGGCAGGAACTTGAACATGACAGAGCAGTGATACACTTTCTTGTCCACACAATTATCTGTGTCCTACTTTTAAAGCTAATTCTACACACTACCCCCCAGGTTGTATGGGAAGCATCCTGGTGGGGGGCATCAGTGGAGGGTGTCAGTCACAGGAGGACCAGACTGCCCCGGAGCAAAGCTGCCGGTCCCTTTTCTCAGAAGGAGGGGGTGGTGGGGGAGAGAAAGAATGATGTCGAGGGGGGTGCAGGATGATTGAAATAGAACTTGAGATGTAGGACACATAAATAAAGTGTTTTTTTTTTCTTCCTGAAATACACTTCCCTCGCCTCACATTTACATAATACTCCACCGTGCACTTCCTCACTTCGATCAGCCCCAAGGTTTATGGAGTCATGTGGCGATGCATGTCGCAGCACCGTCTCCCTGTAATTCATGGCATCCTTCAAAACATTAGCAGTAACCCAAATCATTGTATGTGTTGCACATAGAAATGTTTGCATGTCTTGAACACATATAAGACAAAAAACAGTTAACTTCTTCGTGTGGCTGGGTAATCACACAATATAGGAAGGAAACGTCACTAGCAGTTGTGTTAGCAGGATAAATGAAAGTTATGTACCATTTTGATTGATTTTGACCTTTTTTTGAAAATTATTATAATTATTTGCCCCATACTATTTGAAAAAGTATACTCATGAAACAGTCTTCCAGGATAATCAAGATTAGAACATACTAATCAACTCCACATTTGAAACATTAAAAAAAAAAAACTGAAGGTAGCACTGTAAAATTGTTGTAAAAATATAACAATTGTAATCATATTAATCAGTCAGTGTTACCACACAATGTAATGCTCAATTTTGACAGTCACAGATGCACACATTTGGCCATATGCTTCTCATTACAGTATATTGTGCTTGATGTGATGCTATTTAGAAAAATTGCACGGCATCTTCATGAAACGTTATCATGGTATAATTGGCAATGTTTAATGTTATGCGTTCTGTTGTATTATTGTTATTTCATGTTCTGTAAAGCTCTTTGTTACAGCTGTAGCTATTGTGAAAGCGTTTTGTAAATAAAGCCGTATTGTATTGTATTGTATAGTATAATGTGTTCCCCACAATTTGGTAACCATATTTAATTAGTTGATAAGGCAAAACACAGAACACACACTGCTCTGTCGCAGTGTCAGTACTGAGCAATATTTGTTTGTCAAGACGGAATTTTTTAAAATACAAATTTTATGACAATTTCATGAGATTGTGCAGGTGTATCTCTTGAGATAGATAAGTTTACAAAAA
Organism: Syngnathus scovelli; assembly: GCF_024217435.2. Taxonomy (NCBI): domain Eukaryota; kingdom Metazoa; phylum Chordata; class Actinopteri; order Syngnathiformes; family Syngnathidae; genus Syngnathus; species Syngnathus scovelli. Next base: position 14,677,248 of record NC_090849.1, on the reverse strand, counting down.
TCTTCTTTTAATCCTGTTAACTATAAATGCAGAGAAATCAGAAAGTAGAGTTGCCTTGTTGAGAATGAGATTAAAGAAGAACACTATTCGGTTTGTCATCAAATCCAATGACAGCAACTCAATTTCAAACTATGTCAGTGTTGTCACTATTTGCCTCACAATTCCAGAGGGAAAGCTTGACTCTTTGCTGGTATTTTTTCATCACAGTGCAGTGGTCTCCAACATTTTTTACGCCACATAGCAGTCCATAGGCGTCAAAGTGACCTAGCCCAAGATGGGATATCATACCGCCCCCCCTCCCCCCCAAAAAACTGCATTTCAATTTATTTCTTCATGCTTCATACACAAACACACGTACACAGCCTCCACAAAGAGTTAGACGCCTCTACATGCATGCTGAATGACACGAGAGATGGGCTGGCCCATGCATGAGGCAATGGGAAGGATTTGAAACAGATGGCAGTGGCTGTGTACCATCAGCACAACAGAGGGGGACTCAAGATGGCCACAGGCCCCCTCGCATTAGAGCCGTTCAGGGAGATGTCTTATCATCGCACCGTGGAATGCTTTTAACAACAAGCAACCCCCATCCTCCACTCAGCCTCCTCGCGATACTGAATCAATCATCTCTACTGTTATAACATCACAATAAAATCAAGGGTAGATCCTATCACAGACAAGCCAAATTGAGATCTCAATTAGTAAATATATTCCACAAAATGGCAGTGAACAAAGTCGAATTTAAGAAGATGGCTCACAACCTGCTTGACGTGGCCTGGGCTCGAGTGATGCTACAATATACAAACAGCTCTTCTGGAATATAAACATCAACAGCCTGACATTGTTAGCATCACATAGAAACGTGGTGCCAATGAAGATACGGTGCCCACACACGCACACGCACGCACAAACCCACGTCAAGACATCACAATTCACTTATCGTAGGTCTTTGCACTTAGTTTTCACTGCATTCCTCTGTGTTGAAAGATCACTTGCTTAAGAAAATATATAGCTATATAACTACATAAAATCAAAGATGGATTCTAAATTACTAATGTGATGCAGCACTGTGTGTTGCATAGTTCATAACACAGGCTACCGACAGAGCGGTTAAAAAAACAACTAAGAATCATGTATCTATGAAAGTAGAAATTAATGAAAACAGTGTCAAAGAGCTCGAAAAATATGGTTTCCTCTAATGGATTCTCCACAGAAAACAGCTTTTAGACAATCAATCTTGCCTCTGAAAGCCCAATTATTTAAGTAATTGTTCCTCACAACTGCCACTGGAACATGTCCTCCGAATGTGCTCAAAGTAAGCATCTTTTGTCACTTGCAAAATGGCTCACACCACTTTTATTGTGCTCGTATACTCTCTGCCACCATTCACTTAACAACTTAACATCACTTTCTACAACTGCGAAGCTATCCATTCTGTACATGTCAAATTACAACACACGTACATATGTATACAAAAACATACTTTGTACAATATCAGTCAGACTTTTGGGGTTTATCTGACATTAAAGTATTTGAACTTCCTGGTTCAATTACTTTGTGCTCATCACGCAAAGTGATGAAACAGTGCGAGAGCATATTGATTTGAGGAAATGGTCACTACAAATACCAACCCATTTTTTAAAAGACTTGCCTTATTATTATAATTTTATTTTTCTTGTTAGTGACCATCGTACTGACAGACCTCTAATGACTAACAATGAGGTGTGGAAGCTGTGTCAGATGTTTCTCTGAGGAGAAGGAGGGTGATGTCAAAACCATGTGGTGCACAAACAGCATCAGTCCAAGCAGCCCTTGTTAGTCTGCTTTCTACCGCAGGACTCTGGTGCCACTAAACTGTGGCAAGCGTTATGCCCCCCCACCACCACCCACACACATACACAAACACACTGTAGCCTTAACAAAACACCAGGGGCAGTTTACACAGATTTGATGGCGATACAACTCGTGTCATAAATCATAACAGATAAATAATTCCACGCGGTTTTGTCCTTGTCATTCTGTCATAATTAATCTGAGTGCACCCCACGCAGGTAGATATTAATTGATCTTTATGAACAGCGTTGACGAATTATAGCTGTATGCATCATGGAAATTGCACATTAAAATCAACATTAACTAAGACATGCATAGTATTAAGGCTAAAATAAATATTTGGAATCATCAAAATGTCAGCTACCTTTTTGAGTACTTTTTTTGTCCTTCAATGTGTGACTTTGTCAAATTTTAAATTTATTATCATCTTCATTTTCTTTTTTAAAATGCTATGGGATGTTAAACAGGCACGATTTACCAAGAGTAATATAGTAACCAGAGCAGATGCTCAATTGCATGTTCACGCTGCACATGATCTTCTCAGATTACATTTTGTCCCTAAAACTCCAAACAGCGGGTGCTAAATTGCATCTTTCTCTCTGATTGGGTGCACTGTTGGCAACAGGTGTAAAAGTGATGGAGACCACAGTGTTTTGCTCTTTCATTGCTGTTATGGTTTTTATCAATAAAAATTTGGCAGCAAATGGCAAGCTCATAATGAAATGTGAAGTGATGGAATTTGAAGTGTTAGTAGAAGATGAACAACAGTTACAAATTATAATCTATTGCTGTGATAATTTAGGGCATGTGCCATGTTTGACTTGATTTAACTCTCTCTGAGTGTGTGTAAATTTGATGTACAGTATTTGCTCATCCTGCGTGACTGTGTTTAAAACTTGGGACAGCACACCCCAAAAACAACTGTCACAAGACCCAGAGGTATAACCCCTTCTTGTGACTGCCTCCAAATCAAGCCCAATTGTTTTGTTCACATCGACATCAAGATACACGTCACATATGGGCCAAAACAATTGGAGTTGAATGGAAGCGTAAACATAGACATAGAGCTTGAAAATCTGATTGGACAAAGAAAGTGTAATCAGTGTATCATATAATAATAATAATAACCATTTAATTTGTGCTACTTGTGACAGCCTCATTTTTAACAATTATATCAATGTATAAGGAAAACAATTGGAGTACTACTTTCTCCACACATTATATATGTTTATTCTCCGAGCAGCTTGTGGGCCAATATTGATGTGTTGAGCTCAGTTACTATGGTAACCTGCACACACAAACTGTGGATGAGATAAGGCCCACAACCATGGCCTTGAGGGGGTCGTTAAGCATCTGTCTCCTGACTCCCCCTTCAGTCTCTGCATGGATGGGTGGGGGACACGCATCAACAACAAAGGTGGCTCACCCATGTTTGCTCTCCAAAGACTGACCATCATCATGCTAAGCTAACAGCAGCAACCATCATGAAAGAGATGATGGATAGTTTTATCTGTCTTGTAGTTTGTGGAAATGATCATTGCAGTTCCCATGCCACTTATAAATATAATTTGTTGTGACTGGTAAGGTGAAAACAAACCAGTGACGTGGTGTGAAGTTCATGACTGGGGAGGCATAGCAAGCCTCCCTTGCATCCTCTGACCGCACATCCCTGCCGCATACGTACCCCCTGAGTCGCATTGACCCTTCGTTAACACCGCTAGGTATCCGGGTCAAGCCACTCAGGGCAGAAAAGCTGGGGATCGATCCTCCCCAATCAGAGTGAGAACCAGCCGCGGTGAACCGCTGCCTTTCTCCTCCGATCAGGGTCCAAGAGCACTGGAGCCCCTGAGCACTGGAGCCCTGAGTCAGCTTGACCCTTCGTTAACACCGCTAGGTATCCAGGTCAAGCCACTCAAGGCAGAAGAGCTGGGGATAAATCCTCCCCCATCAGAGTGAGAACCAGCCGCGGTGAACCGCTGCCTTTCTCCTCTGACCGGGCGGGGTTCAAGAGCACTGGAGCCAGCCCTGACTAAGCAGTGCCTCCCCAGTGCTCTCCTCCCGGTTGTACCTGCAAAAAAAAGCTTCTTTCTTCTTGAGCAATCTTCTTTGTCGACCTAAGCAGATGCTGGATCCGTTCCTCCAACTTTGCTGTGCTTCCTCCATCGCGAGGCTCCAGGGAAGTCCAAGTACCTAGAGGGAACTCACCTGTATTGCAATACCTGTGGAGGGAATGGCTGAAAAAGAAACCCTACTCTACATCGCCTAGGTCCCGGTGCATCCTCGGCCTAGTCACCTAAGCTGGACTAGGGGATGTGAATATTAGGGGTAAAAATTTGGAACCTGTTCCAGGTCACCATTTAGAGTCCAATATTAACGTGTGTGGTGCAATGTGCTGTTGCATGAGCGAGGCTACCCCCCGTAGAAGACTGAGCCTGGATTAAGGTCCTTCCGCTCTGGACCACCACACCCCGAGTGCGTCGTCCCGAGAGACGGAACTCAGGGGGGCCGCATACGTACCCCCTGAGTCGCATTGACCCTTCGTTAACACCGCTAGGTATCCGGGTCAAGCCACTCAGGGCAGAAGAGCTGGGGATCGATCCTCCCCAATCAGAGTGAGAACCAGCCGCGGTGAACCGCTGCCTTTCTCCTCCGATCAGGGTCCAAGAGCACTGGAGCCCCTGAGCACTGGAGCCCTGAGTCAGCTTGACCCTTCGTTAACACCGCTAGGTATCCAGGTCAAGCCACTCAAGGCAGAAGAGCTGGGGATAAATCCTCCCCCATCAGAGTGAGAACCAGCCGCGGTGAACCGCTGCCTTTCTCCTCTGACCGGGCGGGGTTCAAGAGCACTGGAGCCAGCCCTGACTAAGCAGTGCCTCCCCAGTGCTCTCCTCCCGGTTGTACCTGCAAAAAAAAGCTTCTTTCTTCTTGAGCAATCTTCTTTGTCGACCTAAGCAGATGCTGGATCCGTTCCTCCAACTTTGCTGTGCTTCCTCCATCGCGAGGCTCCAGGGAAGTCCAAGTACCTAGAGGGAACTCACCTGTATTGCAATACCTGTGGAGGGAATGGCTGAAATAGAAACCCTACTCTACATCGCCTAGGTCCCGGTGCATCCTCGGCCTAGTCACCTAAGCTGGACTAGGGGATGTGAATATTAGGGGTAAAAATTTGGAACCTGTTCCAGGTCACCATTTAGAGTCCAATATTAACGTGTGTGGTGCAATGTGCTGTTGCATGAGCGAGGCTACCCCCCGTAGAAGACTGAGCCTGGATTAAGGTCCTTCCGCTCTGGACCACCACACCCCGAGTGCGTCGTCCCGAGAGACGGAACTCAGGGGGGCCGCATACGTACCCCCTGAGTCGCATTGACCCTTCGTTAACACCGCTAGGTATCCGGGTCAAGCCACTCAGGGCAGAAGAGCTGGGGATCGATCCTCCCCAATCAGAGTGAGAACCAGCCGCGGTGAACCGCTGCCTTTCTCCTCCGATCAGGGTCCAAGAGCACTGGAGCCCCTGAGCACTGGAGCCCTGAGTCAGCTTGACCCTTCGTTAACACCGCTAGGTATCCAGGTCAAGCCACTCAAGGCAGAAGAGCTGGGGATAAATCCTCCCCCATCAGAGTGAGAACCAGCCGCGGTGAACCGCTGCCTTTCTCCTCTGACCGGGCGGGGTTCAAGAGCACTGGAGCCAGCCCTGACTAAGCAGTGCCTCCCCAGTGCTCTCCTCCCGGTTGTACCTGCAAAAAAAAGCTTCTTTCTTCTTGAGCAATCTTCTTTGTCGACCTAAGCAGATGCTGGATCCGTTCCTCCAACTTTGCTGTGCTTCCTCCATCGCGAGGCTCCAGGGAAGTCCAAGTACCTAGAGGGAACTCACCTGTATTGCAATACCTGTGGAGGGAATGGCTGAAATAGAAACCCTACTCTACATCGCCTAGGTCCCGGTGCATCCTCGGCCTAGTCACCTAAGCTGGACTAGGGGATGTGAATATTAGGGGTAAAAATTTGGAACCTGTTCCAGGTCACCATTTAGAGTCCAATATTAACGTGTGTGGTGCAATGTGCTGTTGCATGAGCGAGGCTACCCCCCGTAGAAGACTGAGCCTGGATTAAGGTCCTTCCGCTCTGGACCACCACACCCTGAGTGCGTCGTCCCGAGAGACGGAACTCAGGGGGGGCCGCATACGTACCCCCTGAGTCGCATTGACCCTTCGTTAACACCGCTAGGTATCCGGGTCAAGCCACTCAGGGCAGAAGAGCTGGGGATCGATCCTCCCCAATCAGAGTGAGAACCAGCCGCGGTGAACCGCTGCCTTTCTCCTCCGATCAGGGTCCAAGAGCACTGGAGCCCCTGAGCACTGGAGCCCTGAGTCAGCTTGACCCTTCGTTAACACCGCTAGGTATCCAGGTCAAGCCACTCAAGGCAGAAGAGCTGGGGATAAATCCTCCCCCATCAGAGTGAGAACCAGCCGCGGTGAACCGCTGCCTTTCTCCTCTGACCGGGCGGGGTTCAAGAGCACTGGAGCCAGCCCTGACTAAGCAGTGCCTCCCCAGTGCTCTCCTCCCGGTTGTACCTGCAAAAAAAAGCTTCTTTCTTCTTGAGCAATCTTCTTTGTCGACCTAAGCAGATGCTGGATCCGTTCCTCCAACTTTGCTGTGCTTCCTCCATCGCGAGGCTCCAGGGAAGTCCAAGTACCTAGAGGGAACTCACCTGTATTGCAATACCTGTGGAGGGAATGGCTGAAAAAGAAACCCTACTCTACATCGCCTAGGTCCCGGTGCATCCTCGGCCTAGTCACCTAAGCTGGACTAGGGGATGTGAATATTAGGGGTAAAAATTTGGAACCTGTTCCAGGTCACCATTTAGAGTCCAATATTAACGTGTGTGGTGCAATGTGCTGTTGCATGAGCGAGGCTACCCCCCGTAGAAGACTGAGCCTAGATTAAGGTCCTTCCGCTCTGGACCACCACACCCTGAGTGCGTCGTCCCGAGAGACGGAACTCAGGGGGGGCCGCATACGTACCCCCTGAGTCGCATTGACCCTTCGTTAACACCGCTAGGTATCCGGGTCAAGCCACTCAGGGCAGAAGAGCTGGGGATCGATCCTCCCCAATCAGAGTGAGAACCAGCCGCGGTGAACCGCTGCCTTTCTCCTCCGATCAGGGTCCAAGAGCACTGGAGCCCCTGAGCACTGGAGCCCTGAGTCAGCTTGACCCTTCGTTAACACCGCTAGGTATCCAGGTCAAGCCACTCAAGGCAGAAGAGCTGGGGATAAATCCTCCCCCATCAGAGTGAGAACCAGCCGCGGTGAACCGCTGCCTTTCTCCTCTGACCGGGCGGGGTTCAAGAGCACTGGAGCCAGCCCTGACTAAGCAGTGCCTCCCCAGTGCTCTCCTCCCGGTTGTACCTGCAAAAAAAAGCTTCTTTCTTCTTGAGCAATCTTCTTTGTCGACCTAAGCAGATGCTGGATCCGTTCCTCCAACTTTGCTGTGCTTCCTCCATCGCGAGGCTCCAGGGAAGTCCAAGTACCTAGAGGGAACTCACCTGGATTGCAATACCTGTGGAGGGAATGGCTGAAAAAGAAACCCTACTCTACATCGCCTAGGTCCCGGTGCATCCTCGGCCTAGTCACCTAAGCTGGACTAGGGGATGTGAATATTAGGGGTAAAAATTTGGAACCTGTTCCAGGTCACCATTTAGAGTCCAATATTAACGTGTGTGGTGCAATGTGCTGTTGCATGAGCGAGGCTACCCCCCGTAGAAGACTGAGCCTGGATTAAGGTCCTTCCGCTCTGGACCACCACACTCTGAGTGCGTCGTCCCGAGAGACGGAACTCAGGGGGGGCCGCATACGTACCCCCTGAGTCGCATTGACCCTTCGTTAACACCGCTAGGTATCCGGGTCAAGCCACTCAAGGCAGAAGAGCTGGGGATCGATCCTCCCCAATCAGAGTGAGAACCAGCCGCGGTGAACCGCTGCCTTTCTCCTCCGATCAGGGTCCAAGAGCACTGGAGCCCCTGAGCACTGGAGCCCTGAGTCAGCTTGACCCTTCGTTAACACCGCTAGGTATCCAGGTCAAGCCACTCAAGGCAGAAGAGCTGGGGATAAATCCTCCCCCATCAGAGTGAGAACCAGCCGCGGTGAACCGCTGCCTTTCTCCTCTGACCGGGCGGGGTTCAAGAGCACTGGAGCCAGCCCTGACTAAGCAGTGCCTCCCCAGTGCTCTCCTCCCGGTTGTACCTGCAAAAAAAAGCTTCTTTCTTCTTGAGCAATCTTCTTTGTCGACCTAAGCAGATGCTGGATCCGTTCCTCCAACTTTGCTGTGCTTCCTCCATCGCGAGGCTCCAGGGAAGTCCAAGTACCTAGAGGGAACTCACCTGTATTGCAATACCTGTGGAGGGAATGGCTGAAAAAGAAACCCTACTCTACATCGCCTAGGTCCCGGTGCATCCTCGGCCTAGTCACCTAAGCTGGACTAGGGGATGTGAATATTAGGGGTAAAAATTTGGAACCTGTTCCAGGTCACCATTTAGAGTCCAATATTAACGTGTGTGGTGCAATGTGCTGTTGCATGAGCGAGGCTACCCCCCGTAGAAGACTGAGCCTGGATTAAGGTCCTTCCGCTCTGGACCACCACACCCCGAGTGCGTCGTCCCGAGAGACGGAACTCAGGGGGGCCGCATACGTACCCCCTGAGTCGCATTGACCCTTCGTTAACACCGCTAGGTATCCGGGTCAAGCCACTCAGGGCAGAAGAGCTGGGGATCGATCCTCCCCAATCAGAGTGAGAACCAGCCGCGGTGAACCGCTGCCTTTCTCCTCCGATCAGGGTCCAAGAGCACTGGAGCCCCTGAGCACTGGAGCCCTGAGTCAGCTTGACCCTTCGTTAACACCGCTAGGTATCCAGGTCAAGCCACTCAAGGCAGAAGAGCTGGGGATAAATCCTCCCCCATCAGAGTGAGAACCAGCCGCGGTGAACCGCTGCCTTTCTCCTCTGACCGGGCGGGGTTCAAGAGCACTGGAGCCAGCCCTAACTAAGCAATGCCTCCCCAGTGCTCTCCTCCCGGTTGTACCTGCAAAAAAAAGCTTCTTTCTTCTTGAGCAATCTTCTTTGTCGACCTAAGCAGATGCTGGATCCGTTCCTCCAACTTTGCTGTGCTTCCTCCATCGCGAGGCTCCAGGGAAGTCCAAGTACCTAGAGGGAACTCACCTGTATTGCAATACCTGTGGAGGGAATGGCTGAAAAAGAAACCCTACTCTACATCGCCTAGGTCCCGGTGCATCCTCGGCCTAGTCACCTAAGCTGGACTAGGGGATGTGAATATTAGGGGTAAAAATTTGGAACCTGTTCCAGGTCACCATTTAGAGTCCAATATTAACGTGTGTGGTGCAATGTGCTGTTGCATGAGCGAGGCTACCCCCCGTAGAAGACTGAGCCTGGATTAAGGTCCTTCCGCTCTGGACCACCACACCCTGAGTGCGTCGTCCCGAGAGACGGAACTCAGGGGGGGCCGCATACGTACCCCCTGAGTCGCATTGACCCTTCGTTAACACCGCTAGGTATCCGGGTCAAGCCACTCAGGGCAGAAGAGCTGGGGATCGATCCTCCCCAATCAGAGTGAGAACCAGCCGCGGTGAACCGCTGCCTTTCTCCTCCGATCAGGGTCCAAGAGCACTGGAGCCCCTGAGCACTGGAGCCCTGAGTCAGCTTGACCCTTCGTTAACACCGCTAGGTATCCAGGTCAAGCCGCTCAAGGCAGAAGAGCTGGGGATAAATCCTCCCCAATCAGAGTGAGAACCAGCCGCGGTGAACCGCTGCCTTTCTCCTCTGACCGGGCGGGGTTCAAGAGCACTGGAGCCAGCCCTGACTAAGCAGTGCCTCCCCAGTGCTCTCCTCCCGGTTGTACCTGCAAAAAAAAGCTTCTTTCTTCTTGAGCAATCTTCTTTGTCGACCTAAGCAGATGCTGGATCCGTTCCTCCAACTTTGCTGTGCTTCCTCCATCGCGAGGCTCCAGGGAAGTCCAAGTACCTAGAGGGAACTCACCTGTATTGCAATACCTGTGGAGGGAATGGCTGAAAAAGAAACCCTACTCTACATCGCCTAGGTCCCGGTGCATCCTCGGCCTAGTCACCTAAGCTGGACTAGGGGATGTGAATATTAGGGGTAAAAATTTGGAACCTGTTCCAGGTCACCATTTAGAGTCCAATATTAACGTGTGTGGTGCAATGTGCTGTTGCATGAGCGAGGCTACCCCCCGTAGAAGACTGAGCCTGGATTAAGGTCCTTCCGCTCTGGACCACCACACCCTGCGTGCGTCGTCCCGAGAGACGGAACTCAGGGGGGCCGCATACGTACCCCCTGAGTCGCATTGACCCTTCGTTAACACCGCTAGGTATCCGGGTCAAGCCACTCAGGGCAGAAGAGCTGGGGATCGATCCTCCCCAATCAGAGTGAGAACCAGCCGCGGTGAACCGCTGCCTTTCTCCTCCGATCAGGGTCCAAGAGCACTGGAGCCCCTGAGCACTGGAGCCCTGAGTCAGCTTGACCCTTCGTTAACACCGCTAGGTATCCAGGTCAAGCCACTCAAGGCAGAAGAGCTGGGGATAAATCCTCCCCCATCAGAGTGAGAACCAGCCGCGGTGAACCGCTGCCTTTCTCCTCAGACCGGGCGGGGTTCAAGAGCACTGGAGCCAGCCCTGACTAAGCAGTGCCTCCCCAGTGCTCTCCTCCCGGTTGTACCTGCAAAAAAAAAGCTTCTTTCTTCTTGAGCAATCTTCTTTGTCGACCTAAGCAGATGCTGGATCCGTTCCTCCAACTTTGCTGTGCTTCCTCCATCGCAAGGCTCCAGGGAAGTCCAAGTACCTAGAGGGAACTCACCTGTATTGCAATACCTGTGGAGGGAATGGCTGAAAAAGAAACCCTACTCTACATCGCCTAGGTCCCGGTGCATCCTCGGCCTAGTCACCTAAGCTGGACTAGGGGATGTGAATATTAGGGGTAAAAATTTGGAACCTGTTCCAGGTCACCATTTAGAGTCCAATATTAACGTGTGTGGTGCAATGTGCTGTTGCATGAGCGAGGCTACCCCCCGTAGAAGACTGAGCCTGGATTAAGGTCCTTCCGCTCTGGACCACCACACCCTGCGTCCGGCGTCCCGAGAGACGGAACTCAGGGGGGCCGCATACGTACCCACTGAGTCGCATTGACCCTTCGTTAACACCGCTAGGTATCCGGGTCAAGCCACTCAGTGCAGAAGAGCTGGGGATCGATCCACACCGAACAGAGGGAGAACCAGTCACGGTGTACCGCTGCCTTTCTCCTCCGATCAGGGTCCAAGAGCACTGGAGCCCCTGAGCACTTACACCATGAGTCACCTTGACCCTTCGTTAACACCGCTAGGTATCCAGGTCAAGCCACTCAAGGCAGAAGAGCTCAAGATCAATCCACTCTGATCAGTGAGAACCAACCTACAAAAGTATGCTCCTAGCTTTTTGAGCAATCTCCTTTGTCCCATTACAACGCAAGACCTAAGGAGATGCTGGATTTAATTCCTTCCACTTCCCTGTGTTTCATACACCGCAAAGCCCCAGGGAAGGCCAACCAGTTGTTGTTGCTGTTGTTGTTGTTGCCAGAGGGTCAGTATTTCAGAAACTTCCTACACTCACGGTTCTTATTCATTCAGGTTCCTGGTGGGTCCCTCTTGTGGATCCCTTGTGTACTACCTCTCATTTCCCGGCAGTTACTCCAGGTAATTTGGATATACTTTCGAGCGGCCCTGAGCGTGGCTTTATTGAATTTCCAATTATTAGTCAAAACCTATTTTAATATTCTCAACCCTGAGTAGTGTGTCTTCAAATATGGCTGCGTGCTTTGTCCCTGTTGAGTACAAAAGTTGCTTATCCATTTCTTACCATTCACTATCTTACTATTTAACCTTTGATCTTATTGATTCTAATGTTCAGCTTTCAATTTTATTTTGTCAATTACTGTTTATTGGCATTGCACTTCTATTTTAATTCAATTATCTAACTATCACATTTCATTTTATAATTGTACTGTTGCGCTATTTTCTGGAATGTCTGCTGTACGCGCACTTGCTCCTTTTTTGCTCCTGTTATTTATTGAGTTATCTATTTATTTATTGTGTTGTTTATTCATTATTTATTCAGCACACTGCTGTTCTACTTGTTTGTCTGTTGTCTGCCATGTCTTGTCACCGTGGGATAGGGGGGAACGAAATTTCTGTTTCTTTGTGTGTCTTTGACATGTGGAGAAATTTACATTAAAGCTGACTGACTTTGACTTTTGAGATTAGTTTTGACATCCGGGGATCCCATTGCCAGGGTGTCCCACTTGCTGAGATCTCTTAGGATCACTGCAATCTCCACAGTATATTTTATTGGTACCCGCTCTTACCTGAAGGTCCTTATTTTGGGTATCACTTACACTCACGGTACCATGATTTTTCCAAAATGGCCGCCACGCCGTCCGGTCACCCTCGAGCACCTCCTGGTGGCTATCCCTAGCATTGCGTCTGATTGAATTTAGGTTGGTAGATTTATTTAGATTTTTTTAGGTAGTGTTTTTGGGGGGATTTAATTCATCTTTTTTTTTTTAAATTAGGATTAGGGTTAACCAAAATTAATTTCAAATGAGTCATCCCTTATTTAAAATATTATTGTAATAATTGACGTGCGGTGAGGTTCATGACTGGGGAGGCACTGACGTCACCCGGGTAACATTTGTAAAATTTGGGAATGCTGCTCTAGTGTGGCTTATTCATCATTTAATTTGAAATATTTTAATTAAAATCTCATATCAGCGGTCTTCACACATAAAAACACTCAATAAAACATCAAAAACTTGTTTTCGATCGTGCGTACCACTCCGTTCCGAAGTCCCGCTTTCCGAATCAAACCTTTTAACTCCGGAGTTGCTCTTCCTTTACTGATGACCTCCTGCTTCGGCCGAAAACCGACTGTTCCTCAGTTGCTCGCTATAAATTTGAACTGGAGATGTTTTATTCTACAGGTAAACGCATGAAGCATCCCGGGATCACTAGCACCCCCTGCCATAAGGCTGGAGAACTTTTTTTCGTAGCCTCTCTAAAGTTTCTTTTCAAAGCCGTTTTGTTCATCTTAAGAAACACGACGTTACTACAAAACTATTGAAATTAAAAGAAAAATGACTTTATAATAAAAACAATTTAATTTGGTTTTCCCCTTTTAATGATGGCAGGGGAGGCGTAGCTGCAGTGATTTCAATTTTTTTTGCATAAAAGAGCTGTGAAATATATAAATTACAAATGCAAAACTGTGTGAATACAAAAGCACCGTTTTTTATTGAGTTTGGTCATTAAGTCAATTAAAATTCAAAAATGTAAAAAGAGTAATGTTTTGTGAATGAGATATGATCTAAACTTGACTGCCTGAGGCTTTGCATAATTCATTTTAAATGACATGATGGCCCTTTATAAAATAAGGGACCATATTTGTTTACATAAACTATCGTTGAACTAGACATCCATCAACAGACCCTGTATGGAATGAAAACCAAAATGTTGCACAACATGACAACATGAAAAAAGTTCTGTTGAGTTTTCTGATGCAGTGATTGATTTCATATGAAGCTAACACAGGCAATAGTAACAAATAAAACGTAGAGCCTGAATTAAATGCATAAAATACCACAAATCACAATGCAGAGAAAAGTTCAATCTAATGTTATTTTTACAATGCACAGCCTTCTTAGCATATTATATTAGCAATCAACATAAGTGATGGATTAATAAAGATTGTGAAAACAAAAAATCAACCACAGTTCTTGTAATGCTGGAGAGGATCCAGCTTTTTCTCCTGCTGAATGAATTAATCACTGTGAATACACCAAACAGTGAGAGCCAGCTAACAAGAGGCCCCTGCTGCTTGACCACAGCATGTCAGTGTCAATAGCAACAACATTTACTGGACTCGAATCTGCAACATAATGAGAAGAACATTTTCGAGGCCTGGCTCTCCTTAAGGTACGGGCGGCTACACTGTCGGCGGGAACCTCTTGTGCTCCTGCTGCTCTGTGCAGAGAGCGTCCAAGCAGCGATCCAGCCGCCGCGCCGACAAGCCGAGTGGACCTGCTGCAGCCAGCCTTGCTTCGGAAACAGATGATAAATAAATCAAAGTGCACTAAGCACTGCTTCCACATGGCAATCGCCTCCTTCATAGCGTCTGCACCTCATCAATCACGCCATTGTCTGCTTGAAAGGCGAGCCTTGTAAATGTCATATCCACTCAAACCCAAGGAGAGGCGGAGCAGAATGCAGCTCAGTTTTTTTTTAATTGGATAGTGTAATTAAACTAAAAAACCCTGGAAGGCTGCCTTTTGACAGGACAGATGAAGACCCCTTTTAATAGGGCTATGAAATGTATTTGTTAAAAGGATGAGGCAATATGTACTATATAATTGGGTGCCCTTAAGTGTCATTCTTTTAATTTATCCCCCAAATAACAAAAAGGTAACTTGGTTTAAAAGAAAGAAAGAAAGAAAGAAAGAAAGAAAGAAAGAAAGAAAGAAAGAAAGAAAGAAAGAAAGAAAGAAAGAAAGAAAAAGATGTTTCAACCCCCCCACACAATTTATTAGAAGCAAAGGATAAGAAAAAATCGCATATAATAAGCACACTAATCAGATGTACATATCAAAGCGCATGTTCAGCAGCATTTGGGCAACATTCATCTTGGAGCCGAACGATTAAGAGAAACAGAGCTTGTACTTGATTAAAGTAACAACAAAGAGAGGCCAAGCTCTAATATTGATTACATGCACGAACGGGATACGGGTCACTTTGCTACCCACACATGCTTTCAATATAATTTCATTATATGCGTTCTTTGTTGATGTCTTAACATTACGCAAACAACATGGGAACACAACAGTTGAAAACCAAAGTGGTATACATTTTCACGTTTGAGGTCATAAAAGCAGCAACACACATTTATGTGTTGTTAGGTTTGATTTGCATGGTTGGTGCTGAGCACCTGGTGTGAGCGAGGTCTCTCCTGAGAATCCCGCTAAGGCCTCCTTGCTAAAGATCGATAGGACAGGGCTGCAGTGATAAATCAGTGTGCTCGAGTGATGTCTGTCATAAAGCTCCCACCACAGTCACAGCTCTCAGCTTTATGACGCCGTTGAGTGTTATTGCAATCTTTTGATAGCTTTGGTTAATTTATCTGATTACAAGAGCGGCCCAAAGAACAAGCTGCAGTCAACCTTTCCTAAGTGTTGCATCAAATCAGTTGCGGTGTTTCCGTATATGCAGAGCCATCATTGAGGCGCGCTCGTGCTTAGCCGTGACTTAAACCCCTCTTTCTTTCTCATGCTTACTTGGCAAATTATTGACATCTATATGCGGCAATATTTTCAAGTTGACAGTATGAATGTGCAATGTGACACGGGACACGCGGAATGGAGCTTCGGATAATGATCACATGACTGGGTGGTTGCTCTTTGCTCTCTGGACATTTTGATGACCTTCAGCTTGTGTAGGTCATGTTTTGATTGCTGTTTGTTAGTAAGATCGCAGACAGTTTTTCCCAATAAAGTCTGGACTTCCATTGCAGAAACAAATAGAATAAAGGTGAGGATTCAGGAAGTAATTTTTTACTTTTGTCAAAATGCGAGAACTGTTTTTTAAAATTTGTCCCTTAAAAATTAAGGTACAAATTAAAAACAAGACAGCGCTTAGAGAATGCATAATTCCTGATGGCATAATGCACATATCAGATTTAATCACACTTTATTGGCCAATGGTGTTGGTGTGCTTACTTGCGTTAACTTTATTGCTTGATTGAATTATCAGTAACATTACCATATTTTTGGGAGTAACGCTGTTTTTCACAATTTGGCTGGTCCTGCGACTTGTATTCAGGTGGGACTTGTATGCAGTATATTAAAATTAGAGCTCAGACTGGCACCCCAAACCCCTAATCGTGGTGACCTTTTCTTGACAGTAATGCACCAAAATTATTTGCTGGTCGTCAACTAAAAGTAGAAGACGTAATCATGGCGATTAATGTTTGGTGCATGACTAGTTTTGCATGCTGTAATTGACCAGGGTTCCACCTTTGGCCACAATGCATGTGGAATATTTGGGAACGTTCACTTTGGTTGCGAGACCGACTGCTACTGTTCTTGGTTGTAAAATAAAATTTCCCAAAATGTGACCTTTTCTCCAGAGCAAGTTGTATTCTTTTTTTTTTTTTTTTCTATGATGCATTTTTTGTCTGGTGTGACTTACTCTACGGAGGAACATATAGTTAAAAAAATACAGTAAGTCTAAATTGGGCCTCAGCAATCCTCAACTTCTGACTTATTTTGTTCACAATCCGACAAATAGATTCTGTCAACTGCTCACTCTTTTGGCAGTGCCTCAGCTATTCATAAGCTAACAGGCATTCAAGATACTCTGTCAGCATTAAACCAAATTTGTTGGAAATTCTATCTAGCATCACAAAACTGTCAGAGGTGGTGAATTTGGAGATGGTCGAAAAGGAAAGTTGTCAGTTTTTAGCTTTAGCTATTACCATACTGATCCAATTCACTCATATATAATATGTGAATGTTTTTTTACGTTGTTTCTACTACTGGTATGCATGTGATGTCACAACCTCTGTCAGGGAGCTTTATCATCTCTCTGTTGGGGTGGCTCAATGAAATCTAGCCAGACAATATAAAAGTGAAGCCTGCAGACCTTAACCAAAGGGGCATTTGCCAAAAGTGAATGAACACGTCTCCTAGCTCATGGTTTTAAATGAAACGGCATAAAGTGTTCTATCTACTGCACGCCAGTGTGAATCGTGCTGGAAAATCTATTTTGGAGGGCTCGGCTTTTCAATTCCGAGGAAAAAGACTGACTGCTGTAGTGACATCAATCAAAGTGGGACGGCGTGGTGGCTTTGCAACATAAGTGGAAGGTCCAGAGTTCACCAGTTAAAACAGGCAATATATAAAAAAGGCGCAGAGAAGCAGCTGAGCTGGGGGCAGACTGTTGTTGGTCTCGCCTATCTCCTCCTTGGAAATCAGAGAGGTAGCCCCTCCTGTATTAGCTGAACTTCATTAATCTTCATGCCATCTTCTTTAACTAGTCATGTAGAACGGCTCAATAGAAAGCCGCATAATGGGGAAGGCCCAGTGCCAATTACTAGGTTAACATAGTGTTCAGCCCCAGTGCAACAAAGGAATGAGATGGAGGAGAGCCGCCTTGCATTGGGAGATGCGCGGCATTCCAATTGACAAGAGGTTTATTATGGAAGTTCTTTCAGTGATATTTGACCTTTCAGAAAACTTAATAAAGAATATAGAATTATCAAGTAAGTACTGTATGTATTGGATCTGGACACACATGGGAATTACAGTCGGGTGATTACCAAAACACCTTGACAGGCTTGTAAAATAAAGATCATAATTGAGCATGCCACTCTTCTCACACTGGCGGCAGTCTGGCATGTTTGCGCTGGATTTTCGATTAAAATAATTAATTTCTGGAACACACGGCATTCGATGGCGATTGAGTGTGCTACACTTTTAGGACGAATGCAAAGCCTCAGCTAATCAAGATACAATCGTGGAAAATGTCAGTTGCTTCAATTGTTGCCATTTCAAGTAAATATTTAACTCGTTATTATGTATGCAAATAGTTACGTATATTTGACTAATTTCATGAACAGTATGCATTGTTGTCATTTTGAGTCTCCATGTGCTTAGTTTTCATTCCTTATCTGACTCGAGGGGAAGTTTGCCACGCAAACCACTTGTCATGACTGCTGTCAGAACAAGTGTTAAACAGCACTTATTTAATTCCATGTGATTAAAATAGGACTGGGTCAGTTTGGGAAGAGGCCTTTAGGCTACGGTTTTATTTGGAGGACCAAGATTAAACTCAAGTAAAATGGAAATGTCACACCGTCATAGAAGATGCTGCGGCAGTTGTGAGAAGGATAATATTATTGTGATGTGAAGTGATAATTCCGCCCTGTCCACCCTCATTATCTAGCAGCCGTGTGTGTTTCTGGCTCGCAGCTGTGTGTGTGTGCGTGCGTCTGTGTATATGTGCACCCATGCCCTTTCCTTGCTCCGCACACTCACTGCACATTCGCATAACAGCAAACATGGGGAAAAACATTTGGCAACTTTGGCATTTTTTTTGGTGTGTTGTTCACAAGACACTCAAATTGGGGCACAGTGCAAGTGTGTGTGCGCTTCGTTGTATGACGAAGTGAAGGGTGTGGCCATGCATGAGCGAGCACCTCCTGATGTTGTGTTTGCTAAAAGTCAAGTACAATCAGGATCAAATGTAGTTTCTCACCTTCAATGGTTTGATGGTGGGGCAGGGGGCTCGAAAGAAAAAAAGATTTAATCCTAACTATGCAGGGGAAGCAACACAACAATTGCAAGCATCTCCAGATGCAACACAAAGAGACGGAACAAGAGGATGATGTGGAGAGGCTCCACATTCATGCAGACCCCAGCACACTGAGATAAGGCATATTTTTGCCTGGCAAGATAAGGGAGAGAAAGCAAACATATTACAGGGCTCAAAATTCTCTATCTATAGCTCCTTTTCACGAGTCCAATAATTCATTCATTCATGGCCTCTGTTTCCCCTGCCTCTCGAAACATCTGCCTCATACATACATCACTGCACTGATAAAGATCGCTGACAGAATTGGTAATACACTGTGAATGGGACACTGCGGCACTGATTAAATAACTTTGGTGGCTCTCTAAAATTGAAACGGCCGTGGGATGAAAGGGGACTTCTCGTGTTTTATTAAAGGCGGTGGAGTATGATTTTAAGGTTTAGGGTGATGTACACAATTTTAGATGAGATGTCCAGCCGAGCTGCCATGCGACTTAAAAGGGAAAACAAAAATGACTTTCTTTGACCTCTGTCAATGGCTTTTCCGCCTACACACATATATAGAAAACACATTACGTGCTTGCACTGGAAAGAACTTAACATTGGTTGAGGAAGAGTACTTTTTATTAGAGTTTTAGATGTCAAACCAAAAGTTACTTTTATCGACTTTCGACCTCTTATTCACGCAATTGTGTCAGCCACAATGGCCGCCAAATGTACGCTGGGTGAGGGATATTATCGAAAATTAATTTCCATTAATACAAAACTGCCATCACTTTGGTGCACATCTGGGTGTTGATATTGTCTGCTCAATTTGATGTGTTTTGAATCCAATTATCTCATCTCTTTAGCATCAATGCCAATATTGTGGTGACGGAGATGGGCAAAGGTCAAGAATTTATTTCCATGTCTTGTAGTTCAGAAATGTCTGCTATATTTTCACTTTTGACCCATAATCTTTCAGTATTGATGTTATTATTTTGCTAATGAAGATGACAGTGCTCAAAGATTTCTTGTCCTAAGGGTCTTGGATTAGATTACATGGTCTTGAATTACTTGCCAATGAACAAACTAACAGGCTTTAGAAAACTACATTTGTTTGTTTACACTGTGCTACAACAGGATCACCATTTCAGCATACTTATTATTATTATTATTATTATTATTATTATTAGTTGTAGTAGTATTTTTAGTATTATTATTAGTATTATTATAGTGTATTTCTCAACAGAACAACCGATTTAATTTACATTAAAAGAAGACTTTTGTCAAGAGATTTCTCGAAACTAAGATTTTATTATCAGAAAACCTGGCAATGGACCCTAATGGAATCCAGCCATTGTCGTTTAATCCGCGCTGATGCTCTAACAGGAATGGTGTGCACAGTATGTCCGCAGCCCAATCGCGGCCAATGAAACGGCATCAGTTGAGCAGATGGCAATGACACGAATTAAAAGCACAAAACAATAGTAGAATATAAACCCGAAATGACACCCAAAGTGGCTGTTGATTTATAGCCATTGTGAGTTTGGTACTGGGCTTCCATGTATATTAGTGCAACAAATCTGGGTCCATTTAGCAGGGAGATGCTCATACATACATCACCGACTCCTGCTCCAAGCCAAGGTCAGTTCTTATTGCATCAATCTTCTCAGCAGAGGCTACTCGGCACAGCAGCAGTTTTGTAACTGTCGCAGCTGTAATGGAATCTTTTTTCTTGCGCTTCATCTTTCTCTTATCACATGAAATATATATTCAACTTCTCCTCTTTCCTTCATTCTCCCGATTCTTTTTATTTTATCTGCAAAACATTTCCAGAGCCTCATTTTTTTTCTGCGCTTCCAGCTCCACCCAGCACGCATTTACGCACTTTCAGACAAACAAATGGGTCACTTTCTGCAAGAAATATAAAGATGCTATAAAAAGGAGCAAATGAATAGATACACTTGATAACAGATTTCCTGTAACAAGTTGAATTTCAGCAGTAATATTGTAACCATTATTCAGAAATGATTGAGTCACAAAATTACAGAAGATCCACTTGGATATGTAACCTACCTCCTTTTTAAATGTGAAAACTGACATTTCATGTGTGTTACTGAAGGACTATGTGGTTAATGTGGTCTCCAGACTCATAAAGAAAAGAGTTGCTGAATTGCCAAGTGCCAGTTGCAGACATTCATGCTGAGTCAGTTTTTATCCTGATTACTCAGGCTTCAGCCTTACGTCGTACTTTAATAAATGAAGATATAATCAAATCAATCATTTTAAATAGCAGTGGAACATTTACAGCACGTGAAGAAAAAAAAAAAAGAAAACACTTTTAATTGATGAACTTGACCTGCTTTTCCTTGATAACAAATTTCATTTGTTCCATAAAAATTATGCTCAAGTGACATTATTTGACGGGATCTTTATCACCTGCAGAGTAAATAAGAGTAATTTATGCTGTTTAATTTTGAGCTCGGAATATAAATCATGGCTCTGTCGCACATTACGGAGCTCACATTGAGCAGAAAGTGAGAAGGCAAGCTGATTGGGTTGTTACGGCAACAGTAACAGAGTTGTTCTCCAAGACTCTACAGATGGGATGTAGGTGATAAACGACACCTAACCACCTTGCATAGTCAAGTGTCCAACACTTCTGAATAAATCATAAAGTATGCATCATTAAAAATTGGATGAGATGCAAAAACAGATTATATGTGCAAGTGAATAATACTGCCTGTTTTACTTTCATTTAGTTACTCTGGTCAGGGCGGTCATGATTTTATGGCTAAATGTTTGTTAGTGAACATAATTATGTAAAAAGAATTCAACTCAATTCATATAAAACTTGGTGGTTGCTGGAAGCAAATAATAACTCATAAATAACTTTTTAAGATTTTGTTAACATTGCGAAGACTACCATTTTGAAAGCCATTATTTAATTGCTGAGTCAATAAAAACTTATAATTAAAAAAGTTAAAAATATATACAGTATATACTATGAGGCAGGTTTCCACATAAGTGTAGTCGGATATTAATCTAATTTTGAAAGATTCTTGTTTGGCCCATGTGGACGTCTATATTGTATTGACAGCTATTCTAATGAAGCGTCTGCTTTTCTCTTTTTTAATTATAATGCAAACTCCAAGTGACTATTTACCCCCCTTGCACAACTGACCAACATGAACCAATACCAGCAAAGTACACAGCACTATAATAAGAAACTGTCAAGACATATTGTGGTTTGATATAACACAATATAATGTAAATTATTACCGACATAATTGAATCTGCGAAAGCTGATTATAAACATAACCGCGCTGTAGGTGAAGCCTTGGAGCGTATTGAAGCAGTCATGAGCTGTCTGCAGGCTGAGAGGACCCTCAGCTCCTCTGTCAAAGAGGCAGCATCTGACAAATATCAGTCTGAGGTGACGAATACATGACAGCTGTCAATCATCTCTTTAATAACAGGAAAGCAGAGCTGCTCACAAGTGTGGCGTTGACCTGAGAGGAATGTCGATACACACCTTTTTATCTGTTTGCCAAATAATACTTTATGAAAACCGAATGTAGTTAAAAATTATGAATAGCTATCTAGCTAGTATGATCTTACTATCCCACCTTTATTATAATCTAAAGGGATGATACTACTGAAATGTAAAAAATTGGAGGTTCAGTGTTTTGCTCAAGGACACTTCGACATGGTCACCAGGGTTGAGGACAAGGCAATTTCCGGCGCTCAAATATATTTGGACAAGTTTGTATCACCATATATATAGGGACATATAGTTGTTATGTATATGAAAACTAATCACTTCTGCTCCTAACTTAACATTCATCTAACTAATTAATTGATATATTAACCAGGACACATTTTTGTTCTTTGGTTTCAGATGCATCCAGCCACAAATTAATCGAAAAATGTAATCTGGTAGCCTGATGAAGAAGTGTTGTTTGCCCAATTGAAAATGTCTGTTTTTTTCTGGTATTGAAATCGGGTTGCTGCTCTTCTCATCACAAACAAAAATCCTACTCACAGTGTATAACGGAATAAGTGGAAAGTGACTCATTCACTATTCTGGAATTATTAAGTGGAGGTGGAGTGGATATCCAGTTTTCTGTAATTGACGGGATCTTAATTTACTCAGTGAAGTGAGATTCTTTTTAATTATTTGTCTCTTGTAATTCCCGTTTTAAACATGCTATTTCCAAGTTCACCCTAAGTTCTCTTCTGACTTAGGTTTAATCATACTGGATGTTGACCATCACAGAGTGTCACATATTTAGATGAAACAGGATTAATAATGTGCTTCCTCTCTCATCTCATGTCGCAGAGCTTTATGAGTTGCTTCGATCCCTGATTTCAGAAGCCATTAGTGTTCTGCCTCTTGAGAGATGGAAGGCAAAGCCAGCAGCATCGTGAGAGTCTTCTTGCTCTAACTGGAAATGACACATTGTCAATAAGTATACTGATTATTCTGCCTATTTGTTTTGTGGCGTGCGGTTAACAAGCTTTCTTAGACAAAAGACATTGTGAAAACCCAATAACCATTCTTTATTATTTGTTCTAATGAGAGTAATTGAGGGCTTTATGTATAGAGGCGGTTTAGTTGAAAATGTCAGCGCAGAGTATCTGTTGTGGTTGACTTCCCCCATTTGTGGCATGTTGCCTTACGAACAAGGAGGAAGTCTATAAAACTTTTGGGGAATGCGGTCCACTCCACCTCCATTTTCAATTGAAGTGTTTATGTTCCTACGTCAGCTGTCCTCCCAATTCAGCATTTATCTCCCTTGAACTGTCCTAACCTTTTCAAGCTTTCACTTATGACAGATTCTTGGTCTCGCAGGCCAAGTATCAAAGGAAGTTAGCTACAGTATGGTCCTCACAACTGTCAGCAGAAGACAGAGGCTACACATGTCCTGGCACACTGATTGGCCTCTTCCTGTACAGTATAGCCAAACAAATCTCATCAAATTCAGACAGGTGGGAGGACAGGGGTAGCCATGAAGATTTGAGGTGGTGACGTTTTAAATGGATTCTCTTCCCAATCTCTGGCTCTGCACCTCTTCCAGAACTGAGAGATGAATTTACATAACAACAATGATGTAAAAAATAAGAACAAACCAAACACTGCTGCCCTGTGGAACACCATTGCTAATTTTGTTTTGTCATATCATATCTACATATCTACACTGAACACTCTTCACTTGAAAAAATATCCAATCCAAGCCCCATTTTCTATTGCTTGATGCTCTTTTTAAGACCAAACCCAAAATGACAGTTTTTTTTAGTACATTTTTCCTAGTTGAAAATGCATAGTTTTTATAGCACATCAGAGTTAATTGTCCGGGATTTTAAAGAGAAAGATTAAATATTGAACGTTTCAAGTAAAATCCCTAGCCTCAGCTTAGCGTCAAGACACAGTGAGCTCAGAGCAAACAGAGGAAATATGAGATCTTCTCTTGGATTCGTGCATTCCTGCGGGAATAGCTGAAAACGTAATTTCCAAGCGAGAGTCTTAAATGAGCAGTTCTGAAGCATTCTTGATTGACTGAAGCCTTACAGCTTGTCAACTGATCAGGCAGCTAACCGAGTCTGGGCTGCACGCACCTTGCCATTCATGCTATGTTGTTGTTGGAAAACTGATGGACTAATGTGCTTTCTTTTCCTCCCAGCTAACAATGTCGACGCTGTGACCGACGGATCTGGAATCTGGATGTGCTGACTGCTTCCAAGTGAACTCCCCAACTCTCGGCTGAACCTCCGTCACTATACTGGGTTTGGATTCTACCATTCAAATGGGCAATAATCCTTTATCTGCATGATAAATCTGATAGACTTCCCCCAAAACGTTTTGCTACCAATATACAACAAAGCCAACATGTACTGTAAACATGCAATCCCTTCATACAAATATGTTTGGGAAATTTGTTCTTTGAACCTAAACCAAACTCCTTTTGAATCCAATTTGTGACTTTATTGTATTACATTGTGTTGAATGAGCTGCTGTGTGGTTCAGGCTGTCCTGTTTGGACAGACAGTGATATGGCACATTCCCCGAGTTGTCACGTAACAAAGCGTGACAATACAGTTCCATTCCCCACCTGAGATGGCCACCCCCATGTTCATGGGAAGCGGAGGGGATGAAAAGTGACCACGAGGGGTTGGGAGTGGCCCAGGGGTTGAAGGGTGAGAAGTCGTGGCAGTGCTGTGGTGCAGCCGCATGTCTGGTTTGAGGAGAACAAGAGCTGACAGAGGCCACCTCGAGAGACTCTTCACTCTCCATCACAGAGCTCAGCAGAAGAGGCAGCGTCTGTCAGGGGTTCCCAATTCCTACAGAGCGCCCGCATGCTGCACCTCCCACTCTAAACACCTTTAGTCAGTTTCACAAAGCTCCTCACGCTGCCAGAAGCCTCCAGACTCATTGGCGATGCATGACCAATCCTCACATAACCCGCCAAACATCACCAGAGTTTAGTACCCACAACATGACAGACACATCCAGAGGCTTCATTTCCACACACTCTGCCATCATTAAGATCATCTGATATCATCTTTTATAGCATCAAATAGAAAGTACTGTATGGTTGCATATCACAAGTATCAAATCATCTCAGATTATATCCGTGCCAAATGCTGAACTATGGAGACACATAAGATAAGACATCTCCCAGTAGGAGGAGACTGCCCACATCCCAACAACCAATTTGACCTGCAAATAGAGATTCCTTCAACCCCACCCCCAATTTGAAAAAGGGCTATCAGTTTTAATTTGGCAAACTTTCTCTTTTCCTTCAAAATTGAGAGGGTGGAAAAGGCAATGGAGAGAAGCATGCACCAAGCACCGTTCGAAGTTTTATGTGCACTACGAAATGCTGTTATCTCAGTGCGGTGTCAAGAACTCGATCTCTTTTTTTCTCTCCAGGTGACAGGCACAGACGAGAGATAAGATTGGAAAAGAATCCCACTCCACTGAGTAAATAAATAATCAATACTCATCTAAATGTAAATGAGAAAGTAGCCCCCTTTGATAGGAGGGTTTTTATCAACCAACCAATTTTCTACAGACACTCACTGGGCCTCAACCAAATCACCATCATTCAGCTCCCATGTAATGGATAAGAAAGGGGCTGGCGATGCACGGGTTCGGGGGAGGAAGGGTCATCTGAGATCAGTTCAAAGCTGCATCTTGAGCACACGTACGCCAACCACTACGTATGCGCAAGCTTTGTTTACACTCAATTTGCTATTCCTCATCATAACAACAAATATTTAGTTTGACAGCTTCTATAAAAGGTATAAATACCAACTTGTGATGCAAACCTTATTTTAAAAGCTATGGGAAGTTGTGATGACAATCAGTAGAGTTGTTTACTGGTTATTTCTGCAAAGGGGTATCTTATATTGCATTAACAAGCAGAGTTATTAATACTTAGCACAGCAAATGTGGTTGTATTGTGAAAGTAAATTAAAAAAGTGTGCACAGAAATTCTTTTCTTGTGACATAATGACATATTTTTTCTCCAAAAATGATTTAAAAAAGTACAACTCTTGAGAACATTGACTTTAATTGTTCATAGTATTTTAATCTAAATTATACATTATTGTATATTTCAGATGTATTTCTCCACCTTTTTTTTTTCAACACACCAGAGAAATTGATCTTATTTTGTTCAACTCTAAATACTCACTGCCATAGTAGCTCAATTTAACTCTAGTTTGAGAATTATGTATAAGCAAGAGACTACAAAAGACAACCAGACATTCTAACTTTATAAATAAATGTCATGAGAATATGCCATTTTAAGATAAAACCAGTACAGTATGTATTGTCTCCAACAAAAACAATGTTGAATTTAAGAGAAAAAGAGCACACTGATGCAGAAATCCATTTTTTTTTTATCCCGTTTCCTATTGTTAACATTTTTGATAGCTCTGCACTTTCCTAACAATTTTTGATGTTGTGTATGGGACAACATTACCATTTTATTGTCATCAAAATCCACTGCTCGGACTTTAAATTGATCCAATGAAACCCCTCAAATGCTATTTTCCTCATCCTCATTGCATTAGGTTTTATTTCATAACTCATACATGTCAATAATGGAAACCATTATAGAGCAGTATGCTCAATAACAGAATTTTCCTGCTTGAAATGCATGCAGTATCGATTTCCAGTTTTCTGGGTCCACGAGGGCAAATAGCGTGGAGGAGGCTGTGTTACTGTACTCACTCAGCAACATAGAGGGCACGCAGACTGAAATTAAGAGTAGAAAACATTCACAATTTCATATGCTTTTCTATGCTTGTAAATACCTGTTAAAAATTAACAAGTAGAATCTAAAATATTTGTTGTACTACTTTACATTGCATTTAAATTGTATGTTGGTATATTTTTCTCAACATTTTGCGGTAAACTTGAGTTTTATTTAATTTAATTTAAAGAATAATACATTGACCTTGATTACCTAAATGTGTCATATACATGAGCTGTTTATTCATGAAGTCAATTTTCTGCAGAAGCAAGTGATTCTTTTGCTTCTTCTGCGCTCAGTTGAGTGGCCAAAAATAAACTCAGGCAACAGCATTGTTAGAACAGCTGCAGAGTGTCTAAGGGCGGACTGTACCATGCAAGGCTCCAGGTGATTCTATGGCCAAGTTGTGCTTGATTTTTACAGTGCTGAATCGGAGTGACAGAACAAAGCATCACACATTGTGTGTCTTCCATTTCTCTTCCCCGGATCCCTCCAAGCTAGCCTCCCATGTCCCGTGGGAAACAAAGCCATCCAGCTAATATGCCATAAGCTGACAGCCCTCGTCTGAAATGTGTGTTAAAGAGCCAGCTTTGGACACACAAAGGCATTCTTCGGAAACTGACGCAATTTCTTCACATAATCAAGCTTCTTTGTACGTGCAGGTTGCTCACTGCTCTGTTTGCACAATTGAAATTGAGGAAAAACACACCCATTCAACACGCAATTTAAGTTTATAAGATAAATTCTTAACTTCTTAAGTCATACTAATGCCATAGCAGCAACAGGAAAAAAAGAAAAAGAACAAATAAAGATAAACTTGGCACTTCTCACAGATATGTATGCAATTTAGCAAGCACATGAAATTGCTCCCAGTTTTTCAAGCTCTTGTAAATCCGCTCAAGGAGGATTTGCGGGCTGTTCTTCCAAACCGTTTAAAATCAAACAGGGCTGCAAGGGTGAGCATACTTTCAACAGCAATCTTGACAGGGTAGTGGAAAGTTAATGTTACACCACCAGCTGCTTTTGTTTAAATCCATTGCGTTCATACTTCTTTAAACAGATTGCATCACTTGTAGTTTGAAGCCTCATGCAATTTTAGTCCTTGATGGTCTTTACACAACACACTGTGCCAGATGAACTCCAACACTTAACGCTTCAGTTTGTCATCAGCTGCATCTTGCTGAAATCATTCCATGGCTACATACTCTCCAACACCTTCTTATATCATTTATATTATTAAGATCACATATATGTGCATCCCCCTACCAAAGATAATTCAATATGATTCTTAATATATGGGATATAAAATGATTCAAATATGGAAGCATTTTATAATTTTAAACATTTAAAATTTAAAAATCAATGTCAAACAGACTTATATTTGGTATATTGTCAGAGACATAATTGATGTTTATTTTTTGCTGCGTTGAAAGTGTTATCAAATTGCACCATCTGACCTTTAATGTTGTACTTTTTTTCATTCGAATAATAACAATACACAATATGTAGCACTGTAGCACATCTGTTTTCTGATTTTTGTTTTTCTATTTCATCCTGTTTTAAAACTATATTCAAGCCTCTTAAAATTCTTTCTATTAGTAGTACTTTTTAACCTCGGAAGCAATGGTTAACATTCTTTAAATGTTTAGACATACTGAAGTGCTCCTCTGTCCAATATCTCACATAGCGATCTCCAACTGGTACTCGTAAATATTACTCTATATTTGGTAAATGTCTCGGAAATCATTTGACTACCCGAGGAAGAGAAGCACAGACACAAGCCAGCCAATGACCCCCCCCCCCCCCCCCCCCCCCTGTGCGCCTTATCAAAGCCTCTTACACCTTACGGTCCTATCAAAAATTAGATATCAAGATAATGAGGATGCAAGCACAATCAATTTCACCTTCTTAATGAACACTATATTTCATATCTGGTAGATGGTAGAATAGTTTGATAAAATGTTTGCTACAATGGAACAACTACATTAAATCTCAAAATCAGCTGTGCCATATAGTTAGAAGACATTTTTTTGTTCACAGTGAAGTATAAGTAAAATATACAATATAATACATTTCTAGTTCTGCACACAGTACACATTTGAGTTTAGTACGCAATTCTACAGAGATCCAAATAATTATTCTATTCTCTGATGTGGTGTTGGTCTTATGATCCCATTGGGGTACTGAGAAAATATACAGTACAGTATATTTTTACATTTAATGCTCATTGGTTATATGTTTGCTGTGTACCTTTAAAATCCAGGTAAGTGTTCTCCTGGTGTGAATTGCAGACCTTGTGTTGAACATTGATGCACTGCCTCCATTACCGCCCTGCCTCCTTTCGAGGAGTCGACGCTATTGTTTATGACACTGACACATGCAGTAATGGGTATTTCACTTCTGTACCCGTACTGAGTGCTGAACGTGGAAACATAGATAAATATGGTGCGCACCCACAACATCAGTAAATTTCTATTCCATCTACGGAATATTCAAGTGTTGACAAGGAAACAGGTAATGTAATGTCAGCACACAGAAAGTGAAAATATCATCAAACTGTTTTGGAACAACAACTACTAAAACAAATTGCTCTAAAATTGCAAATGTATAATATACAGTTGCTTGTAACAAGTAACATATCTTAATTGGCATTGCCAAAGCAAGTCTTAATGTG
This sequence comes from Syngnathus scovelli, assembly GCF_024217435.2. Lineage (NCBI taxonomy): Eukaryota > Metazoa > Chordata > Actinopteri > Syngnathiformes > Syngnathidae > Syngnathus > Syngnathus scovelli. Next base: position 14,648,090 of record NC_090849.1, on the reverse strand, counting down.
TGTGTGTGTGTGTGTTGTTAGATTGTTAGATTAAAAAAACGTAAGTTCTTCAGGTACATTGTTTTCCACTCACAATTCAAAAACATGCATGTTTGTTTCATTGACAACTCTAAATTATTCATTGATGTCATTAAATCTATCTTTTTCATTTTTTCATTTCTCTTGTCTCTGACGACCTGCAACGCTTGTTATAGAAATATTCATTGGCTTAAAGTATTTTTAACTAACCTCAAGCAGCAATTCTCTTTCATCACCATTGCTAAAATAATTCATGCTTCCTACTGTATGAACAGTGTTAAATTAGAATATTATTAAACCATCCTTTTTCAATAGCGCTAGTCCTCTTTAGAGTAGGAACTTATTGCAGCTGACTTTGGGCATTTGACGGGGTGCACCTTTGACTGGTTGCAGGAACGCTTATCATCATAAGGGTCACGGGCGTGCTTGAGCTTATCCCAGCTGTCTTGGGTGGTAGGTGGAGTACACCCTGAACTGCTCGCCAGCAGAGCACACAGACAAACAACCGTTCACACTCTCAATAACACCTACGGACAATTTGGATTGGTCAATCAGCCTGCCATGCGTACTTTTTGGAATGTAAGAAAGTGGAGTATGGAGGGAATTCATTCATTCATTCATTCATTCATTCATTCATTCATTCATTCATTCATTCATTCATTCATCATTTTCTTTATTTATTTAAGCCTGCTCAGTTGCATATATGTACCTCATCCACTGTGCGTCAAGTTACACTCCAGTGTGAGCGAGGAAGTTGTAAAAAAATAAAAAATACTACTACTACTTTAAAGGTGAGGGGGAAAGAAAATACAATTGGTTCCTACCGTCAGAATCCAATTGGCTACTACAGTCAGCCTTTTTAAATATTTGTTATTTCTGCGACTTCAAAGTTTGGAGAGTGAAAGAAAAAAAAGGCCCTAAGAAGAAAAAAAAATCAGCATGGAAGCGTCTCCAAAGGAAAATTATCAAACATTTAAAGATGTGTCCCTGAGGATTTGAGGAACTTCAGAGATAGTGTACACGTCAGATGAATGCCGCGCTACACTACGTCCCTGCAGACGGGGGAACATGGCAGCTGTCACTAACAAGGAAAGTCACATGCCACTCTTCTCCTTTATGTTCAAATACAAACACAGACTCTAGTGTATTAGTGCCAGATATTTTCAATTATCTCGTGTCAACCTTTATCTGCTCACATTTATGGATGTACAGCTGGAGTGACACTTTGCTTTTTCATATTTCAAGCACTACTGTACTTCAGAGAGAAAGGAGAAGAAGATCATAACAGTTTCATCCAACTTGTTTTAGAGTCGGGTAGCCTGGGGGTATATGGCGCACACTGTTAAATTTTTTAACAATGCTTTTAGCAACACAATGATCGTAAATAAAAACGAAGGCTCCCGGGGAATGTTTGTCTCGAGGAAGACTTGTTTGCCAAACAGCTCATTCATTTCAAACACATGCAGGAATTATCAGCGGAGATAAAAGACGGGTTCAGCTTGCAGATAGAGGAATCAAGCACGTTCTTGGCGTTGATGGTATATGGTTGTTTTAGGGCCTAACTCTGCAGCACAGCAGGATTTTACAGCTCGTCACTAGTCTCCTATTACAGTAAAACAAAAAGGCTTTTTTTTTTTTCTATTTACATTGCAAACTTGCATCAACTGGAGGCTTGTGCACATAAAATTATCATAATAGGCGGTACCGAGATGGCTAATGTGCTTCTCTGCAGGGTAACACATGCAGAGACGTACTGAGGTGGAGACAATGGGTTGGAAAACAGAAAGCTCCTCTTCAGCTCCTCATTTTTCCAGGCCCTATTTAGTACAAGGGTGTGCATCCACCTCAGGAGCGGCGAGGTTACCCCATATCTGCAGAAATGAGTTTGACCCTCTCAAAGGGCACAGGAAGTTGCCCCCGAAAGCTGCAAACAAAAGCAGCAGTGGAGAGTGGGAACCCAGAGCGCCATTCATCGCAGCTAATGACTTGTTCATTAAGAGTGATGATGGATAAAGACTTCTCACGCTGAGATGAAATCAAGATTTATATTCGTTGTTTCCTCACCCAACTTGTGGGAAGATCATCATCATTTAATTCTATCTCTGCGGCCGGTGATGGGCATCCAGAGAGCGGGCTATCAAACGGTGCAGTCAGCTGGCAAAATCCAAAACGTGCCGTTGGCACATCTGGAGCTTGCCGTCGCAGCTGAGGGTGAGCAATGGCTGCTGGCGGGTGGCCAAATTACAGGCAGAGACGCTTCAGGACTCCAGCGCCTCAACCCCGGCTTCTCCTCATTTAGTTCATCATCATTATTTATTTGCTTATTTATTTATTTTTTTCATTACGTATGCTGCGTTGCATTTCAACTGCACTTTTTTTATTTTTCCCTTAGCATCAGCGTATTATCGCGCTGCACTAGACCCTCGACCCACCTCTCTGTAGGTTCTTATCTCTTGCTGGAAATAGGCCCCAAGACACTTCATCAGTGTCCTTCACCCCGCTATCTGCTGCTCCCAACTTTTATTAAAACTTCAGCCTTTATCAGCTCCTGGGTAATTCAGGCATGACAAATTGGGCACCAGATGCCACCTCCATTTGAGGCCGCTGTACATCTCTTGCTCCCCTATCAAGACAATGAGAGGTGGCGGGCTGCCGCATTGTGGGATATTCACCTTTAGCCCATCACATCAGGTTTCCTCAACTAACTTACTATACCTGCATTCTATTTCTGACCATTAAATAATAAAGATAATAATAATGATATGAATAGAAAAAATATCCCACCTTGATGGAAAAAAAGGCCAGAAAGTCCAGTGATTGTTTTTCACACGTCTCATTCAAGTCACGATTATTTGTGAACGTGCATTTTTTCAGACAGTGCAATAACTAAAAACCAAAAATAAATTCTTAAGCAGCTAAAAAATATTTATGGCGGATTGTATTTCCTGCGAAAGCGCAATTAGCTTTTCATGACGTTCTTGAATGCACTCATCTTGATGACACAGACAAGGAGAGCTTGGGCCTGCTTATATTTACTGCCTGCTGCTCCTGCATGCTTCGAGATGGGACCTAATTTATGATGCATTTAAACAGAGTGAATGTAAAGCAGAGTTGTATGCTCCGTTTAATAAAACCATAGGCTATAGAAAAAGAGTCGACCATTAGGTCATACGGATGTGTGTATGTAGTATGTATGTAAATTATATACACACACACTACTTATCAAGTTGAGGGGTGTGGGCTTGGATGAAGCCCATTCCAGCTGACTTTGGGTACATCCTGGATTGGTCGCTAGTCACTGTCTTCTTGAATGCTATTGAGGTGAGGTGGTAGTGATGGTATTCATGGGATATGGTCCCTACCTGGGTCAGCACATCCCATGGCTCCTGAGGGGATTCATGGAGGATCCTGCCTGTAAATAAGAATTCATGGTGAAGGGGCAGCAGGCGTGAAGCATGAGATTGGAAAGCAAAGATATCATAGTAGGCGGTTAGATCTTAGTGATGTTTAGCAGCACATAACTCCTTACATAGACCCTGAACGTGTCAAGAGCTTGTACACACACTGATACACACAGGAGCAGCCATGTGTGAGTTTCCACTCACACAAAACCAGTACATAAAGTTTCAAAAATAGCTTGCAGTGATCAAAGTGTGTTCTTCCAAAGCAATGATGCTTCCATACCAAGCTGGCTTTGAAATGGAAGAAGGCACGGCGCAAATATACACTTGTTACATGAACAGGCTTTTGGTTTAATTCTCTTTTATCTGCTTCTTTCTAAAACCAACATAGCAGCGCTGGCCAAGACACCAGCTGTGTTTCTGGGTTAAAATGTGTTTTAAGAGCTGTTGTAGGACGGTAATGTGTAGTGCAACCTGCCAACCCATGAGTATCCTGAGGCAAATGGGAGAAACAGTGGTTAAAAAGCAGGCATTTCTGGTCCACAGCCAGAGCGTAATCTACCACATAAAGGCATGTTATAACTGGGGGCTACCCTTTGTAATAATCTGGCCCAAAGAAACAATTTTCTGCAGATCACCCATTATTTGATGCCAAACGAATTTGGCAAAGAGAATCTTGTTTTGTCGACAATCATTTATTATTTAAAAGCCAGTTTACATGGCCATATTTCGGAAATTATCCAACAATAGAGTCATTTTGTTGTGACATCCTTTACTCATGGAGCTCAACATGATAAAAAATAATAATAATGACAAACAGATAAATAATTGTTGCCAAGAGTATACAATTAAAATGCAAATAACAAAGGCTTTATCAAAAATATCAAGTATTGCAAAGGAAAATTAATAAGACATTATACAGGTGTCTCTGTCATTGACATTTACTGCAATCAGGAAATGTTTAGTTTAAGACATCCACTTCATAGACATTGAGTGATTTTGGTTCTTCAGCCTTTTACCGTGTATTTATTGTTTACTAGTGAAAAGTAAATGGAGACTAACCTCAGAGTACATAACACATTGGGTTGAAAAATACACCAATTCCCTGCTTGGAATGGCTTCATTTTGGCTATTTGTTATGTCAAATAAGTTTGTTCGCTGAACTGGACTTGGGTTCACAAGTCTGTGATAAATAGTGTCCATTAAGCTGCAATCGTACAAACCTTAAAAGTGAAAATATACCTAAAACAAGAGCATCATTAGGAAAATGAGCAAAGACCTGAGCCCAGTGTGTTTCTGAGCAGAGATGAATGATGGCATCACACCTCAGTCCATTATGAGCTCTATTTATACACCAGGACACAGAGGAGCAACACTAGTTAGAGCCGACTCTCCAATTAGGTTATAACAGGACTGGGAGCATTTACTTCTCAAAGAAATTTTAGAATAAAGCCTGCGTCTTAAATCAAACAATCGACATGCTAAAGTGCTCGTTAATTGCTGCTTCCCATTTACTGAGAGTTTGCTCTGTACTTCATAACACCGAAGAACAGATTAAATTAAATTTAGTTGATGGAGCACCATGATAAATGTTTTAAAGTTCAAATCTCTCACGGTCCCTCTCAATTAATATCAGTTTGCAATAATTTTTTGTGCGTGCATATTTTCAATTCATTCACTATTGTTAGAAAGGTTCTGCTCCCCAACAACTACAAACATTGTGATGTAGCATTTTTGTCCGTTTCTAGAAAGTACTGCTACAAATAAATTTAAATATTGTATTTGGATCTCATTTGATTGTGAAAGTGTATCACATGATGTGTCCAGTGAGTTTAAAAGCCTGTGGAGACAAAAGTGTCATGGTGCTCGCTTTTCCAAGGGGGGGAAAAATCTGTTCGTCTGAGCAGCAAAATAACCAATTATAACCAATGTTAAAGGGAAAAATTAACTGGACGTTTTTTTTCTTTTTATTGTCAACAGAGTATATTTTAGTAATTTTGCTTCTTGCGAAGGGTTATGTTACAAAGCACACAGTTTTGTCTGAATGACAGGTCAGCCAATAGGCCTGGAATTCCCTGAACTCCTCTTCATCACAGGACACAGTGGCCTCACTTGAAGTCGAGCGGAATAAAGGATTGTCTTCTGTATTTTTTCATTAGACTGTCCTTTTGTTACTGAATACATAAATCCATTGTGGCAAGATGCAATATGTATTGTAGCGCTCCACCTGCGGACGTCTCATAATGGCCGCCATGTCCCTCCAGTCAGGGATGATAAGTGAACCCCCCATGAATGTTAATGATAGTGATCATTCTGAAACAGCCCGCCTCTCTGTCTTCGCTCACAGCTCGAGTGTCACACACAGGGTGGCAAAGTTCAAGGGACTAAAATGAAAACAAACACACAAAGCGACATATAAATCTATAAGAAAGAGAATGCCGGAATGTAAGATGGAGCAGGATTAAATGTATGGGCGCACCTGAATCAGACCTTGACCAATAAGTAAATAGTTTGGAAGCTTAGATTTTCAGTTTTGAGTTTGGAAAACACCTTGCATCGAGTTCATGCCTCTCTGTTGATAACATTCATGTTGTAAAACAAATTAGCATTTACTCTTTAGGTAAAGGAGGCAACTGTTTTCAGACTTTTTCTCTTTAAGATCCTTTTATGCATCTATCATGTAGCTGTGTGTGTATGTAGTACGTGTGTCTGAGACATACATTATTTTTGTTTTTCTGGTACTATTACAGTTGATTGCCCAGATTTTTGGTTCGTGTGTGTGTGTGTGTGTATAATGAGGGAGAGCGAGAGAGACTGTTAGTGAGAAATTTTATTTTTCTATTTACCAGCAAAACCTGATGCGTTGTTTGAATTTTATTTAATTTAATTTGATCTTTCTTTTAAATTTGGGTCGTATTACAAATGGTATGATCTGAAGGATGTTCAACTTTAGAGGTTCCATTCTCTATACTGAACATACATTGTTATTTTGTTTCATTATCAGCATTTATGGCAATATGATAATGCACTAGCCAAGCTGCTGTATTGTTTTTCCATGCAGTAGTAATATGCTGCACTTATTTAATTATTTTGCCTGGTAAACACTGGGGAGCAGGTGGGTTTGAACAGATGTGGCCGTTTACATGACTTCAATAGTCTGGCCTTCATATCTGCTCATTGCTCGTAAACACCTTTGACAACATGCACGCTTGCTGGAGCACACAAAGGCTCGACTCAGCTAATCGAAACTGACAATACTGAGATCGCAATGACCCCTTTTCTATTTAGTCAAATTGAAGATGAGCTTGAGCATCTCCATGATCTTGAACAGCCAACCAGGAAACGCAGATAATTTGACTTCCTGTTAAAGCATAGATAACCATCCTGAAATTAGAATCCCATTTGACCACATTTAAAGCTCATCATTGCAACCGTCTGGGCGTCTTCTGCGAGCAACCTCACGGAAGAGGCAGGGGAGCAAGTGTTAGGTGCCAAGTCATCCGCATCCCTCTCCACGTCTCTCCACTTCCTATGGGTCTAACTTTGCCAAAGTCCTTGGAACTTGCCAAATTCGGTCATGCCTGCTTAGCTTCCTGGCCCTAATTTTGCCAGAAAAGAAAATAAGACACAGATGTATACAAACTTGGTGGTGCCAGTGGAGAGACAGCTAATGGCTTCATCTTGACCCCGTGCTCATAGCAGGGCACAGGTGGGGATAATTAGAGCTCCCTCACCGCTTGGTCTGTTCTTTTTCACTCTTGATCAACGGAAGGATGCTCTGAGATGAGCTATGCTCCTCCCAATATCATCATCACCTTCATGATTGCAACCATACATCTGCTCCTCTCAACGCATGCCAACCAGTGGTTTGTGTTAGCCACTAGGAGCTAGGAGATATCTCATAATAACAGTGGAAGAAATGCAACCACAATAGAGGCACTGAAGGGAGACTTCTTCTCTGGCTGTAAAACCATGACAGGGAATGCATCTTTCTTTTCTTTTCTTTTTTTGGGGGGTAACTAAATAGCTCAAAAGAACCTATGAGGTGTCTCATTTAAAAAAGTATCCTTCTGAACTCCAGATGTTTATAAGCACTATGTAAATTGACCTCTTGTCCTCTCCCTGGGAGACGCGTGAGCAATTTTTAATGCTTAGCGCAATACTATCATGCAGCCAGGGTGCTTGAAAAGGCTGCAACGCTCTTTTTCCTCTGTTAGCCTGAGTGACAGCGGAGAGACATGTGTCTTCAGATGAGCGGAGGCGAGTCTCATTACAGCGTATTTGGTTGACAGTGAGTGATTCAAGTGTTCCTGGACAATTCAGACACACTGATATAAAACACATTAAACGTCTTTCACAGCACTTTACCTGACACTGCTCATCTGTGCTCATCTGTTATCCCTGACGAGACCGCGTTTGTTGCTGCTTCAAGCACTGGATCGGGGGCTGCAGCGTATAAGTGAAATAGTGAAAGAAACATCAATTTATAATAAAGTGCATAAATATAACACCGAGTTGGAAATTTATTCTCTTGTCCTTAGTCTGACAGGTAATTAACATTTTACAGAAACAAATTAGCAAGACAATAAAACATCCGTCCATTTTCGGAGCCGGTTTGTCCTCACAAGGGTCGGGGAACAACAAAACAAACAATTTATATCTTTACATAACTCTCGTTATTTTAAATTTATAATGACAGATAAACAAAGGGTAAGGGTACTCTTTAGAGTAGGTAAACTTACCACGAAACATTGAAGGAATGTCATCTAACTTTAAAAAATTCTCTTTTTCTTCTTCCGTAACTAAAAAAGAAGAAGAAAAAAAAAAGAGGTTTTCATGTCAGGCTACTAATTTAATACGTCATTCTGTTTGGTTCATAAATTTGTAAATCTGAATGTGAATAGTGGTGCCTCACCGGCCAAGAACCTCACCACACATCACTGGAGCAAAACAGTGCAAAGCGGTCCAGTGACTCCTCTTTTAAAGACAATTTTGAACTCAAATGTGTTCATAAATATCCATCCATCCATTTCCTTAACCGCTTATATGACAAACTAAATTAAGCTCGCCTTGTCCATGCCTCATGTTTGGAGACAATGCCATTAATATATGCAGCAGCTTTCATCCAATTTGACACAAGCAGATCAAACACCCGGATTTTTACTCAGTTGGATGCATGTTTATCTGACAGGTTAAACAGTCCCCAAAATAATACTTCATGTTTTACACAAAAACCCACCATAATATTATTCTGACCCTGCAAAGTGACAGCAGCTGACGGAGTGACAGTCGTAGAGACACAATGACATAGTGAAACAAGCAACCTGAAAGACAGTCACAGAGACAAAGATGTCAGCTACACTTTACCTTTTGCATACATTCACAATAGAAAATGAGAGAATGTTTTACATTTTACAATACATTGCAATACCTAAACACTACAAAGTAAAAGTTAGACAAATTAGAGTATCATAGAAAAATAATAAATAAATAAATAACAACAACCAGAATTGACTAATTCAACAATCCAAAAGTGTCAGCCTCCATCCCTTCCTCTTTCACACGCAGACGTTGATCCTCATTCTTTCCGCAAAGACTTTGAGAACATAGCTATGGTGGAGGTTCTGCTTGGACAAGTGAGTGGAGGTGATGCCAAGCCTAGTGGTCAGTGGGTAGAAGAGAGATGGCGGCTGTCACATCCTGCTGACTTAGCCCAGACAGATGAGACAACCAGCAAAGTGAGGCCCGGACAACTCCTCAACCCTGCCTGCATCCGACGTTCAGATTCTCACAACATCTCAAAGCGAGCTTCAGCCGCAGTGTGGGCTGTTTGGATGGGTGGTCATCTTATCCCAGCTGACGTAAGGTGAGAGGTGGAATACATCCTGTACACGGTTTTCCCCAGACTTTCTCAGCGCAACTCAGATTGCCAAATTGTAAAGACAGGATAAATTGAAGTGCAGATTTGTTGGTATACTCTGTTTAATATTATTCACAACAGAACTTGACCACCAGAGCACAATATGTGGCACATACTATACTTATAGAACCAAAATGCTGATAATGCATATGCAGGTGATATTTGTGTTTATTTGTTTACAGCCAATAAACAATTGCTTATTCAGTAACAAATATTTTGGAAGTCCAATCTACATCTACTGCTGCACTGGTGTTACACTTTCTGAGATATAGTAAACTGTTGCAGTTTCACATCAGAGACAGTGTGTGTCAACGGCAAAGATTTTCTAAGCACGTGAGCTCTTGCAGGTCCATCTAACAGCAAAGTGACATTTGCAGGTCTGGTGACATGCTGTTTAATGTGCTGCACCTAAGCAGCTAATGAGCTACATAACCATCACACCGATGTTAGCCGTGCACTTTTCTCCATTAATGTTTGGTGGCTTGTTAAACAAGCTAAGGTGCGGTACCAAACAGGTGTTCATGTTTGTAAGCCAAGTAAGAGGTTTGAGAAAGTGGAGAAAGCATCGCTTGGCCTGTGGCTCAGTCCAATCATTCACTTTGTCCTTGAAAAAGGCATTTTCTTTCATCATAAATACAAGCTAAAATGGCTTGAGTGCAGAGAACAATTTTTGCTTAACATTTTAGCAATCATGATGTGAGAATTGTATTTTGACACAATGACTGTCAGAATATTGGATAAAAAGTTATACTAGATCTCATTTGATTCAGCAGGTGTACCTAATATTGTGGCCAATAAGTGTGCAGATGTTGACCACTTTGCAGACATACAGCAATCCTGCTGCTCATTGATTAGAGCAGAAAATCCCCCTCTGCACTATTAACTGCAACAATTTTCTTGAGACCACAGTGTACCCCAGGCCAGCTTCCAACCTCTTCCCTAATTGCATTGATTTTTATAACAGTAAATCTCACTGTGTCACAGTCTGCACTCCTTGGGCATGATGTACTGCTACAGCCGATGTGGCTGCTCCCAAATTTGCGGGCCGAAAATGGAAGAAACGTGATTAATGGTTAAATTAATGAATGGTTAAATGTATGCTAATTGTTTAATTGGTTGCCTGATCTATATAAGATAATTTATAAATGAAATGAGTTGATTTACAAAGTATATTGATTAAATGTGACAATGAGTTATATGGCTGACTACCTGGTTTGCAATTTTGCCAATTAAATTCACAAAGCTCCTTAAAGTGCAGGTTTTGAAAAGTGTAATTCACAACAGAGTCAACTGTGTGGTTTATATATTTGGTTCCCAACAGCTGATAATGATGCATTAATATTAATGTTAGCTGTATTTTTTTCATATTTCTCTGAAGCCAGTCACAGAGCGTTATATATTTATTTGTAGTTCACATTCGGTTCAAGCAAATTAAGGTGGGAAAAATACTTAAACAATAAAATTATAGATACTGCGTCTGAAAATGTGTAATCAAAGAGTGTTTTATTAAAAAATTGTAATTATACAGTGTGTGTGAATGGAAGCGATCCAATACAAAAGTTAATTCCGCCTCGTAATCCATTTTAGGAGGGAAAGAAAGAACACATCCACTTTAATTTACAATGACAGCGAATGTAAGCATGAATGGCCGCTGCAAGCCAGCATTAATTACATGACCAAACGTGTGAAAAGTATCAATGAGGAAACAAATAAAATGCAACAAAACTGATACAGAGAGGCAAGGAGTACCTGCCACACAATTTCAACTGCAGATGTTCAAGGTTTTTCCGCCTGCAAAATGTGACTTTGAAGTGACACAGATTACAATAATGAACAAAAGCTCTTATAGACATATTATACAGTAGAATACAAAATGCAAAGCTTGCATTCACAAAGATAAATTGTGTTGTTTTTTTATGGTTAAAGATATTCATATTATCTTTCTGCATTGTATTTTTTTTTTTTTTTTTTTTGCAATAAAGATGTTGATTGGTCACGGCTCGTCTACATTAATACTTTGTCACACCATCACTTACCTCTCTTTTACTCCGTGTGCCATGGCACGGCATGTTGGCCTGCTGCCTCCAATGCTGCTTCGTAATGAGGGCAAATCTGGCTCGATCAGCATGTTGAGCCACTTGTGTTCCGTCCAAGTGGAGATAATAATCTATTTTGTAGAGCAAGATTTACAATTGGCTATCCCCCACATGAATGCTATCACTCCTTCTTGAAAAGTGTCAAGTGTTATGGTTACCGTATGGGCCCACGGGGATCATAATTGTATTGGCATCTGTAATTATGTTGACCTGGATTAAGAGTTTGACTGTGTTTCTCAGGTTGTTTTGTGGGGGTTCTCTTCAAGTGTGGGGTACCAGACCCTAATACAGGCTATTTGGTCCGTGTACGACCAGAGTTTGGTCCGCATTACTGGTTGCTTTAGTTTCCAATGAAAGTTAGACTCTGCCAAGGATGTCTCGTGTCACCAATTTTGGTCTTTAAGTACAGTGAAATACTTTAAGTAGAATTGCTAGATGCGGTCAAGACATTGAGGGTGTCCCGTTTGGTAGCCTTAATGTTACGTTTCTGCTTCTTGCAGATCATGTCGTTCTGTTGGCTTCATCAAGTTGTGACCTTCAACTCTCACTGAAGCGGTGAGTGTGAAGTGGTTGGAATGGGAATCAGCATCTCCAAATATGAGACCTTTCCTTAGAAATAGGGTGCGGAGCTCTGTGTTTTGGGAGGGGCTCAGAATATGGTAGAGCTTCTGCTCCTGCACATCAAGAAAAGCATGTGAGGTGGCTCGGGATCTAGTCAGGATATCCCCTAGGGATTTCATCCCACTTGAGGCCTTAGGGAAAATCCAGGATGTACAGGAGAAGCTGCCTCTCCGCTGGCCCGGGAAAGCCTCAGGTTCTTCTTGGAGGAACTGGATGAAGTGACCGGGGAGCAGGAAATCTGAGCTTCCATGCTTCGGTTGCTGCCCCAGTGATTTGATCTCGATTAAGCAGAAGAAAATGAAAGGATGGATGCATTTTAGCCATAAATGTCTGTAATCCACTTCATTTGACCTTTTTACCTCACTCACTGTTTCACCTACCGTAAAACTGCTTTCTTTACCAACAAACTGTAATTAAGCACTAACTTCTTAAAGGTGCCAGTCGGCTTTATAAATTAGTGTAATTCTGAAACAAAGTCCAGCTGTTTGGAAACTTCACAAAATGTAGTGTCCCTAACTTTGCCTCTGACATGGAGAATTTGTTTTATTTAATTCACAAATATTTTTGCATGACAGTTATTTTTTGTCTTTCTTAAAAGCCTCATTATGCCTGTGAGTAAATGAGGAGCAAAAGCACCTTCAAAAGGCCATTCTGGCAATAAACTGGACTGATTGTACAGGTGGCAAACATCTCCTTGTCTTCAGAGAGGAATGCACCTTTGCTAATGTTGCTGGTGTCGGTCTCGAGGTTACATGCGTAGCTCGTGGATACATTTTCTTTCAGGTTTTTATACTTCCTTGGAGGTGATGAATTGCAATGGGTAGTGTGCCAGTAGCAATGTCTCCAGAAGTAGCTTATTCTGTGCTGCCAAGCATGATTTATGACAAGAAATGGGAGGTGGAGTTGAGGGGGAGATCTCTGACACCATTTGCCCTCTTGCACTTTTCCACATCATCTAAGAGGACTTTGAGACTGTCGGAGAGACTTCGCAACTGCACACATCTGGTTTGGAGACATAGCCAAGGCAGGTTTTCTTGCCAAGCAGACCATTTGACAGAAATGGGAAAACAGAATAGTCCAAAAAAATGAAAATGGGAAAACTTCAATGAAATAGTAAAAAAAAAAAAAGACTAAGAGATTGATATTACTTGTGGCTCATTGTTGAGAACTCTGGTGGTAAGTTCATTGCTTAAGCACCTACCCAACTGAGGGCAAACAATTGTGAGTGTTTTTGAAGGCAGCGAATGTTGCGTTCTTGGCAGGGTTCCTTCAAGGTTGCAAATGAACGCCAAACAATTGCCAAACGCCCGGCAGTTGTTCATCTGTACTTTTCTTGCCGCAAAAAAATTTTGAACAAGAAAAATCTTTTGCAAACCTTTGTAACTTAGAACGAACCCTGCCAAACTCCGAACGCAACATTTGCTACATTGTCATGTAGCACTACTGTATCCATCTCATTTGATGACATAACACAAAAAAAATCAATTAATATATTGTCCTGATGTGCTTTTAAGACCTGAAGACTTTCCAAATATTACTCATGTAATGTAAAATCAATACAAGGTAAATTCATCAGAAAACTACATTAATTTAAACAGTAGGTGGAATCAAATTGGTGTGTAATAGAACAATTTTAATGAGGAAGATTGTTAGAGAACAGTAGGAGGCTGTGCCTCCATTACCAGTTAATGGATCATGTCAAAGGTTAGGAGTTGCTCATTAACTATCACTCAAATTAACTCAGCACTTATGGCTTTTTTTTCCCTTTTATGCTTTTATTTTGTATCTTCAAAGGTATCTAATGACTGTGAGACAATGAGACCAGACTGAAAACATGATTTAATAGACACATGGGAAAAATTCTCCTGGAAATATTTTCAAATGTTACTGCCCATTGAACATCATGTGTGGCACCAACTTGATAGCGAGACACGTATGTAGATAATTTAATTTGCACTCTTTATCTTAATTAGTAATTTTACCAAGTCATTTCTTGGCAATTCTTTTTAATTTGATTTTAATTCATCTGAACCGCTTATCCTCACAAAGATTTTTTAACTTTATAGAAACAATACGGGAAAGGTCCATTTATCTTCCAGCATGATTTTGCCCTGGTAAAAAAATCTGTCAAATTTGGATTGAGTTTGCTTTGATGGACCTTGAGGTTGACCTAATCTCAATTTCCTCAAACATTCAAACTTTGGGATGAACTAGAACAGTGATTGTGAGCCAAGCCATCTCATATGGCTCCTCACGACACTGAGTTGCTTCTGAATGACCAGGCTTCTCACCCTATCTCTAAGAGAGAAGCCGGACATCATACAGAGTAAACTCATTTGGTCCAAGAGCTCTTGTTTCAGACAGGACCCAGAGCTCGTGACCATAGGTGAGGGTACAAACGTAGATCGAGAGATTAACCTTTCCGAGTTGACCGCAACAAACCCCCTGAACACAGACTATGGCTCATCCCAATATGTCTCGTCATGTCCCTCCCCCCTAGAAATATGTTTCACAATTTGGATGGATGGATGGATGGATGGATGGATGGATGGATGGATGGATGGATGGATGGATGGATAAATTGAATATGTCAACCCATATAGCAGCTATGATTACATGTATTAGTCATGCAATGCTAAAGTTTTTGTTCTGCCCCCTATTTTCTTTTTTTCCAGTAAAAAGTATGCTTTAACGCTTCATGGACTCAATGACTTAGGGTGAATTTGTAGCTGTCAACTTGATTCCCATGCCAGGTTAAGAGCTTGACTTCAAACTCAAGTAACACAGCATCTGATAAAAATTGAGGTCATAAGGTATTCTTCATTTTGCTGAGTGCCACAGAAGCGCAGCCACTTGGGATGTCGCGACTCGCTATATAGGACATCCGCTGCTAAAACACCAGAATGCGGCACCGTAATTATGACTTGATCCTTCCTGCGCTGAAAGCTCCTGCTGGCGAAAATCAAGTACCCCGAGGCTTACAGCGTGCGGCTCAAGGCCTAAGAGGTAATAGCATGAAATATAGATACAGAGGTGACAGATGTTTACATGCCTTGTGAGATGGCATTGAGACACTACACAGTGGCTCCCTCCAATGGAGAGGAACCTGATGAGGAATAGAGGAAGAAGATGGAGTGATAAAGGAGGTGCTTTGCCAATGTTTGCTGGCAGATCATTAGGGCTCCTCTTTAACTCAACCCCCAGTGACAATCTATTGCTCTCCTCCCCTGTCAGCGAGTCATTATGGTCTGATCATTAGTGACATCGCCACATGCCCATCACTCAGGTCGCTGCCATATTGGCAGATGAACGGCCTCTGCCCCAGACCCACTCATCTCCACTCTTCAGACAGGGAGGATGAACGAATGTTCTCTGAGCATCAAAAACCCTCACTCGTTATAGTGAAATTCCCCATTCATTAAAATTTGCTAACAAATATCTATTGTTTCTCTGAACTTTTAAGGGGTGCAATAATTAAACACAAAATAAAACACACTGTTAAATGAATAGCTGTTTGAAAGATTCTATCAAAATTGGTCTACTGTATTTTGGATGCTGGTCACAATCCTAACAGGTAAGGCCTAATTGGAAACCATGTGGAAGACCTGGAAACCACCTTATATATTTTATGCTACCTAACCCTACCCCGGAACTCACATCTTGTTAGGACGACATAAGAATGATAAAATAACATTTACGTATTTGCATCTGTTCGACACAAATTAAAGTATGTTTCAGTGCAGTTCTACATATAGCTTCAAAAGAACACAGTGACAAGTGAATACAGCCATGGGAAAAAAAAAAATGAAACCACCCTTTCAGTTTCCTGCTCAATGCCTACATTACGACTAAAAGTACATTTGTTTGGATCAATATATTAATGACAAACAAAAACAGCTAGAAGAGAGAGAATTAAGTGCTGATTGTGATATTTCCCCACGATATTTTGATAATAGCCAAAACCACTTCATAAGTTGACGTGAATGCTGATGGCTCAACTTTAGTATAAACAGAAACATTCAATAACAAGATAATGCAAAAGGCATCACAAGCTAAAAGGGAGACTCATAAGTGGTCTAGAACAACTAACTTGAATATTGCATTAACGCTAGCTTACTATATAGTATTAATGTTATAATTGTACATTGGGTTGCAATGACTAGACTAAACTCCGTGCTGTCCGCACTCACAAGAGTTAAATGCCGCCAAACGCTGTGCTGATAAATTTTCATTTGCTGCATCTTTAATTCACAATTTCACATTTAACATTGATTATAATTAAACGGTACATGAGTGAAGGAACCAATAACCCATGCATACTTGGGTACCCTGCCATACCACAAGCAGCATAAGAAGTAATTAGTTTGAACATAATATTCATGTTATGATTGATTTCATGCAAGGGAACGTCGCAGATACGCTGAGCTCTGAGCTGTTTTGAGATGACGTCGCAGTGAGAACAGCGATGCTTGGCCTCTGCTCCGTGACCTGTAAATAATGGATAAATCCATTTTCTTGACTAGAACACCAAATAATGAAGCAATACAATTTCTATCAATTACGCTTTTCTTTTTCCCCCCCCATCTTAATTGTTGACTTCACTTAGTACAAATCAGCACGGTGAAACACCAGGCCATTTTTCAATTAAAAGGTCCAGATGTTTTTGGAGGCTCCAGTAAACACAGGCAGTTGTGAGGAATGCTTTATCTGCAATGTAATAATCAGTAGAACATCAGCTCCAGGCTGCATTTGTATACTCATGTTTTATTCCAGCCCGCTTTCTAATGCATGGCTTAATTATAGCGAGCGTAGACAATGCCAGACCCCCATAGCTCTGAATGTATTAGTGCACTGTGTGAAGCTGAAACCATCAAACCCTGTTTCCCCCACCATGACACCACACGCTCATCTCTCTTCTTGCACAATAAAAAGATAATGCATAATAATATTACAGATATACTATATAGGCACTAGAATACAGTGTGTATTCTTCATTAAGCCCTCCATTTTATGCAACACAACAGGGCAAACAGTCCAATGTTTTATCATACAATATGGAATATTTTACAAGGGAATATATGAATATTTAATGAAAACCTATTGGCTATACCCTTCATTGAATTTGGCATATTGGTGATCAGTGTGATGTTGATTTTTTTTTATTTTGTGTTATGATTTTAGAGCATGGAAAATAAACTAAATAAGTAAACAAGGATTAGGATACAGGATTACATTTGTCTGTACTAATTTTAACTGAGTAACAAATGCAAAATAATGGTGATTGCTGAGCAGCGTTCATGGGATTCTTTTTTGTTTCTAGGTAACACCATTAAAATAATGACTTCTCATAGATGTCAATTCTGTTTGTCATTAGAAAACTTCTCATGTCTTGTCTATTCTGTTCTCAACTTTGAATGAGACCTTGCTGTCATTTCGTACTGACTTGTAGAGATGTGTTGATTTTACTTTAATGTGTTTTACTACACGTTCATGTATACAGACGAAATATGAAAAAACTGAAACCATCAGATTTGCATTATTATATTACTTTAGACAAAATGGCCATGCCAAGTGCACACGACAAAAATTCCAATTTTGATACACACATTCTGACATCTCCTGCTTGGTGAGGTCGCGAGCCTCCATTCAAAAAACAATAGATCCCCACTCACTCCACTTATATCTTACACCTCAGGCCGGCTCCACAATAATGATTGTGAAAACTGCCAAGCATGGAAGAAATATTCTTATTTAGATGAGGGCTCTGTGAGGACTGCAGAAGTAGAAAAATACAATGTGGTGTGGAGTGCATTGAGAGAGACTCCAATACACGCCGTTTTGCAGAAAGGCAATCAGATCTGGCAGTCGTGTGTAAAGATACTTATCTGCCTGGAGAGGATTTCAACACCATATTTCTAGGAGAAATGGAAATCAATGCTGACAGCAGCGTGTCAGTGTTGTGTATTCACAACATCTGATCTCAATAGAGAGAGTTCCCTTCAAAATAGTGAAAAAATGAGGGACGAGACATTTCAAACCAAAAGGTCATTTTGTGTTGCGTGAATATATTTTCAACCCAGGGTAGTACACTACTAGATGATTCCCAGATTGCCTGGCTCTTCTTTTGTTTGCAATTTGGTGGATAATGTTGTTTTGCAAATGCTCAACCATATTTCTAAATCCCCAAATAAATACGCCTCTTGTGTTTGCTTCCCTTGCCATCAATAAATCCAGTATCAAAACTAACTACCACGTCACCTCCTGGGGATTCGTGAAATATGACAATACTCCACTAAAGAGATATTTTGGCAGCGACAAAAGCACTCTAGGAGCCGGTATTCCTGCAAATGTAGAATTATTGCCCAAGCAGTGAAATGACTTCAGAATTTCAGCGTGCAGTGTTAATCAGATTTTCCCACTGGAGCTGTAGTTCATTGTCATTGCTAATGGAGCTTCCTCTGCAGGTTGTTGCTCTTCACTAAATTAGTGTGAAGTCTTATCCTCAAAACATTGACTAATACAGCACTTAATCTTGGAAACTCTCAACTCCCATGAAAAATCTCATCCGGAATGACACTGATGCATCGGAGCTTCCCCTAGGATTGCATTCATCAAGTGGCTGACAAAATTAATCTCGACAGACTCCGACCAAATTACACCTGAGTTCACACCCACCGCAGCGCTAACCACAACATCTGAATAATATATAGAAAATATTAATGATATGAAAACACTGTAACTTGTAATGTCTGCATGGAAGATAAAATATTTAATTAGCAATACATATCTGTTATTTAAATATGTTACCTGTTTGAAGTTACATTTGGAAGAGCCATAGAAAATTGCTATAGTCTTCTAGGTGGAACACATTAAGGCCAGTGAATTCATGTTACATTTAAAAACTTAGGGTTAATATTTGATTGGGACAGCATACAATTTTGATTCTCTAAAAATGTTTCCTTTCCTATGACTAAACTGACGTTCACTTGGTCACACTTTACGATTAGTCACAGCTGAATAAAGACATCTGCTAGTATAAAATATTCTGTGACTATTCTGCTATTTCACATAGACGTATTAAGGATTTGGAAGCTTGCTGTAATTTCGTTTGGGCTGTACACGAAAAGCAAATGTATTTTCTTTACATGATATTGCAGTGAAAAATACCCATCTTTAGTCCTGCCAAGCCAAAACAGACACGCACTATTTATCTTCCAAATGAACTCATTTTTCACCAGTAATTAAAACACATTGAGATGAGGGAGAACATGGAATAAGGAGAGCAATTGTTCAAGATGTGGATAGTCGTTCATTTAGTCATGATGTGTGTTTGGCTTTTGAAAGCCACGTGTTGTATGACCACAGTGCAAGTGCTGTTGCTGACAGTGAGATGGGATAATTCGTATTGTGTCAGCGCTCACACACCATGCCGATTGACAAGTTTTCTCTCCTATGATTTGTGAACATGGAAACAAGATATATGTGCGTAAAAGGTAAAACCATGTTCCATGTTAAATGTGCATTTTTCAGTGGCTTTACACACAAACATTTTGAGCTGACAGTTTTGAGCGTGTGTGTCAAACTAATTAATAAAAGGATTCCATTTCACAAATCATCCCTTTAATTAGTTGGATAGTCGTTGCCTGCAAACAATGAGACAGGGGTGGGGGAACAAGCCAGAGCTCCAGCAGGGACCCAGGGGCCGTCACAGTGTTTGGGACGGCTGGGGAGAATGCTGGCGCGAGGGATGCTCAGGCAGTCAGCGCCGCCCCAGGCAGCCGGCGCTGCACACCCAGGTGCCGCTGTCAGCTGGAGTCCTTCTCCAGCTGCTTGCCACACATTGAATTAATTATATCCATTCTCTATAGCTTCAATTCTTAATCTTGACTTCATTGTTCCTTTTTTTGTTGTCTTTCATCGACTACATGATTCTGAGGCCTGCATGATGATGAATCTACAATAAGGTCAGTGCCCCAACATATCCAGCAGATGGTGCTGTATAAACCTATCTAATATGTTTTGCAGATTAATTTCTTGAAAAATAAAATGAAAAAAGACCATACATAAAAGAGCATAAATAAATCTGCAAACCAGTTTGTGCGTCCGTGTAATCATCCCTACCTGGGTCAAGTGCCGACTAAAAACTACCACATATGCACAGGCGAAATTGGCCTCTCTTGTGATTGGTACCAGCTACGACACCGCTTTCTTGATCAATTTCACAATAGAATTAAATGTATCATCTAGTCAACTGGGTCCCTTTGTTCTAACAGGCCTGGTCTTCATTATTGTTGCCCTGTTACTTGTACAAAATGTACAGTAAAAACTGAGGCCGGAATTGGCCAAAAAATGCAGAGGAAACTTCACCGTGTGGTATTCTAGCCAATAGCAACCGTAGCGACATCCTCTGACTTTCAAAGCTTTCAACCCTCTGTGCACCATTGTGTAAAGAGCGATGCCGTTACGATTGGCCAAGAAAGGGTTACTTCCATCCCACAACGGCACAAACGCGCCATTACGCCCCATTCTACCTGTGCAATGTCTAGAAAATACCAAAAGAAAGAAAACTCCAACCAAGCACACAGTTAGAGTGTGAAACAATGCTCGACTTGTGCTTGGAAAGAAAATAGATCCTTTGTAGTTTTTTTTTGTGTTGATTACTATCTGCATTTTCAAAAGGCGCAAAATTCGCTTCCCAGTCCCACTCTATTGCCAGTAGGGCACAAACACTCTTATTCGACATGATACATTTCAAAATAACTTTCAAATTCAAACCAGCAACACATAAACCTTACATTGAAAAACATTGTACAGTTCACCATTTGTAAGGCAAATTTTAACATTTATAATCTTTAATCGACCACTTCTCTTTCCATTTTCTGATATAATGAGACCAATTTATTTTATAATTATAGATGTACTCCATTGTTACAATTCACGTGTGCTGAAGGAGATTCCCGGTCTGCTTTTTGAGACTGAGGTCATATGACTCGTGTTATCAATTCTCAATGATTTAAATGGCTAAAGTTCTTTTTCCTCTTATCTGATCTTTTAAAGGGCAATGAAAAGGCCCATCTTTTCATTGAGACCCATCCTCAATCACTGTTAATGTTAGCTCCATGTACACATAAGAGGGCTGATAAAGAATCATTAGTCTCGTTAATGGAATCACGGCCCGATCCCTCCATCCTTTTCCATTGAAAAGCTCTCTTTATTTCAAAGTTGTTCTGCTTTATTAAAGCTCATTACCATTTCCCTTTTAATAAGCACTCTTTAAAGTCATTACCTGCAGTGGAGTTAAAGGCTCAGCTATTAAAAGGTTACTTTAATGTGAAAAATGGCCTCGCGATATACTCAAGTTAATTACTATTGGATACTGGTTCTGGTTTAATCTAATGCCTAAACCTTAATGAAAGATACGTTGCTGTACAATGAGAGGCAAAAAACGGTTCCTGATCCGCAAGACTTTTTGTGTTATCTCTTGTCATACATCGTAGTCACCTAAGCAAATTCCCAATTCTTTTAATTAAAGTGTGCCCCATGTTGTGCAGAATAGTAATGATGGGCACATAGCATGGTTAATGACAACTCAACACCTTTTTTCCATCAATCTTTATCACTCTTTTGCAGACAGTAACTATCCCCTAAATACAAAGCCAAAGCTATTCATTACATTTTATCATTCAGAAAAGTGTAAAATTGATTCATCTCTAAAGTAGAATGTCATAAGTCATTTATTTTGTTTCACCACGAACTCCAAAACACATACATTAGTTGACCCTGTTTTGTCATGAAGAATTCACCCACGATTAAAGAATCTCCAATGTGGCATATCATGCAGACTATAATATTTGCATAACCATGACTTATTAATAAATGTTTTGGCTTGTAACATCCTCGCAAAAAGTGTTGTTGTTTTTTTTTCCAGGAAAACTAAATGAATCAATTTCTTCTGTTGCCACATTGCTATTTCAAGGCACACAAATGAATGTTTTGCAGACGTACCTTGAACCCTTGAAGCCTAAATTTGAGCAAATTTGAGTATTCACCTAATCTGCCGTAATGAAGCACTTTTGAGCTCTTATTCCACTTGAGGTTATGGGGTCGGATGATGAAAGCTGACCTTTTTGTTTTAAACTATTTTAATTCACATGTGAAAAGCATAATTACTGTGATCTGCACAGTGGGCCAGAGGTACAGGCTCTAGAGAAGCATTAACCTTGAGAGCTTACTTAGATATACATTTTTGAGAAATATGTGCAGGATAAATCAAAAACATTGAGATGTTATTTAAGATAAACAAATTATCCAGCAGAGCAAAAAAAAAAAAAAACCTCCATGTACATCTGTTGCAATTATTGTTTTTATTCTCTTGGTGGAATACTAAAACATGTCAAATGAGCAATTTCCATAATTCACAAATCATCTCACCAAAGAAATTATGCCTACTATGGTACGATCATTTACCAAATTAAATTCACTACTAATTGCAAAAGAGCAGAATCACATTCCAGACACAGAAAATAACAAATCGTCATAATGCTTCATTTTAATTTTTCCTGGTGTGAAATATGCCCTATTCATCGACAGAATTAATGTGAACCACATTAGCATTTATCAGTGATACGTTTCCCTATCTCTTAAGGTCACGTGGCTTAAACAGGAGTCTTAAGTAAGACTCATGTGCGAGTAAATGACCCATTGTATAAATTCCACAGCCTAGTCAGGGGAGATGGTGGCCACTAAATGTCACAAACCGGCAGGTGATTCCATCCTTTTGTCTCAACAAAATGCTCTAAAATGGGAGCGAGGAATATACTACACATTGTGCTGAGGGCTTTGCTGTGCTAAAATGGTTTGAAAGCTATACAAATATATTCTGTGGTGTCAACAGCGAATGACTGAATGGGACTTAAGACGGCGTAAACCGATGCAGTGGCATTGGGCTCCGTGGTTGACAGTTTATTTGCACAACTTCAATATATCTTTGAAGCCCAGAGGTCGCCCACTGTCAGAGAAAGGATGGACAGGCGACTCCCAGCAAGCCGCGTCATGATGAAAAGATACAACAATTGTTTCTTGATCAAGAGCGTAGAGCTGCTATTGAACAATGGCTTTTAAGATCAAATAGCTCGGCTGAAAATTGGCTGCAGCGTAGACTTGTATGGTGGCATGCTTCATAAATATTGGACTGTATGTTTCATATGAATGGGGCGTATTCACCTGAAGGTGTTTGAAGAAAGCTGACAATTAAGTGTTATCTGGTGACTTCATTGAAGCTAAAAATAAAGACATTTCTTTTTGCATTTATTAAAATGACTTCATGACTACTGGAGACACACATGAACTCCATCAGACTTTCTTTTTGTTTCCGTGCAGTCACATTCACACCAACACTTGTCACTACTTGGATTTAATAGCATTGCTTTTTTTTTTGACACAAGTTCAAGCTTAGGGATTAACTATCTACCAATCAGGAACATGGTTTTAAAAAAGACGGTGCCCGTGTGTAAAACTACGAAGGTTTCTACTTAATACGTAAAAAAGGAAAAAGGAAATACACATATACATGTATATATACGTATATTGTGGAAGTGACACTTACTGCACTTTTTTTATTTATCAATTAGGGTGTATTTGGAAATTCAATCTGACGTCTTAACTCTACCCTGAGAGTATTTTGAGAGGCAGAACGGAAATGGAAAAATGTTGTTGTTAAATCTCAGTCAGCCCGCAACCCTTACATCTTGCTTGTATAGCTTCCATCTTGTCTTGCCTGACGCTCTGACTCACTGTGTCCCTCGTCAGAGCGACACCCCCCAGTGTGGCTCAATAAATAACAGAACCACACAAACCAACAAGTCTCTGAGTTTCCGAAGAGTCTCATAAGAGTATCAACACCACCGGATCAATACACCCATCCCGATATGACACACCAATGCCATCAAGTACAAAAATTGATGTTACCGTATTTTACATTGTGATTACTGTCTGAATTTTACAGCACAATCATACACAGGATGGATAATGTTTCAGTTTGCTAAAAGTCTGGTGTGATTGTTTAATTAGTTGAACAGAAACCGCTACGTGAAAGTCTACTTCCTGAAAAAAAAAGAGAAAGGTCTTTAGCAGTTAGTATGGTTCATTTGTTTGACCTAGAAGTACAAGAGCAAGGCACTCTTGAGTTTAGTGAACAGGAGTCCCAAGACTGCTGCATTTATCATTGAAATGCTGAGCTGTCAAGTCACACCACATACCTGTCATGGAGGGCTCAAAGGTACAGAGCCAGCTCTTCTCCTCTGTTGCAGTGCATGATTCTTCATCGCATTGCATCGCAGGCCTGTTCACTATTGTTTTCAGCCCCGTGTCAACATAATTCATTTCTGTATCTGACAGCTCCTGACTCTAAGAGTCTGGCACTACTAGTTCAAATGTTCAACATCAGCCTCAGACTGTGCATTTCACTGTTTGCCGCTATTCCTTCTTTCTCGGTTACAAGAAACAAAACAAAAAACAAACAAAAAATGAAAAAAATATTATGAAGACAATTTGCTATTTTCACACTGATATTACATAAAATGAGACTGAATGACATTATTTTCAAACGAGCTGAGCAGGCTCAGGAATGTAGAGACGACACTTTGTCATCATGCTTCTCATCGTGACATCTGAAAAGACCCACAGGTGCTGTACAAAGTGACTGTGTTGTCATATTTCATTTAGGCATCCTTCAGCAAAGCTGTAATTGCCTAATTAGCTTGTTAATTAGAAGATTAGCATTTACTGATGGAGTGGCTTGCTCTGTTGTGATGAGAGTAATGCAGATTAAGTGAGAAGTTAAGGGTGCATAATTTCACACAATTTTACTGTCCACAAAGGGGTCGCAAATTATTCTTACGAGATTTGATTTTGTGTTTGAAGAAATGATGATGCTTTCAATGTATCCTTGGCGGCATGCTGGTTTGCAAATCAGCCTCACAGTTCTGAGGTTGAGGGTTTCAAAAACAGGCTCCAGCCTTCCCTTATAGATTTTGTATGTTCCTTCAGTGCTTATGTGGGTTTTCTGCAGGTACTCTAACTTCGGAAACGAGGGCATTTTGTTGCCCGTCTCTTTATTGTGGTTGCTTCGTTGAAATTCAGCAGGCCCTCAGTGGACTTGTGGCCAGTCACAGGGCTCTCTGAAATTTGTTTTTTCTCCTTCATAGTGACGCCTGGCAACCTCTTAGGCACCAAGCAAGCACTCCAACCCTCCAGCATTTAATCCTTAATAGTGTGGTATTATTTGAGGATTTGTTTTCTAGTGGTTGTAAGGACAAATGTGAGTGATCATGTGTATCCAGTAAACTGCAATTGAGGGGAGTAGAAGCTTCACTGCTCAGTATGATCAATCATAATCAATCATACTGCGCTTGTCCTTCCTCATCTATTTCCTACTGTCACCACGAAAGGGCCATGTATTTTTGCTTAAAATCACTACAGAGACCATAAACTTGGAAGTGGGTGTCCTGTTAATAAGGGTCAATGTTGCGGTTGCAGTAACATTTAAGATTGGCCACCAGTGCAGAAAACGTGCCATATACTATCTATATGGTCAATAAGGGAAATTGAATGACTTGGCCTTACATGGGGTAAGCTCAAATTGATTCCAGTATGTTAATGGGTCAATGATGAAATCATTAATAATTGCTGACAGTGATATGTCATAGGTAAGCTTGTATGGAAACGCCGAGCAGTGCAGTCATGTGGTGATGAATAATGACAGAATATAAAATGTTCTAAGAATGACAAATATCTCTTAATAGCTGCGTTTAAACATACCCAACAAATCAAATCTTAGATTCAGCTTGTAGATCAAACTTGAGGACAAGGGCTGATATTAGACAACAGCTCCAGATAATAATTTTAACAACATTTTGAATTTCAAAAAGTAGGACTTTGCATTTTTATGGCTATAAAAGATGACAAAATAAAGTGCTTGTGCTATACTGCTTTTTAATCCATTAAAAACTAGCGTTGTTTGTAAATTACATTCGTAGAATGGAATTTGCTGTACATGCATTCAGTTTCATTTCCCTCTGTTGTTATGAAACCTATTTTTGGTGGTTGATATCATGCTGTAACTGTGTGCCGAGGTAATAACAACAGCAAGAAGACACTGGAAAATAAATTGTACTACATCCTGATAACTGTCAAAAAATATTTGCATGTGTGTTGCATGTACATAAATGTAGATGAAAATATTAAGATTATGCAGCTCTTTATTTCCCTTTCAAAAGACTTTCTGACAAACTAATGAAGAAAAAAAATGAGAAGAGGTCACAGTGTATGGTGTCTAAATCACTGCAGCCAAGCTGCCCTCTGTTCAGCTTGAGTATTGACATTATGCCAGCTATGACACCATAACTCAGCCCACTGCGATGGTCATTTGATAAATGGTATCATAAATTGTTGACAAAACAATTTGTGATGTATTATGTTTCCGATGTGTTGTACTGCTTATCAAATCAAGTAATCTGGCAGGGCTTTCCATTCATCAGCATAAGGCCAGCATGCACTGAGGATTGTGATGACTTTGTTGCTTTGGCGACATACATTTTCAATGCAGTGCGGCTTCAAGCGTGGGACCCTACAGTTTACGTCACAGTAATATTACTTCCGGGAAAATCAACAATTGTGAAGTAGTCAATATAATTCTATTGAAATTTTAGTGCAAACTTCAAGAATAAGTATTATACCAGGGTCAGAAGGATGATACTGAGTCATTAACGATTGGAACTTCTAATCTCCCAACCTCTGTTCTAGGTACAACTCTCTTTTGGAAGACAGATTTGGCACTTTGGCGGTACGAAGTTTCTCTGGTCCAAACATGAAACTTGCCACTAGGGAACCCAAGTATTTAACAAACTGGATTTAGACAATTTCTATGATCTGGTGTACATCTGAAAAGGTGACAAATTCAAGACTGCCTTCATTACTCCTATTGGTCTTTATGGCTATTTTTCTTGGGCCCATTTGACTTAAAAATGCTTCGCTGACTCCTATAACCTGGTCAACGACATTCAGAATGATATCTCAGCATGCTAGTTTTTTTTTTTAACTTGGTATGACTTTTATTATAGTCCTTCAAGGTTCACATCACCCATGTTCACTTGATGCTGCAGCTATTGTTGGAGGACCACCTATTTGTAAAAGTAGAACAATGTGAGTCCCATTGCAGTTTCTACACCGCTTGTCCTGTTCAGGGTCACAAAAATCAGGAACAGAGCTCAGTTGACCTCAGACAAAAGACAGATGACAAGATAGACTGGTTGTCAGGCAAATACAGGACACATATTCGTACTATTCCCAATCACCTTCATCATGATTGAGTGACAATTGAATCTACAATGTGCTGCCTCTACCAAGTTTGGCAAGTCACCATTTATGACCTGAATGCAGTTAGTCCAAAATACTGTTGTTTACCTCCTACATGAAGTCGTAAGATGGTGCACATAACCCCAATTTTTGCCTTTTCGAGTTAATTATTCTATTTGTTTTCAATTTTCTAAATGGCCTCCTTATCCCATCTTATCACTCTGTGCTCCTCCACCCCTACGTACCTGCCCGGTGCGGTGCCTCGGGTCTATGGACCAGATGCTACTGAAAGTGCTGAGGACTGAGGGGAGCCTCAGAGGGGATTGGGCCTTTTCTGTTGCTTGTCCTTCCCTCTGAAATGTCTGCCCCTTAAATGTTAGGCAAGCCCTCTCTGTCCATTTTTGAAACTCGTTTGGAGACCCATTCTTTGGCTTTTGATCCAACATAAGGCTGACATTGTTCTATTGCTTTCATTTGTGTATACATTTACTTTTTTATGTGCTATACAAAGTGGTTTATTAAAGTTGTGGCTGTTGTGAAGTGCACTATATAAATAAGGTTTATTGTATTGTATGTAAAAATATATTTATATTGCTATTTTTAAGTTACTTCTTATGCTGGTTGTTTAATATATTAAAATTGTAGTGTTTTATTTGAAAAAAATCCCATTAGTTTTTTTTTATTGCATTCATTGGCCGCATGAAGCAGCATTTGTTTTTAGATGATAAACTCAAGTCAACTTTTCTACCCGCCCCCTTACCAACTTTTCTTCTAAATGTTTATCTCTAAAAAGCCCCCTCAATGAATGTATAGTACAGTATACGTGGTGCCTTGCTTCCTGCAGCCCAACAACGTGTCTGCTGCCATAGCAACTGCGGAGGAGCACAGAGCAGCGCCGCCTGCTTTGTGCAATGGATGTCGCTCTTAGCAACGACCAATCACAAGTTGCCATTCTTTTCTTTTCTTTTTTTTCTTGTGCAGGGGCAGTGTGAAGATGGAGGGATTGAGTGGGTGGGCTTTGGCCGTCATGCATCTGCCAAGCAATAGGACGCACGCGTCGTCACTCTTGCTTCTTCTAGACGTGGATTGGTGGAGCCAGCTTCATTTTGCAATCATATAAACATGTCTGCCGCTCGCGCAGAGTGTGAGCCAAAGCCTTAGCAGGAGAGCGCGCTGCTCTACATCAAACAGCATAAAAGTCTCGTTATGTATTTTCCTGCCTTGCTTGCAGGAGTAAATCTTGATTACTGCACGGGAATATGCACAGAGCTGCGCGAGGACGCCTTCCCGCAAAGACTGTGCTTTCATCACTATAATCAGCTGCCTAACTACTCGCTCGTAACATTTTTGGCTTTTTCGCTGCTCGGGTGAGAAGTGACAGGAGTGTAGACCACTCCTCTGTTGGGCGGGGCGTGCATTTCATTTTGTATTTTGTGTGTGTATTTTTTTTTCTCTCCCCCCTCGTGTTGCCTGCTCTGACACGTCTGCACTGAGTGAGTGGCATTGGCACACTGTCAATCGCTCACTATCAAACAACATAAAACACACACAGGCACACAAGCTGCACCTCATAAATTTTAGCAAGGCATGGTCTTTTTTTATTTTAGTTTATTTTTGGCGCATCGCTTTATTATACAGCGCTGCATCCTTATTAATTTCCGATCCTTGTTGCTTTTTTTCTAAACAGCATCTCGCAACTTTTTGTGCATTTTTTTTTAATTTAAAACTATTCGGACACTACTGTATTTTCTCAATACATGGACTTCATTCCTGCACTAAGGTTTTTTATTTTTATTTTACAAAGAATTGTTTGCAACGTTGGATATTTTTGCCTCCCGATGAGGATTTTTGAGAGGAGATGCACCGGAAACCCCACGAAGAGCGCCAATAAATGAGAGATCACCAAAGGAGCAATTGTTTCCAAAGCCGTCAAATCCCACTGACAGAGAGAAGATACATTGGCGTGAAGATTCGCGGAGGATAAGATGGACAACCTTCGACAATTTTGACATTTTTAAATACTCTTATTAAGGCATTATTCTTCATCAGTCGATCCCCGTTTTGGCACCTTGGACCGCGCGTAAAGAGACGCGTCAACTTGGACACATTTACGCCACCACAGCGCAGTTATTTTTCCTCATTTATTTTTGTTTTGTTTTCTTTAAACAAAACGTCTGTGTTTTGGGCCACGCTGCCGTGTACCCTGATTATCTTCGGCACATGTTCTAGCCCATTTCGTATATGAGTTTTTCAATTTGTGTGGCTCAGTGCACGGACTCTTTAGCGGTTCCGATGGATGATCAAGCCCGGATCATGCAGTCGATCGGCGGCGTCAGTTTGGCCGGCCACTCGGTACAAGGTGGCATGGCCCTGCCGCCTCCACATGGACACGACGGCACGGACGGGGACGGACGCAAACAAGACATTGGCGACATTCTTCATCAAATAATGACCATAACTGATCAAAGTCTGGACGAGGCGCAAGCAAAGTTGGTTGTTTTTTGTGACTTGGAACCCCTCTTTGACAACACGCGTTATTATTATTATTATTGCTATTATTATTATTATTATTAAAACATATTCCCCACCGGGCATAAGAGCAGGCTGGGGCGCGTTTAATGACACTGACAATGATCAGGTGCATTTAGTGCCTCATAAAGCTTAAGCACGCGTTGTCACTGTGAAGACAACATTTTTTTAATTGACATGACTGTCAACGCAAAACAGCCCATTTAATGTTGTTCAAAAAGTTTACGTGCACACATCTTGTATTTGCTAAAGTGTAGTAAAATAATTATTGACGTGATCGTTTAGTTTGACCCAATATTGGCTGCATTGATTTGTTACCTTAGAAATCGTGTTGGAGAAAGTAATGATAATTAATAGAACAGGTATGACTTATCAGTGAACTTATATCAATATTTTCTCTTGTCTTATACTGAAACAGGAAACATGGACTCAACTGTCACAGAATGAAACCAGCCCTCTTCAGCGTTCTCTGTGAAATCAAAGAAAAGACAGGTAAGCCTTTCCTAAGTCTATTTAAGAAAGTAATTAAATATTTAATAGTTGAACAGCAGAACAATCATACACTTTTTCCTGTCAGCGTTCCAATGTCTGCCATCCAGGTTAAGCAGGGGACCTTTGTCCATTTTAATCAATCACCCATTTAAAATTAGCAGCAAACAGTGGAGGTATATACATACAGTATATTAGTCATCCTTTGTTGCTTTATCTATCCAAACACTGGCTGCTTGTAGAAAAAAAAAATCCTATGCATTTCAGCTTTTAAATTACACACACGTGGCTTATATAGCTGACTGTATGCTCAGTGTACAAATAATAGCAATCACACTCAGTAAATTTGTGTATTTTTAACTTCACGCAGACATTTTTTTTTAAAGACTTTTTGAAAAATACAAATTACACATTTTCCAATTGGACTATGCATGTTAATCTGGGAGAATTAGTCTGCACAAATTTCTGATTTCTATGAACATCATGTGTGTCAATGTAATGAAACATCCAAGACTGATATTGTCACTGATTATTTACAGTATGAGAAACTTTAAAGGTGTCACTTTTTGAAGAAAAATTCTAAAAATGCATGTGGTAAAATAAACCAAAATACTTCATTTTATAGAGATAAAATAAAATACAAAAATGGTTCTTGCATGGAGCATTGCATCACCAATTAGAATGGTTATTGAAACCGCCCCTACAAAAATGACTTTCAGACTATTGCATTTCACATAAGTACATTTGTCATACAATGCTAAAACAAGTAGTAAACAAATAGGAATAAGAAGGAAACAATGTTGTGGGTTCGGAGTAATTTTAGCACCCCTGATAACTTGTCAGATTTGTGACCTTTGTGCGGTTTATGAGGAAATTGGCTCGGGGGAGATCATAAAAGTTTATGAACTCCCCCCCTACTCAGGTGCCGGTCACAGAGGCAGACAGAGGGTCTGCGTTCGAGCCGAGGTGCTCAGCTTTTTGTCGCCTGTTAAGACAAAGCAAGAAACAGAAGGAGAAAACAGTAGGATGTCGCTCACGTAGTATGTCAGTTTTTATTTTGCAAGAAACCTCCCGGTGAACTGCAGACTTTTTAGAATTATATCTTATATTCCCACAATCTCATCTCATGTTATGACACTGAGTAATCAGGTAAAATTAGATTACTGATTTGTTGAAGCGCTACGCCGTGGGCTTATTCGGAATGTTTCTGCTTTCAAATAAGTGCCACAGCTTTAAGCAGCTGCAAATATAAAAATAGGCAAAAATGACAAAAGCTGAATGAGAAAGGTGTACACCGCTATATACATAATGGACTGTGGATGTGCATGTAAGGTAACCTGTGGTTTGGAGTCACTGACAGAGAGCTCAGCTGGTGTGGTGGCCTTGCTGACCGCCTTGTTATTGCAGCACACAGTGCACCTTTCACTGGCCCATGTAGCATTGCTCAGAGGGATTCCTTGGCCCTTTTCATGTCTCCTCAAATGGCACACGGGGAGGGGGATAGGGTTTGCTATGGAAATGAAACCCAAAAGCCATGTCATTTGCTGAAAGCGTATAGACGGCCATCCTTTGGTATAGATAAAAGCCGAAGTGCATGTAAAGGTTAAATATTCGGCAATGTAAAATATTTGGATGTTGCATTTGAGAGGAGGGCAAAGTCAAGCAAAGCGAGAGGTTTTCAGGACTTTTTAAAACTTTCGGACACTTTCGTTTTTGTGGAGCGCCAGCATATTTCTGCATTACTAATGCCCTGGAAGTATTAATTCACTTTGATATGCTAATCAAGCATTATACAAGAAATGCGATTAAGTGGCAGCATGAACTCATTTGCCTGTCACTAAATTTTGTGTTTTTAGCAGGCATTTCACCCCCTTCTCGCCTTCACGTACAGGTTCCTTTGGTGTGCTTTTTGATACACACATGTGACAGGTCCTTTATTTTCTTTGCCGTCGAAAAATGTGAGGCCAAATACAAACAATAATAATTGATTCTCAATCATTTTGGAACAAAGGGCACCTTCACGTTGTACCTTTTGGCTGCAAGCTGTGTACAGTGAATGCATTCACCGAAAATTGCCTGCCGTTCAGATGAGTTTTGCAGTTATTCCCGTGCGCCGGGTTTATTTTAACCTGCTGGCGACTCCCCTGTCTTGCTTTCATGCTTGGAAGAGTGGCTCACAGCGGCAGCAGCAGCGGGAGAGGCAAGAATAACAAAGGTGAAAGATTACCTCCATATGGTATTTCTGACCAGGAAGAGAGAGGTTCTGTTGCAGGACTCCTCTCTGAAGTGAGGTTTAATCAATAGAAAGAGATTACCGAGAACTATTACAGGCTAAATCACGGAGCGCCACTGAGAGGCTTAGTCCTCTCCACAGCTCTCTCAGCTGCATCGCGCTCCTTTGGCTACGTATTGACTTGTTGTTTTGCTGACCTTTGACTCATCAGGTTCCAAAACAGGGGGTGGGCTTCTCAAAACGTAGTACTGCCAATAAGGGGAGACCGCATTCACATGAATCCTGCACTATGTATGAAAAGCTCAAGATGCTTATCAGATCTTACATGTTACATGTGATGCTGAGCAGGGGAGACGGTGTTAACTAAATACAGGCCAAGATGAGACTGTAATTAACCACAAGCAAGGCAGACTAAAAGCATTACCTGCAGTAAATAGAGTTAAGCATTTCTGAAATCTATTGGGAATGTTTAATTCAATGTTACTCGACGAACATAATGAGGCAGCTCATTTCGATTGCTGTATCGGCATGATCAATGCATGCTTGGTTATTATTTTATTGTATGTACGCTGCTTAAAATATTTATTAGCCCATTGATGCTACTGTTATTTGCACTCACACCATATAGCTTACTTAAAATAGCTTATTTTCAGTGAACTCTTCACATGTTACTATTTTGAACAGAAATTAGAAATTTACCGTTAAATGCGCACATTGGAGCAGTTTTTTTTTTTTTTAATCTCTGAGAAGTCAGAAATGACAATATTGAACCACTAAAACAAAACTGTGCTGTTCAGAAATGCCACTATATATTTTTTTTCCAAAAGTAATTATGTGCTTTGCTTTTTTAATTTTCAAATAATATATTTAATTTGAACATTTTGGGATAGTTAAAATTACATGTATTTTGATTTAAGATATTTTACATACAGTACGTGTGTTTTAACCAAAACAGAAATAATAAAATGTGATTAACAATTGGGTATGTTTGGCATAAACCTTACATTAGGTGGTGGTTTAATACAATTGTTAAGCACTATATATTTTTTCTGCTTAAAGCCACACAGCAAAAATATATACACAATAATGGGGTTTTATAATTTGCTCATTTTTGCTTTTGTGATTTGACTGGTGTTGAAAAAGCTCCAGCGTGCTCACAGGAGAGAACAGCAAGCTATTCAGCAGCAAAGACAATTGACTTTGGCTGCTTTTTGTCTCAGGGAGCCCAGCGATGCGGCTGCAGTGACTAGATAGTGTTGTGCCCAATGGCTCGCGCACAGCTGGGTTCCTGACTGGCTTCAATAGCGGGGCTGCATGTGCTTCCTCTGCTAAAGCACGACGGGGACACGGGAAGATATAGCTATTATCTGCACAGCTCCCAAACACCCTCCGATTCCCCATCAGCAAAGACGAGATGTAGGCGACCCAAACAAAGAGAAAGGGGACCAAAAACAAAACAAAACAAAACAAAACAAAGAATATGTATCAGTTTCATTTGGAAGGCTAAATGTCTTTGTCCTGTGGCTATAGATGTCTTTGCATTGCTACTATCAGGCTTTTGCACAATGATCCAGTGGTGTCTCTCCATCTGCACCCATCTTGCACGTCTCTCTCTCTCTCTCTCTTGTTCGCTTTCTCACCCTCCTCCTCTGTCGCTGGAAGCGTTTTTCGCGGGCTTCTGTGCGATCAACAGCTCATAATGTTTTTTTTCCACATACGTTATGCAAATGAGTCTTTATGGCAACTGGCATAACAATTAGCATCCTCCAACAATATTTTAGTAGGTTAATTGCAAAATTTCTGAATTGTACGTCTGAGCTGTTAATTAGGCATGACAGAGGTGGTGAAATAGTTATCTTCAGGCGGTGGCAGCCAGCAGAGGCTGCTTGGGATGCAAACAGGAAGGATTGATTGAAATGAGTTTACAGCGCGTGGCTGCTGCCGATTTGTTCCTCCTCGCGCTCTCTTACTAAAGTAAAAAAAAACAAAATGCAAACATGAAATACAACAAAAGAGGCTCTCAAAGGTTGACCCGAGTAGAAATAGACTGCTGCTGCTGACTTGATATAAAATGTACAGACAATACTTTAAATCAGACTTTAAATCTAAGGTTGCTTTTGTTCATGTCACAATTGCATTGTTCAGAGTTTATAATAAATGACCCTTCTATAATTTGGGCTTGCAGAAATATTTGCTCTGCAAGGGGAAAAAAAAAACTATTTCAACGAAAATGGGAAACTGCAGTAAGTGAATGAGGAGCCACAATACGGCTTGCAGATGTTCCACTGGCTACAAGCGCTGCCCTTTTTCCTGAATATCTTTGTAACTTTACTCTTTACTCTCCTGTGTCATCTTGCTTGTCTCTCGATCTGCGAGCTGCTATGCAGCATATGTAAGGTCACAAAGCCAGTTATTACTACCATAGAAAGAGAGCTTGAGTGAGACTGGTGCAAAGCAAGTCCTCTCTCAGTAATGACTCTGCTATTTATAGGTCCCTATTTCATTAGCTCGAGCATTTCCTCCTGGGACAATAGACACCATGATGTTCATTTACTCTGTACACATTACATGCGGACAACTAAATGACCGATCATTTGCAAGTGCAGGCATGTTGCAAAGAGTCCGGCTGTCCTTTGCTGTCGTGCTCCTAACTTGCGTTGGAGGTGTGTATCTTATAAGGAGTCGAATGCGTGTTGCTTTGTTGACATTGTTGTTGTTACCTGCGCATTTTACATCTTTGTAGGGTGAGCAATAAAGACTCCAATTCAAAATGCATTCGTATCGCATATATTTATGATATCATTCTCCGATGAAAATACATTACCCTTTAGACATTTTCCTCAAAAGAAAAAAAGGGACTTATATGTTATTTCTCTCATTTACAAGCCAGAAAATAAAGACCTCCACAATTCTCCACCGTTCAGCGTGAGCCTGCATTAGAATGATGTATTGAAGGCAGAAATAGGAAAAAGACGTCAATGCAATGAAATTTTAATCAGTGTCTTCTGCCGCTTTAATAAGGCAAATAATTCTTATTGGCTGTTGTGTTAAAATTTCTAATATTTAATTCATAACAAAGCTTGCATTATTCTGTGTACGCCTTGAGTTAAGCTTCACACTGCTGCGGGGATGATGAAGTGCACACTATGCCTTTTTCTATGAGTTGCGGCACACTACTATTAAATTGTTTTGATGTTGTCTCTGAAATAAAATATGCATGTATAATACCTTTAATTAACTATTGTACTGGGAGACTGCAATGACCCCAGCCGCCGATCAGTGTGCATAAACACGGACTCTCCTGCCTATGTAATTTAGCCAGCTGTCAGTAAGGTATGAATGGCCATTGGCTGAGCATACCGTTTTTTTTTTTAGTTTTTTTTTTAGTTTTTTTTTTTATTATTATTATTCTAAGTCCTTGAAGTGCATTTTTGTGTCTGAAGTAATGGAAAGATGGCAATGGGCCAGCAGGCTAGGTGCTGGCTCATGTTACACTGAAAGAGCGGGCCCTGTTTTCGTCTCTCGGTGAAATGGCTTAATTGGTGTCAGAGCCCCGGGGATAAAGGCTTCTTGCTCTGAAACACAGCCACACAGGCCCTGTCTTCGCTCAACCAGCAGCAGTGCCCGGCGTCTGCTGGTGAACGAGCACTAAGCCGTGGCTTAACAATACCAAATGATGTTTGGGATGACAGAAATTAATATGCGCTTGCTCCCAGAAAGCTATGATTAATGACAGCGAGCGGGGGAATGCCGTTCCTCTCTTTGCTCCTCTTTGATAGGCTTTGAAAAACAAAACAAAAGACACAGATACAAGGGTCTACTCTCGTTCCAAAGTGGAGGTCATCAAGGATACAGAAACGTACTAAACTTGGCACTGAGCATCACAAAGGAACATCCAAACTTGGACATGTTTATAATTACAACTGAGAGCATTTTAAATATCCTGAGTGTCATACTGATAGTATTTTTCATAACATACCGCAAGATGATTTAAAGTGATAATATGGCTGAATTGGCACTCAGTGCAGCGCCAACCGTGCCAAGACCAAACAATCCTAATTTGGATCAGCACCAAATTGTTGGCCTTCATGGATAGCCACATCATGCATATGTCTGCATTTTGTCATCAAGGTTCATGCATTATTCAGTGAGAAATTAAGCAAAATGTCTAACAGTGCTTGCTTATATCAGAAACAAACCAAAACAGAAATCCGCATCGTTACCTGCATCATCAATTGGCGAACCTTCTTTGGCCAAACCTTCTTTTCTTAGCAACTTTTTGTGAAAAATCAATGATGATTTTATTTTTTTGCGACACGCTAATAATCAAAATCCATACTTCTTTTAAAGCTCTTATGACTCATTGCTTCTAATTTTAAATGCCGTCATTCCATTGAAATTGTGCACACAGACACACACATATTGAGCCAGCACAAAATGTGTGAACAAAATGGTGGTGCAATGTTGCCATGATAATGATCTGTATCTGTTGTGTCCTAGGTGGAGACACATGAATATTTAATTGTGTCTGCAAGAGAAAATCCCTAGACCGTTCTGTTCATTTCTTACTTCTTATACTGTAATGGGTCCCCCTTCCCTCCCAGGTAGTTCCTCACTAAGTAATGGTGAATTAAAATGATATAAATTGCAACGTAAGGGCTTTCTCAGGACGTTTATCTCTGCAAAATGCAGTTTGAAATTCAAATGGCAAGTTTTGTCAACCGCCATTCTGCTGACTTGGTGCGTGCGCCTCATGCTGGCTTCTTGAAATAAGCACTCCCTCTGTCAGAATGATTGATGTGCATTAAGCGTGCACTTTTTACATCACGCCGTTCCGGAAGATGATGTGGGCGCAAGGATATGAGTTAAACAGTGAATGAGTCTCCTATTTTATTGATCCATTTGTAGTGCGGGTGCTCCGTGAAGAGTGACAGTGAGCTCTCGTCCTCATTGTGGGTGCATTTGCTTGATCAAAGAACCTCAATGTTGGTCCGCAGCACCTTGTCATCTTGCATTTTCAGGAAAGGGACAGAGACCCTCGTACTTAAGTTCGTTTTGTGCCCATAATGCAATTAAGTAAAAGCTCTCCTTACAAACACAGTCAGTTGTTGAGGGACAGGAGGTGTGGTTCCTCTCCTCTAAATATTCTGAATTAGTTGTTAAATTTTGTGTGTGTTTTTGTGTGTGCGTTTGTGCACGCATGTGTGTGTGTGTGTGCGTGTGGGTGTGAGTGTGTTGGCAGGCCTGATAGGCTGCAGTGTGAAGGTGAAGTGCGTGATGCTTGGAGATGCCTGTATAAGTATGCAAAGCACGGCAAGCGTCTCCCGGGTGCTGAAGGAGAGCATGGAGTGGCAGAGTTAATTTATTTAATGACTGAGCGTCTTATATCTCCCAAGCCCTGATTAGAATCCATGCTTGATGAGGGAAGCGATAGAAGGCTTTGCATTGCCCCCAGGCCCTTGCACGTACATTCTTGCTTTGCGTTTTTTTTTTTTTTTTAATCCACCCTACTGCCTCTGTAGACTTTTATATGTATATACAAAGAAAGAAAGCGGGACTAGTTCCAAATGGTTGGCAACTTTGGGGCTATGGTTAGGAGTCTATCCACACAAATGCAGGTACTTTTAAAACCTTGCATATATTTTGGGGGTGTTGTGGTGCTTTGAACTTATGCAATCAGCGACACTGATTTCGGTTTTGAAAAAAAAATATTTTAACCCACATTTTAAAATTTTTATGTTCAGATGAGACGAAAATGCTGGGCCTTTTTTAAGTGAGTGCAAAATTATATATATTCTGAACAGACTTTTAGTCAAAGTAGATTTGTATTTTATGCATGAATATCATTCATCTGATAAGACTTATTTACCCACAAAATTAATGTTTTCATTACCAATATTTACATGCCCAGAATATTATTATTATGTATTATTCTTGAAGTGTTATCCTGAATTATGTCTAGCAAGTTAGGATTTAGCCATGTCAGTTAAGATCAAGTATATGAATAAATGTTATGATGTAAAAAAAGACAAAGAAAAAGCAAATAGTAAGAAAAAGGTCATTGGTCATGTGCAGCCATCGATTTTCTCAATCAGATATCCTCATTTTGGTCGCGGGCCATCAGCAAAGTCTTGGACACAACTTTTAGGTTTAACTTCTTTGTCAACTTCCTATGACAGTATGACAATTAAGTCCACATCCATAATTCTGAGTTTCTCCTTTTGCAAACATTGTTTCTGTTACTTTCCCAAAAATAACTTTCTCCAAGACTGGTTAAAGCACCCTTTCTGTTAAGGCCTTATAGATTTTATTTCATTCCGTCAGTGTGAACTTTTTCTTTTCACACCTTATTTGCGTGAACATCGAACAATAATGCGTTTGTTTCATTGTAAGTGCGAAATTGTGTTTGCGTGTGGTGAGTTCGGCGATAAAGACAAAGCTCTGGTGCACTCTATGAACGTGGGAAAGCCAAACAGAGTGTGTCACTTTGGCAGCACAGGCTGTCAGCTATGGGAGGGCTGCAGTTGTAAAAATCATGACCTTCCTCTTTGCCAGCATGTCGCTCGCAGAGCCAATCCTCTGCCCTGTGCTGGCGGTGGGAGGGAATACAAACAGCGGGGGGAAAAATAGTCAGAACCATAATTGTGACTGGGTGTGGGTGACGATATAATGAAATACTTCTTGGTGTGATCATGAAAGCGAAGGTGAGGCTGTGGAAGCAAATGGACGGAGGGAAAGAAGGGGAAAGAACTTCCCGGCTTCTTCTTTTTCCACAAGCTATCATCGGTAATGTCGCAGCAGCCTCACAAAGCAGAAATTATTTCTTCAGGCGTTGCTGTCAAGTGTTATTCAAATAACACCAGCCTCGCATTTGAATAACAGCCGACATTTTGAATTAATTAATCAGACAAGATAGTCTGGGCCTTTTCTCATTAGTCTACAGGTCAGGCCGGGGAAGATATATGCGCTGGTGATGATATACTTGTCTTCAATAGTGATTTATGGAGATTTTGGATTGTACTCGATTTGTCAAAGGGCCTGCGAGCAGAGAAATAGGACAATGCATATTTCATTACCTAATCTTTGATACGTTCCGTGATGCTGAACGATACCGTCCTGTTGTTTGGACGCGCTTTTATCGTCACTCTTCTTGATTCAGGTGCATACACACAGACATTGGCACAAACGCACGTACACACATACACGTGCACACACGTACGCACACACACATACACACACACGCTCGCACGCACGCACGCACGCACGCACGCACGCGCACGCACGCACACACACACACACGCACACACACACACACACTTTTAATCATCTTTCAAAGAACTTCCCCATTTTACTTTTCATATGCAATTAAGCTCGAGCTGTAAATTATAACTGTGTCGTACTTTAATTATCACGGTGTAAAAATAGAGTTCCTGTCTTTGATAGAATTTCATTAACTCACTCAGTACTCCATGTCAAAGTCAAACTTTTTTTGTAAAGCAGCAGGTTCAAATTGTACATTGCTTTAGGTAGGTTTAAAATAGTGCTAAAATATACACATACTAATATACTAAAATATTTCTACATTTTTTGTACAGGGGCAAAGGTTTTACAGAGACATAGAGTGAGTATTTTATGTGTGTGTTTTTCTAGAATAAATATAGGCATGGCTGTGTGAATGACAAGTATATTTTGGAGTAAACAAAGTGTTAATGATCTAGTGACACCAGCCATTTCAGGTGCAAGGTAATCAACACATTCTATTTGGAATATATTTTTACATGCTCGAGTAGTAGACATGCAGCAAATGCAGCGTGCGTCCGTGATGTGTTGCTAATCTGAGAGCGTGCGCTGCAAGAGTGTGTGCTCACGATCGAAAGGATACTGCAAGCTGTTCCCATCGCGCCGAGCAGCCCACACAAAATGCACCAACAGCGGTGTGACAAAACATTGAAACAAATTGCTGTCAGGCTGTCGTAACAGCAAGTGCAGCGATTTTTATCTGACGTGTGGAAGCCCCAGACATGCAACACTGACATGTATTGCCGCAACACCTTTGAAAGACGAGTGATAAAAATCAGGATATGCCCAATCCTCTGAATAACAATGGCCATCATTATTTGATCTTATTACGCCTTCCTTTGAGAGCCAGGCCAAGATAGGAAGATTTGCATGTGTGTGTTTTAGGTCTTGATAATAAATGATCCTGGGTTCTTATTAGCATAGCTTCAGTGGAAATGTACAGTTCAACTGAATTATGGGTCCCTATCAAAGAGAATAGAACGCTGTTTTATATTCGTACGGAATTATTTATTGCTCAGAGCAAAGGGCCTTGCTTTGTTTGCATGCTCAGTGTAAGCTAATTCCAAGGTTAGGACTTTGCTAAAGTCCGGGCTGGAAGCATTATCCACAGGTGGATCATGCAAGGACACAGAGGTACTGTATATGTACATCATAAATAGTTATTTTAGTTTTTGTCTGTCATGACTGAACTGTCTTTCATTTTTATTCATTTGACTAAGCTAAACAGTTTCCCTGATGTAAATATAATGGATAATGATATCCACTGAGTAAACACTTGGAATTAAAATGATCCTCATTGCTTAAAATTCTTTCAAATACTGTGATACAAAGGAGTCACTGCAGGATGCACCATCTATTCTCTACTGTATTGTTACATTCTCTCTTATAGGTTCCTAATGAGGATTCGGCCCTCATTATGATTTTAAGGATGAGAGAGGAAAGCTTTTAATTAATGATATGTAAATGGTTCTGAATTGATTATGTTACAATATCAAGAGAGATGGGTAGAAGCTGTGGTGTAATATATTTTAATTAAGAATTAATTAAAAATGATGGCAATTTTATAGAGGCTCACTGAAAATAGAAAAAAAAATCTCTGTCACAATTAAATCAGACCATGATTAAATAAACAGACAAGTGCAGGTAGTATTCATTGAGGAGTTATATATATTAAATCCCAAGATATACTTAATATTAGAAAAACAAAATTACGGATGCTTGCGGTGTGTCATAGTCGACCGCAAGCTGGGATGTCTGGGGTTAATGGTGATTTATCTCGTTCTTAATTCATGAGATCCTCCTGGTCAGCGTTGGTGGGATCAATGGTGCCGTGTTTGCCTTTTCAAATTCAACATCTACAATTTGATTTGCAATATGAAATTATGACATGGTGTTTTTTTTTTTTTTTTAATCACTTGTGGCCTGTAAATGCATGCCTCAAACAATATCAGCCTGTTTATGAGGTTAAAAGATTTGTGTGAAGAAGATGATCCTCGTTAACCTTTTTAATTGCCGTCTGCTTTTCTTTCATTCATTCTTCAGGGCAGAAACAAACACAAGACATTAGCTGCATTAATGGTGTGAGCCGCTATTAAAGGCAGCGAGGTCTTTGTTTTCTGCTAACGGTGGCATGCACGCGCTGTGCTAAACTCTGCGATCAATGGCAGGGAGGCTGCTATCACAGCACTTGGAGCAGGCGTAGCTCACGGGGGAGGGAAGAGGGGGTCCCTGGTGGTTCATTTTGATTGGAGCACAGAGTTTGGTGTTGAAAGGCGAGGGGGAGAGACAGGCTGTTGGAAGCAAATCCCACTGGATCAGTTAGAGCTTTGCAACAAAAACACCTTGATTCCCGGGAACATTTGCTTTGGAAAAGGGTGAATTTAAATAAACAGGCAACCAGAGAACGCAATGATCTAAAGCATTTCTGAAGGTCTATGTGTTCAGAAAAAGAGAGATAGCGTAGCTCAAGCTTAGAATTAATTTGCAATTCATGTTTCATATAACAGTAAATAGCTGCACTGTGAAAGGGAAAATTGAACTCTGAAATCTCCACACAGCGTTTGTATATAAAGAGCTCTTAAAAACAAAAATAACATAAGGTAACAGGAGGTTTAAAGATACGACTAATGTAGTTTTGTATGTGTGTGTGTGCGTGCGTGTGCGTGTGCGTACATGCATGCTTGTGTATGTGTCGTGTGAAGGATTTTATGAGCTAACCAATCTGTTCTGGGAGGATGTGCTGCTTGAAATGGAGTGAGTGCTGAATGGATTATTAGTCCTGGTCCCTGCTCATACCATGTCACTTGTAACGGCTTGGAGGCAACATGAGCATCCCCATGTATACATACACGGCCGTGATCTTCAGACAAACATGCTCATGTGAGGGGGGCGGCCATGTGCATATGTGCATATGCTATACAATGTGAATACACACAATTGTTGGAAAGAGCATCTTGTTTTTGGCATCTGCAACTAGTTGCAATACATCACTGTCAGAATCG
This sequence comes from Syngnathus scovelli, assembly GCF_024217435.2. Lineage (NCBI taxonomy): Eukaryota > Metazoa > Chordata > Actinopteri > Syngnathiformes > Syngnathidae > Syngnathus > Syngnathus scovelli. Next base: position 14,605,128 of record NC_090849.1, on the reverse strand, counting down.
TTTTCCCCGCCTTTCCGCATTTGACCGTTAGTTATCCATGGAGGCCTCTGTCAAAAAATGAAGTAGTCTAGGCATGGGCTCTCGAAAACGGAAGTCGTTCTGTTTTGTTGTGTGGCATCACCAGGTTGTAGACTTTTTTGTCATTTTGATTATGAAGCGAAACCCGTAAGATATGACTGAAGCTAGGCACTCTAATTTTAATGTTAAATAAGTGATGTCTTCAGAGATCAGTATTGTCACCGATCGTAACAAACAGCACCAACGCTAGCCATGACAGAGAGGGGCGTAAGATGGTAGAGGAGACGCGGTGGGCGTGGTGGTAGTTGGGGGTGGGGGGGGGGGGGGGTCAGCATCTGAACTGGATGATGGGAGCCAGAACATGAAACAATGCTGGGGGAACGTCTGGTGGGTTCGCTGCACAGAATTACAAGCGAGGGAGCAGGCCTGCTGAGGCAATTACAGCTTAATGGGGTCATTTGGAAGGCAATTGCCAGGGGTTAATGTAGTATGGAGAGATGAGGTGAGATTGAAGTAAAATTTTGGGTTTGAAAATGTGTTCAAATGAAAAGGGAGCAAGCGGACCAATCACACAATGGTGTACTGGGGGAACTTGAACGCGGAGAGGTGCTGATGCTTGCTCATACACAGAACATATATACCACTTAGGCAAAAGCACACCTGCTTGCATAGGATGTGTTTTTGCCTAACCAATTCCTTTGAACCATTAACACTGCCTACACCTTTTTACTTCTCCATCCTACTCACAATTTACTGCAGTTGTTGTTTACTTTTGTATTAGTTTCCTGCAAATATTACAGAAGACCGTGTTATAATTGATACAGCTGAGAAGTTATAAGAGACACCTTAGAGAATGGTTTAAAAGGTTCATTATACACTGTTGCGTTATCCAGTTCATTACCTTAATTGCCCAACATAATCTGGTGCTGGAAGGCAGCACTAGAGCTTTGGGAAGGATTCTTTGCCAGGACCCCCTGGCCCTGGTCTCATCTCCCTGATCCCCTGATTTGTAGCAAGCAGACCAATCATGCTAAAGCCAAACTTTGATCAAAGCCAAGTTTACTTAAGTTGAGCCATGCGAAATCCCCTGAGAGCTGCTATGTGTGCTGAAGCATAGGAAGTAGTAGTGCCGCTACGGCTGCCGCGTCTGCTGCTGCTGCCTGCGACCGTGTTGGATCAATGCAAAAGAGTTGATTTATCATAAGCCTTTTCAAATCTTAAGCGTTTTTACACAATAATGTTCAAGAACCAAATTGAACGTCATCGGTGAGTGTAGATTATTTGCAAGTCCACTTGCCCTATTCCTCCAATCTCCTCCCGTGTGTGCTGCTGTCTCCCCTCCCTGCCTCTCAGCATAGGCTTTTGGCCACGAGCCGGGCACTACTCTAAGGCAAATTTTCCCAGGCTCCCCAAAGGCTATTTTACCAGGATTCCCATTTGGTCTTAACCCATTAGTAATGTTCCAAATCATTTGCAGAAGCATCTATTTGCTTTATATGATAATGGATTCACAAGTTGCTTTACTGGAACCGAACAGCCGACACCCACAGGTCAAACTTCCACTTAATTTGTTTTTATGGGTTGTCGTTTTCAATGCAACAGTGACTTTTCTCTACACATTATTTTAGACTACAATACTTTACAATATAGAGGTGGTAGAGCATTGTCAGTGCTGCAGGGAGGAAAAAAGGATGATGCAGCTCTGTTGTCATTTTAGAGTGACAAATAGACAGTGGCAGACCATCAGAAAGGGGGAAGAGTGAAATGGTGTCACTGACAAACTGCTCTGTCCTTTAGGCCCTTTGGCCTCCAGAGTATACGGCACATACAGTGTTTACCTCCGGTCAGCTGCAGTGTGAACATGCTGTCCGGTGATCCCCCTTTACCCTTTGGAGAAAACCTTCAGCTATTACACCCATCATACTCATTCACTGATCATTTAATTCAAATAAAATTTCCTTAAATTAGACGTATTTTTGTGTCTCGTATCATTGAGAGGTTTGGGTCATTTTGAAGTACGTGAAGCAAAAACTTCATATCCATAAACAAGAAACATTGCACCTCAAGCTAGTAAATATTTTGAGCCCTCATCCATGTCACCAAAGCATCCCATCAAGTCTGGCCGTCTTCCTGTTGGAAGGTATGAAAAGAAAATCAATGCTGTAATCTTTTCTTTTTGCCTCCTCCAATCCGTAATTGAAATGGAAAATCAAATGAACGGAGAGCAGATAATTGTTTTATCAATATTCCCTGCCTGCCCTACAAGGGTCAGTGCAGAATGATCATGAGTCGGGGATATGACGAGGACAAAATGTGAAATTGAACAGCTAGGAGGCAATAAATCAGGCCTGACAACTAAGAGTGACCAGCGTGTAGCTGCACACACTTCTCCCTTCAGAATATGTCCTGAAGCTGCCAGACTAAATAGGGAATATTCATCTCATTATTGGTGCACTTAATATTATTGATATCAAATTTCATTCTTAGAGTCCAGACAGGAAGTCAAGGTCACTTGCGCTATAATTGTTGTCGCTCTTGGTACGTGATCTCAAGTGTATAATAGAGGGCAAACAATGTGGTCTGTGGGAAATTGCATTTGGGGAGCTGCTAAACTAGTAACAATTTTCCCCATGAGAATTTATCTTATCCCGAGTCAAACCATTGCCATCGTGAAAAACATAAAATAACTGTGGAGGCGATCTGATAAGAGTCATTCTTAGTTGGCCATATAATTGCAAAACTACAACTAATATTGTTGCCAAAGTCTTGACCAATCTATAATTATGTGATGCCCGTTTCTATCTGCCTCCTGCAGTCATAAGGCATTGAAAGACATATGTGATTGATTTAGTTGAAGGGTGTTAAGGAGACGGCAGGAGAATGTCACAAACAATGAATGGTCACAGCTCTGAGGAAAATCAATGACAGAGGTTGAAGTCAGTCTCGCGTGCTACTTGGCAATTTTACACCGGTTGTGGAAAAGAGCTGTCTTCTGGCATTGCCGTGTTGATCAAAAGCAAAACTTGATCGCTTTAATGAAGGCGGATACAATAAAAGTGACATGTGAAATATAGACACGGCAGCAGGAATGCTTGTGTCGCTTTAAGTGGCAGCTCAACTCGACGGCCTGAACTTCATTTAAATTTGCTACTGAGGTTTGAGTAGGCAACACTCCCACCTCATGTGTCTGCGTTGCATCAGAATGACCCGATGGTTGCTTGCTAGGCAGCATTTCGCAAAGCCTCTTACGATGAGAGCGTGACTGAATTTATTTTAGTTGAAGTATTGCGGTTGTATCACATTGTTCAATCAACTGATATGTATCTGATTTACAAATACAACTTAAGCCCACTATTCCATAAATACATATTTACTCTTGAATGAGGAGGGGGGGGAGGTAATTGGCAGAGGGTCTTGCAAATGGCCAAAGTGATGAATTCCCCCCCACCAGCAACCCCCCCACACGCACACTTTGTTGGGATTGCAGTTGTAAGCTTTGCACCATATGCTACTTTCCTCTTTAGCTGGGATTATGCCATCATTATTGCTGATAAAAGCTGTTTACTGCCTTGGCTCCAAATCGATGCTTGGGGCGCTCTGAAACTGGCATTCCCTCTCCAGAAGAGTTCATTCCTTGCCAGCTGCTCAGGATTCAACCCCTTTGTTTCAGATTTCACAGTTTTTGTAATGTTTATTTTCAATTCATCCCCGCCCTGTCCCATGACTCCCCCACAGGTTTCCTCGGCATTAGCATGTGTTTGCAACAATTTGACATTTACATTTGATTTGCTTGCAGAAGATTGAAAGTCTCTCAGATGATGATGACATAGCCGGTCATCAAATATTCCAACGAGCCTGCTTGCTCCAGCAGAGAATGTATTCAAAAACAATAATGCTTTCCCCCCTTTTTTAAGTGACAAAATGCAATCATGGAATTGAAAAAGCACTGAATCTAGAACGATTGCAAAAGGCTCCCTTCTCATGGTGGTACCAATCAATGGTATAATCAGTCAATCCAGATCCAGCTCGACAGCTGTGTTAAGATAACAACTGGTTCGCACGGTTATAGCAGCCTCAATGACCTTCTGTGTCTCGTATTAATAATGTAAAACCAACACAAGACAACCACTCCCCTGGTTCTCATGCAGCCAATGATAAACTACCTTTTTGCCTTACCATCAAAGGCCACTCAGACTAAGCCATGTTTCAAGGAATGATCCATAATGACGCGTTTTTTTTCCTTCCCTGTTTTTAACCGAGGCTCCAGGTCCCTTAAATAACGTCTCTCACTCTTCCTGTAGCTCCCTACTACCCAGGGAAATCATGGTGATCAATATTTCCCATTTTAGAGGAACTGCAGCAAACGTTCACATTAGATTTACTGTAGCCCTCTGTTAGACTTTAATCTAGGTGTAATTTAGATACAACCAAACTAAACTATTCATTCACACCTTTGTATGTCTGTCTTTGTTGTTCTATGTGTCGGCCTCTGTCTATCCTTGTAGCCGTCGATCCATCCTAGCTTATGCGTTGTCATATGGATGTGCTTTCGTAATGTCTTCACAGCACATAAATCTCAGCATGCTATCTCACTATTGCTGAATATTGGTCAAGGGCCATTGAACAAAACAGCTTAATGCAACCTTAACCATTTCGGTCCATGGCGGAAAGTGTAGACTGCTGACTGACTGACACCAGGGATCAAATGCTCTGTAGTTTAGTTTAATGTTGTTGTCCAAGACAGAGTATATTTACTTTAAATAATTGTTGCATTATGTATTTATCTTGTTGACTATATGGGTTTTTCTAAGGCCAAACATGAAGCCCTATCAAATGCAAATTGATGTTTGTACATATATAGAGGAGCCTTGAAATATAAGTAAAATTTGTTTGGTATCCACGCTTGTAACTTCTAAGCACCTACATTCCAAAACATTTTTTCCCTCATTAAAATGAATGTAAACACCATTAATCTGTTACAGCCTCTCTAACTTCCTAATTAAAAGTGTGTCTTACCCATTTTTGTAGAATTGCATGAATTACTTAATGGTGCAATCCACTTCATCACCAACACAACAATAGTGACTCACAAAGCTGTTTCATGCTGGTCAAATAAGGGACAACAACATGCACATACCAGTGTGTCAAAGTCATTTTTGCAGGTCTTTAAGATCATCTGATGTACTTGAAAGGGCTGCAAAGGAAAACAAATTACGTTAGTTTTTACGAACATATGCAAACATTCTCCTTATACCTTCAAATGCACATATAGTTAGTCGCATGCAATGCAGGGAGTTGTGGACTCTTGTTGATGGCAGGTGGTGAAGCAGCGTGTGTGGTCCCCATCACAGGTGTGTGCAATTAGCCTGACAGCTAGTCCTGGACTTCGATGAAATAGAAGTCTCTAGTGTTTATGTGTGTGCATTTAAGCATCTGCCTTTGCCTATGTATGTGCGCCTCATAGTCACCCACGTGTATAGACTTCTGTGTGGCCTCACATTGTGCACGCTTGGTACAGCAAGATGGTATACACTACGTGGGCTTGATCCAAAGTGTCTGTGTGTCATTATGAGGCTGGAGAATCAGTATGTCATTTATTTAGCAGCACGCTGTAGTAGGAAATGGATTTGGAAGAAAGGAGAGGGTAATGTATTGGAAAATATCCCTTTCGGCACCTCAGTATTACTTGTCATAGGGCAGGCTTAAAACGTAGCTTGATAGTTATTAACCCTAATCCAGGCATAAACACAAATCCTCAAGCACCAGCCCAATTAATAATTAGCATAATTAACATGCATTTTAAACAGCGGCTGGTCTTGTCATTGCCAAAGCAAGGATGGAGGTAATTAGGGCTAACAGAGCAGTGCCAAGGGCCCGTTACCCGCGGACGTGCTGCAGTCATTTCCCAGCGCAGGAATTGACAAGTGCAAGACAAGTGCTCTCTGCTTAGAGCGAAACCCTCTTTGACAGAATTAATAGTTGACAAACCACTCCTAAAGCCTCGGCATTGTTTCTGTCACTGGTTAGGTTTGATGTCACTGCTAGACATTATAAATCAATAGTGTCAGGATTTAGCAATGTTTATAGCCAGCGATGGTTTATTATTTCATGTGACTGTCATGGACAAATAGTATTTATCGTGGCGGTCTATAAATTACTGCAGACACACTGTTGGTTTACCCAAACCCAGTCTGCTCTTACCGAGACCATTCCGATGTCCGCTTACATATTTAGAGTAATTTATTTTCTCAGCCGTAGGCCCGCATTAACCCTCTGGTTTCCCACACTCCTCTAAGACATATGTATTGGCTTGACTGCTCAGTCTCCTCTGACAGATGAAAATTAAGTTTCAACATACGTGTCCCTTTCTTTTTGCGACGCAACATTTCAGACACTTGGTCTTAAATAAAGACAGACTTTTATCAATCTACTTCTCTTCGGGCAAATGCAAGAGTGTTATATTAAAAGTTCTGTGAGATGAGAGCCAGTACTTTCTGTCTTTATTTCTGTCACATTTTAATAGTGTCATTTTGATAGCAGGGCTTCTGGCAGATCAAAAAAACAAACAACAACAAGCTTCACCTTTACACCTTTACTAGCAGTTTGAATCCATATACGTATTGCCAGTCACTTTTTGTACCTAACAATGTGTATACACAAGAATACATTCAATGAATGACAACTATTGTTTGGTAGCATGACTTTCACATTGATTTATTCTGACCTGACAATTTGACTCTGTCTTTTATTACGTGAGCTGATCACAGAAACCAAACGATAGACAATGTGTCTATATTAGTAGCATTACAAGTGATATTCATAAGAAAAAGTAGATTACAAAGTATATTTCTGCCTATACTTCAGATGTGATTTACTAAATACTCCCATTCCCACCAGCACTTCCAATTCTACCACTTCAAACTTTATTTTGCACTTTGCGGTGTTCTCCCCTAAAAACCACCATCGCTACCGAAAGTGCCAAACCCTTCCATGTCTTCAGCAGCATGCGTAATCTGTTTGAGTGATCATACAATTTAGTGTCTGCTATTTATGAGATAGCAATCTTAGTAGATGACGGGCAACACATGATTTTGATGCTCTATATGAAATAGATCTCGAGACAACCCTTGCTGTGATTTGTAATTCTATAAATGTTCTATAAATTTTTTACACATTTTTCATAACCCGAAAATACAAATGAGAATGTGAACTGTTCGTAAACAGTGTTATTGATCAACTGTGCCGTGGGCAATAAGGTCCATGTTCAGAAGGGCGGCCATTAGTTGCTCCCGTGTGCTAATTCATTCCTGTGTGGAGGCGTAGCCGTTAGAATGCTAATTCTCTACTATGATCTGACAGCTGGGGTAAAGAAAGGGCCTAGCGTAGGGGAGCATGGCGGCTGAGTGCTTTGGGCTTGTGTTTTTGGTAATGAGGGGGATTTCATGGTGGTGGGTGCAGAGAAAAAAGGGGGGTGCACAACTGACCCCATGCTGTCTTTGCCCCCCCTAGCAGAAATGATATAAAAGAAAGATGACATTTGGTGTCCACATTTAACTTGCATTTGCAGTCCACTTGAGAGGTCCAGTATGCGTGACCTACCTTGATTAAGCCCGGGGCTGCGAGGACTGTACCCTTTAGACTGAAACAAAAAGTGGAGGCTCAGAGGAGAAAGCAGAGCCTGTATAATTGGGCCAAGTAAAGCTGCGGGAGGCAGCCAGGCTCCGCTTTGCCTTTTGTATATTCATGACCCCCCCGACTTGATTGATGGAAGGATAGCATTTGGTGACACTGTCATTTGCAAGTTGAAAAGGTAGTGCAGTGGCTGAAGCGGTGCTGTGGCTGTGCCTTAGAAGGAGCATCGAGAGGAGGCTCATTTCTATGCTGATGATATCCAGCCCCCTCTCATTTTCTTTGTCTCCGTTAGAAGGACATCTGCTGACAGCACATAGTTGAAAAAGAACCAAGTTGAAAATGAAAAGGCAAGATCAAAACATACATGCCGTGTTTACGTCGTAAAACCCTACGCGTGAAACATGATTTTAATCAGCGAAAAACTTCGCTATTTCATATCTGCATAATTGTGTCTCATATTTCAGAGAAATGAAGCCATTTGGAGCAGATAAGAAACATTGCACAAAAATAGGAGTCGCGCAGACTGTTTTCTGATGCTATTCTGGCTGTCAAATAACTAATCAATCAATGGGGCTTTACGAACAGATCAAAATAACACCATTAGTTTCCTTCCTTCCTTTTTTCCTTCCTTCCTTCCTTCCTTCCAGGTAATTCACTCTCATACTTTATTGTCAAGTTATCTGCAAATCATCCGCATGCATTTTTACTATCGTCAAATATAATATTTGATCATATACAAGGTGGATGAGACGTAACAAGACATTAAAAATATATTATGGCCATATTCCTTTTTCAAATATCTAGGCTGAAAAGATACATTATTTATTAATTGTAAAAAGGAATGTAAATCTGCATATTTCAACATAAACATTGGTGGCATCATCAACAACAAACCAACAAACAGTTAAGTCACTTGACATCTGGAAAATAAGGCAATAATAAGGCTATAAAAAATAGTAAAAGATAATAAGAAATCCCTATTAGTGTTGTCTATTAAAAAAAAGTCTTTGTATTGACCTCAGGGATGCTAAAAAAATTATAAGCAGTGTCTAATGCCTTGCACTTTTCACAAACCCTGTACCAGAGAAACAATATCTTTTCAGGTAATATTATATTTCCTAACAAGATGAAAACTTTAAAGGTTGACATCTAAAAGTAAATGTATTCCACATAAACGTTCAAGACTGTCTAAAATTTTCAAGCTGTTGTAAACTTTGAATATATAACAAAGGAGGAGTCTGGCGGCAGAAATATTGGTTTCCAGCTGGCAGCGTTTCTGCCACAAACACACACTCATCAGAGCCACAATTTATAGCGGTGGTGCGAAGTGAGTGTCTACAATTCCCATCTTTGTATTTACACCAATTAGCATGTGAACTCCAATCAGCAGGATCAACCTGTTTGGAAGTCTATAAACACAATGTCACAAAGAGTAGGATGCTGGCTGAGGGAAGCGGACAATAAATATGGACGTATCAATTAGACGTCAGTGATGCAATGATGCATTACATGCTGGATTATGAAATGCATGGGGGCTGCAGGTTCCGCTCCGTTAGAAACGGTGGGCTCTCACGTGGTGATGCGCTAGGCATGATTTGGTCCCCCTGTACAATTTAGCTCCTTTGTGACACCTGAGCACAATGAAGCACGTTTGTGTTTGTCAATAAAATTAGCACTTATCACATTGATGTTCTTGTAAACTCAAAATTACATGTGATACTTAAAAGTGTAAGCTTCAAGTTAAAATGCCATATAACTAAAACAGAAATGGATGGTTTTATGTGAGCAACTCTAAATTGAGCACATATTTAATACTCTAAAGTCAAGGACTGAAACTGAATAAGGGGATATAGAGGTTCCTTGTCATAACTTGGACTCAAATCTTAAATTAATCTCAATAAACCAAACATGATCCAAGACCACAGCAGTTAAATCAAATATTGCTCTGCTCATTAATCTAACAAACATATAAAACAGGCCTTGCTCAGCTCAGTAAATGAAATGGCAGCGATAATGCTGATCCGAGCAAATTCTCCCGCCACTGACTAAAGGTCTGAATTCTTGTTATCCCACTGTCTTGATCTAAAATGTGTTACCCCATGCTGGTGCAGCATGTATTTAGCAGCATGGCCCAATGATGAACTTGCAAAAAGCCATCTTGCGAAAATAATCTGCAGTATTAAAAAGCTTCAAATGGCTCATGGAGCATTTGCTCCAAATTTACCTTTTCCCCCACAGCATCTAAGCATACATTTTAAAATGTTAATTACATTTCTTAGCGTGTGATGTGTCATGACTAAGTTGTCTGTGAGGTTTTGCAGAATTGACGTGACTTGAAGCTTTGAAGACAGAAAAACTTCAAATGTTTCCCAAAGTGTGGCTTGAATATTTACTGTGGAGGGCTGACTGATCGATCCGGCAGCTTGGAGCATCCTAGTGTGTTTATACATGGCTTGTATGGCAGCTTTCATAAGACATTTACCCCATGATTTGCGATGAGCTTATGTGTGAATAATTAATGGCAATTAATCCTTAATTACAGTAATTAGGCAAGTCACAGGAAATTAGGCTGCAGCTGGAGAAGCCCATGTCTAGGAAGGGGAGAACTGGGGATGCATTTAGTGACAGTGGACCTGCGGTGCTGTTGCATGGCGGGCCTGCACCGTTGTGTTCACTTGCCAGCACAGGCAACAGAAAAACACACACCGAGCAACAACACATCCAATAAAGCCCGCTGATAAAAGTCACATTACCCTGACATTTGACCTTCTCACCGTTTAAAGTTCTTCAGTGCCTCCAAATGTTAAGAAGAGCCGATCCAATTCCAGAGGTTGTGACTGGTGAGCAAACATTAATTGGTTAATGTTACACATCCAGCTCCGCTTTTCTCTCTTTTATAAATCTCGTCCCGCTGTTTATTGAGTCCCTGCGGCTGTACACTTTAACACCGGTGTGCTTTTAACACTAACTTTATGAATCTGCAGTGCCTGGAAGGAGGGACAGTCCAGCAGATATTTATGTGTACCTCTAATAAAACAATTAGCCTCTTTAGAATTATTCAAGGAAAACTATAGTCAGCAGAGTTGTTTGCTTACTGATTTCATTGTTTGGTAATGGCCGGAGAGATTAGGTGTGTCTCACAAGGCAAAGAATGAGAAGAAGAATAGGGAAGAGGCTCTCTGTGTCTCGCTCTGAGCTCATTTGTGCTTCTCCATGCTTGCCTTGATGAATTTCCGCTTCTTTCTGCTCCTGTTGCTTTCAATTACACTCTTATTCACATTCCTAATTGCTATGCCAGTCTCGGTAGATGAACCATGGACTTTTTACAGTCCATATTTCTATTCTTAGACCAACGTTTTCGCCTTGGCAAAGTGGAGCTATGGAGATATGAACATTTTAGAGCTTGTGCAACGCTTGTGTAAAGTCATCGTTGTTTTATATACTCAGGGACTGCAAAATTTCGTTCACCGGCACAATCCAATGAGATGTGTTATAATGCAATGTATTTATTTTTTTATTTTTTTAGCGTGATCATTTAAAAGTAATAATGATGATGTACAATTTTGCTCCATCACAAATTACAGCTAGACATGCATTCTAAAAATCAGTGACTCACATAGCAATAAAAGAAAATAACAATAAGTATGATAGCAGAATTTCAATACAGTTGTACCGGGACATGCTTGATGTTGGAGACGTATCTAATGTTGTGGCTGTACAGCTTATATGACTATACATAAGTGATTACATTCGCTACAGCACCTTTCATACGATGCATTTTTCCCTCCCACAGAATGGCTCTGCAGCTAACAGGGAATGTAAGTGAGTTGAGGAGGCATCCAACTGTGATATTACATTAACCCATAGTGCTTGGCCATGTCTGTTAGTGACTGCAGTTATAAAGAGAACATGCTCTGCTCAACTCTTTAGCTTTCACAAGTGCCATTAGAAATAACGAAGATTTATAGGAAGAAAAAAACAGGACGTGCGACTTGCTCCGGAATTTTGAATTGCAGTCCACATCCTCCTAAATAAAACTTAGCAGAGATGCTCCATAAATAGCATAAGTGTGAGTATTCATGGCATTGTACTCCTCACTATTTTTTCTTCTCGTCAATTACAAGCAGGTTGGCCGAATGGAAGATTGGACCTCTTTTTATGTTTACATATATGCAATGAAGCATTTCAATCAGAGCTCAATAAGCATACTACATCGCTTGGATATTAAGTAAGCAATGTCTCTGCTGTCATATTCAAGAGACCCTTAGTTTTTCTTTTATGTATAACATGAGCAGCGCGCCGTTTGGTACCTGAACACCAGCGGGCTCCTCACTAGCAGGGCTGGATGCTGCTACAATGACAAGGTCAGCATGTTCCGCAGGCCCGGCATATACATTCCTCACCATAAGTAATATAAATGAGCTTGTGTTAGTCGTAAACTCACAGTATGTTGCCTGCAAGCTAAAGGGTAACTACACAAGAGCAACACCTCCAAATCTCTTCTTGAGCAGGTTCAACTAAAAATGTCTGTCTGCAGGATGAAAGATGGAGCTGCCTGCGTAAATTGTATCTTTACATCAAAAAATGCTGCAGCATTCCAAATAACAGGCATGGCACAAGCAAATACGATACGGTATACTTGCATTTCTCCAAAATACAACTTAAGGTTGGCTGTAGCCGAGTTTGTTTTGATTGGAGCATTCTTATATTTATACTGGTGTTTACTTGCACTGCCAATCAATTATTAATGCACATGCACTGCGAGGTTATAGTGATATGGCGCTTAAGCTTTCCAAGCACAGTCCATAAATGAACAGTCAACATAGTGAGAGCTTCAAAGGAGCTCTCTGAAATGTTTCAGGCTCTCATGGAGGAGGCTTATTACAGCTGAAATGTTTTTCTCGCGGCCCCCAGATTCTTTGTGAATGCTATCGCCTGGAAAATTCGGGGTATTTTTTGTAGTCTATATCAAGAGACATGTAAACAAAGAGACAGTCAGCACTTGGCTTAAGTATTTCAGCTCTCACTAAACTTGGAAAAATAGTTTGCAAGAGTGCACTTGCGCAGGGTGAAGTAACTCATGGCCATTATTCTTCGACATATTTTAGTATCGATGTTGATCTTGCATCTAGAGGTGAACCGACTCTTTTTGAGGCGTCTTTGTTTAGTGCTCCCGGTGACAAATCTGTGGATCCGCTAATGGAGGTGGACCTGCAAGGCTATCCCCTGGCCTTTGTCTGACCCCTTTTGTGGAGCTGAATTCTTCAGATGTTTGCAGGATCAAGTCACTTAATCTCCAGCACAGACTGGAGCTCAAAAAAAGAGGACAGGGAAAGCAAGGGGGTAGGGGGAGGGGGGAAGGACAGCAGACAAGCGCTTCTCCATGTCTGCGTGCACGGGAAAGTCGTGCACGTCTGCCTGCCTGTTCTGTTATGCACCATTGTTTCAGACAAAGCTCAAAATAGACAGAAACAGTGCAGCAGGCGGTGTGTTTTATTACCACTATAGACCGTAAAATTAGACATTAGTGAAAATGGTTCATTAAATGACTAGGAATGTTACAATTCTACATAACTCTTCATGTATTGTCATGGTAAATGAATCCTGTTTCTGCACCCTAGTCTTCATTCCAGCTGGCCCATCAGTGCTCCTTAAAAGCATTGGTCTATAATTGTCAGATCCGTGTCATATACAAAATGTGTTCTTTGTTTGGGATGTTTTGGTGAAAAATGGGTAAATGACAAATAAGAGAACAGTTGGAATCTAACATTCGAATGGTGGATGGAAGATCACGGCTGGAATAATCTCTCCTGCTATTTGTTCTCAATCACCTTGATGAAACAATCCTGAAGGCTATGTGAATGAGACCACTGACAAGATGATTTTCCACCCCTAGCATGAGGCCGCTTTCTCCACTTAATGTCCTCCGTTAAAATGTTCCACACAAGTAAACTAGAAGAGTCTCCACTCTTGACACATGTGACAGTATTTGCATCAATTATGCAGTTTGCGGCTGCAGCAGCACCAAGCGGGTGAGAGAAAGGGGGGCCGATAGTAAAGAAAAGGGTTTGTGACAAGATGTGGTGGCAGAATTTGAGATTTTCTCTTTAAAATGCAGTCTTTAAAAAATAACATTCAAGACCATTTACATGAAAGCAGCCGCGGCAGTGAACCCGACTGAGGCGGCAACAGTCAACGGAGCGTTTTGACATGAAAGACTTTGCCAAATAGAGTACAGTATATTGAACTCTTCCTTGTCTCTGCTGTACTCAACGACAGTAAATGTTGATTATCTACCAAGAAGATGTTAAAAACTAGCCCGAGAGCAGGTTTGTGAATGTCACAAAGGAATGAAGTAATCACAAATTAGCAAACTAAACAGCCTCTGTGAAGTCTAGACAAAAATCTACATTTTTAATTCAGCCTATGAGTATTTATTTATTTATTTATTTATTTATTTATTTATTTATTTATTAAAAACTATTTAAATGATTTCCACGCAATTTATGGAAGGTTGGCACGAGGGACAGGCTAAGATACCGTAAAATGAACAATGCATCTCAACTGTCAAAATGCAGGCCTATGCATTCGCACACACAAATACACGACGCCGAAAAACATTTACAAACAGTAGCGACATTCAGAAGCAAAGCAGAGAAAACAAAAATAGTTTTCCATAATTATTAAAAGAATGAACATTGACAACATTTAAAGAGCATCAACAGAAAACTTTAAAAGTATTTAAAACAAAAGGAGAGAAAAAAATAGGTTTAAAACATTCGAAAATAATTAGACTAGGTAGGTATCTGTGTAAATCTGGCTGTGATTAAAATAAAAAAAAAATGGCAGCTGACCTAGTTTTACCATTACTGGGTTGCCTTCTTGTTCAAAACATTGCGAATACATTGACGTGTTTGTTGGAGGGATGCACAAGGAAGGCATCTGAAGATGTTTTTTTCTTCTATCCAACAACCATTTGCCGAAGTGTGTGTGACAAACACAATTTGCGACGTGCCTTAAAACCAGAGCAGTGCAGCACAATGGCCGCTCCACGGCAGAAAGAATAACTTTGAAAAAGTGTCCTACTTTCAACAGACTGCAGCATAGCGTTTCATTTCACCGTGCCCAACCGTATTTCACATCCTCGTTAAGTGTAACTTCCAAATCTGCTGTGCCACGGTTTCTCGGCTCACGTACACATGCGACCACACTTAGGCACACATGCACAAACACACATCAGCTGGCCCGTCACTGCCTTTTATCCAACGTCAACCTTCAGCTGTATGGTTTATCTGTAGTGACACTATAGCAAGGTGCTTGACTGCTTTTTGCCAACAGACTGCAACACTTTAACTGTACTTAGTCATGCATCATTATGGCAGTGTCTGGGAACGCCTGCAGATGGTGGAGGCCGAACCATTTAGAAGGGGAGGATCGGAGACAATGGCGCTTATTGCATGAGGATGAGCGGAACTGTGCACCAGAACATTCAACAAAAGGATAATTAGAAAAAAAAAAAAAAAAGGTGATCTTCAGTCAAAGAAAATCCTCCATGTAGCGCACTTTGTGCCTGTTCGACAAAATGTATGAAATTTACTTGTGAATTTTAGCTAGAATGAGCCTTTTATGTGCGTATTGATCAGCGATTGTTTACGCCAGGGGATGCTGACTATGTGGATTGCAGCCTTCTCTCTGTTCCTTATAGAGATTTAACCCTCTTGCTTTGCCTTTGGTTGCTTTGTTCTCCACTTCAAACCTCCTTGTGTCGAAAATGTGATAACATTACTGTCACTTGTCACTTTCTCTTTATTTCAACACGCGACAAAGCTTTTACATTCAGCACGCTGCACCACACGGGCATTTTCAACAGATCTTGTCTGCTATTGAAAGATAAACGCTACCTTCATTCAATAGAAGCTCATCTGAGGTTCACATAAAGCTGGCTTCTTCGTGCTTTAAGGAAATGAAGAAACCATTAGCACAATATTCACTGGCTGAGAAAGAGAATCTTATCTTTGTTCCGCATGACCATGCAGAGCCATATTCCTTTTGACATCATTATGTAAAACCAATTTCTCTTTCATATTTCCACTGGGCTGCATTACCACATCTATGTACTCGCTATTCCTTATTACAAAGTAGGTGGCCTAGAGGAATAATATATGCATTTGTTCCCTATGGCATTAAATATGCATATAGGTGCCTCATTTCATCACCGATCGGTGTTATTCCTTTAAATAAATCCGCACAGCCTGCAGCCCCTTTTTAATATTTAATTTGACAACTTTTAAATCTGTCTTTATGTGATGATGAAGTAATTGTTAGCTGTCACAATAATGATTGAATTATACAATAGCACCAAAGTGGCTTGGATGTGGTAGGGTGAATTACATTATTTGTTTAGCTTCAGCCATAACGTGAGCTCCGGGGCAAGGGTATTCCTTTCACATGTAAAGCCTTCCGTCATATTCTTTTCATCTCTTCTCCCAGCCGGTCATGTCGTAGGTCTGTGCAGCTTCCGCATTTGAGCTTTATTGAAGCAAACCACACCGGAGTTAAAGCCGAAACCCACCCCTTCAAACGATCTTGACCATTTCTGGGTATGATCACATTCAAACTTGAACAGTCCACATCAGCAGAACAACAAATATATGATATAACACGATATAAACTTCATTTGTATGCTTCAGGTCACCCCCTACAGTTTTGAGGTAGAACTTACTTTTATTTTACTGTGCTAATTACAATCAAGTTCAAGAGAATTTGTTGGCTCAGCCAATTACAAAAAGAGAAGTCATCAAATTATTCAGATAAGCTGTTATATTTCTTGAAGAGGGATACGTAACAAACAAATGCATCCTAGCAAACTGGCGATGTTCTGTCAGCATGGCAATGGCAGTTTTGTGCTATACAGCTAAGATTGTCTCTACCTTTTGTATTTCGCTCAAGGTGAAAAGAATCCCAAATCAGTGTTTAACTGTGGTCCCTCGTCGCTTTCAAATAGATAAATAGTACACGCTAGTGTGTTGCCACTGTTTGCAATGCATAGTGTGAGCCCCAATAACTAAGGTGTTGTTGAATTGGTAACCTTCAGAAGTGACTATCCATTTCATAGGTCCTGCTGCCTATCAGGTTGAGTATTCCAGCTGTTATATTTCAACAGCAGACCTTTAAATCCCTCCACCACTGTAATACTCTTTCAAAGTAGCAGGGGTAAATGATTTGAATTGTGTTGCTGTGAAGATCCATACACATGCAGCTTTTGCTGACATTCATTTAGAAGCCACTCGGAGCACTTGCGACTCCAAGTAACAATGTTCCTGCTGAGCTCTACAGTGAATATACCTCTGACCTAGACAGAGGGAAGGGAGATTTATGAAATCCACATGTTTAATACATTTCATTTTGTCCGAGGGATTTGTATTGCTTACCACAGTATTTTAGGTGGCAAACATTCTGTATAGTCACAGCTTGTATTGTCTGAGGAGAAGAAACCCTGTCCTGGTCTGGCTGCTGAAGATTTGTTTTCTACTGCCTCCCTTTCTGCACACATATCAGCCATGTATTTCCTCACATATTGCATTTTGTTGCGCTGAGGTATCGGACATACACACCCCTTAATCTTTAATGCATAATCCCTGAAAATCCGCTGCATAAATGAAAAAGATAACCCCACTATCAATGTGCTGACAGAATATAAGATAGCAAGGTAATTTAATAAAGGATTGGCGCTGGCCCTGGTGTGATATGGTGTGTGACCTCTATGTATTTATTGTGTAATAGAGATCCCGAGCATGGAGACTACTAGGTCTTCCTAGTCCGCAAACCCATGCAGTCTTTGGTGTCAAACAGAATGCAGCATATGGATTAAAGAGCAGGGAGTGTAGTCTGTGAAATATTTGCTTTCCCTACGTGTTGACACAGTCAAAGAAAAAAAAAGAAAAAACAGGAACCAAGCCTGTGCTTTCCCGTGGTAATCAGGTACAAGTTATCACGGTGAAGTGTTTGCCTTCCTAATGGTGTTTCCATTTAGCCTCAGTCTGTGTCATCGGCTTCCCATTTGGAGTGCGGGCAAAAAGAAGCTGCTAACTGCTGGCCTACCGAGACTCGGTGCGTAATCCATCTGTGTTTGTTCTGGTTGTGAGAACCAACAAAAAGACAAACAAATGAAGTGAGTGGGTGGGAGGGGTCCTGTATAAACATTTAGAAGCCTGGTCTTATGAAGCGTTCAGCAGCTGACCGCAAGAAGTCATAAACACAGGTTCCAAGGTACACTTGTTTTGCATTGAAAATGCACTTGAGTGTAATGTTGACAGATATAGCTTGTGACGAGCGATAGTCAGAATGTATGAGCACACATTAATGCTGCTGTCAAGCTCTGATGCCAGAGTGAAAATAAGCGGTTCACCTCTGTTTTCATTCAGGAGAGAGCACAAGACAGCAGCAGCGTCTCCGCTGTATTTATTGACTTGTTTTACTAGGCTGAAACAGGGTGCTTTTAAACGGGCCTGCTCGCTCTTAAGACTCTCCAGACATTTACATTATTCCTGACTGAGTTACACACACTTATAAAGGACCACTTCCGTTGGCCCGCGTAGATACGTATATGCTCCAGTCCCACCTCTCTTACATTCATACACATTCATGCAGTTTATTACCCCATGCGCCGTTCTCGATACTGTTACACTATACAATACCCGTTGTTACTGTCGTGCATTGCTAACCTTGAAGGATTTTTGTTGTTGTTGTGCATATAATTAAACAGCTTTCCTGCTTACGTTGGAACATAAACAGCAGTTTGTTTTAACCGCTTTATAAATTGAGATTTTTTTGTAATACAGTGAGGAAAAAAAAGAACACTTCACTGTTAGTGCGAAAGCTGATTCAGTAGTAAAAAGGTTTGATTTCACGAGGCTCTAAAAATCATCTTTCGCTGACTAATCTGCACAACTGCAGTAGGAGATAATGAATGCCAACACCAAAGTCACAGCCAACAGTGTGATCCCCCACCCAGCCTAAACCTCCAGCAGTATTTACATGGCATTTCATTTTAGAATAAACCTCTTTTCTCTCACACTGTGAAGATATTGAACCCTTTCACGGAGATGTCTTCTTAACCAAAGCTTATTAAAAAGATGGACATCAAAGTTGTGGGTTTCCATTTATCTTATGGCACTTTAATTGGCCACCACAGGCAAGGTACAACTCACTGCAAAATAGGAGGTGTTGAGTGCTTGGGCGAATGTCTGAAGACCTCTCAGTGGGTTTGTTGCCAATAAATCGCCTGCAAAGAAAGCACAGCCTTTTTTTCCAAGGGTTGGGAGCATTATAGAATTTCACAAAAAGGTTATGAAACATAATACGGCAAATTAACCGAACACTTAGGGCCATGGGGCTCGATTTCCTTTTTCCGGTGTATTTTCATGGTTACCATGTCCTGTTCTTGACCTCCAACTTCACTTGAGCTTGACGTCTTCAGAGCTTGACATGAGGCAATACACTCTGAAAAGGTCATGCAGTGTGATCACCATGAGCCAACTGAGATTACATTTTGCTAACTCTGTAGTGTGTTAACCCTTTCGGAGGACACTCTGCAAAAATTCATTGAGTATGTTAAAAGACCCCTTTTCAGATTTCTTTCAAGTAAATGACAGTGATCACATGTTATTACAGAATCACTTGATCTATTTAATGTTTCAATAAAAATGTATTACAAATAAAATATGTTTCACTACCATAACCATGGGTTCATTTGTTATGATAATCCAGGGTTCGTTTTGTTAGTCCTCAATCTCAATCTGCAATTACTGCCCAGCAAAAACGCAAGATCCTACACAGTAGAACAAACCTGGTTCAAGTTTCTATGCCCATGAAACAGAACTCAGGCTTGTGGTGAGTCATTGTTTTCCACTCAAGTGAACGATAAAAACATAAAAACAAAGCCATTAATTGTTGACATACAGTAACCAAATGGCATCAAGAGCTGGCGTTCTCATTAACCTGTCACCTAATTATCTACCTCCAATCTGAGTCCTGACAAGCCCTGCCATCTGAACCCTCCACTAGGTTGTGTTGTGTCGTGTCAGCACTTGCCAACCGCAGTCAAAGCGCCATTAGGTGCCCGGGAAGACAAAGGCGTCTTGCAGCAGAGGTTCCCCCTGCATGCACGTCCACAGTGTTCGCCCTGTTAATGCCTTCCCTTCCAATTAAATCTGCAACTGTTAATTATTGTAATTATGAGCACGGGCTCCCAGCTCTACCCCCCTCCAGCCCCTCCTTCGCCTCGTGCAGAGACGCAACGGGAGCTGTTGTGTTGCTTCAGCGGCGCCTCATCTCTGCTTCAGTGAAGTCCAAGCGGGGGATTTGATGCAGAGGGGGATTGGGCACAGATGACAAGGGTGACATGAGTGGGACTGCACAGTTCATCTTGGATAACGTAGAGAACAAGTCACAGTCAATGCCCACTCTAACACTTCACGTTGTCGGTAGAAATAGAATTCTGGCAATATTTGGTGCTTTGGTTTTCTTGGTTTATAATCTGTATAAACCATTTCCAAGATATTCTGTCCAATAACAGCTAAAACAATAGCGAATTTGTTGAACATTTAACAGCAAAACGTTTCGTTTTAATTGGCTATGTAGGTGATTGGTAGATTATAATGTTTACTAAACATTTATTAAAATTTGGTTGCAGTGGTGTATAGCTCATTACACTCCTACTATGTGTTCAAAATGTTTTGGTTATCCTCTCTAAGACATTCGAAAGACATTCTTATTTGTTTCGAATCGTATTCCACCTATGGTAATACCAAACTCTACTTTGTCCGTCAGAGAGACAGTTGCAATGAATGTGAAGTGATGTGTTGACTTTAAGGCGAGCTGAAAAAGAGTGGATGGCAGGCCGGCTGCCTGTTAAGTCTGTGCGTGTCTCAGCATCCTCTTTGGCCTGCTTCTGTCACAAGCTGTTGTTGGCCCGGACCTGATCTGCCCACCCACTCCTCGCGTTGCACTCTGCAGACCTAGTTGTAACCTGCAACATCAGGCTCTGGATGATTCCGGAAACAAGGCTGTTGTGAAGGTGCGTGCAGCCTAAGACACAAGAGGTGGATGTGTTTTTGTAAGCTTTAGCAGTTCTCCCTCAGAATCAAGCTCAGCCGTAACCTCAGTTACCTCACAGCAGAGTCCTTAACACGCCAGCACGCTGAGCAAAGGACTCGGCTTTACAATTTAGAGTTGGATTCGTTCCTACAAAAGACACTGGGGGAAAGAGCAGCTCCTTCTGCTTCAGGCAATGCAGCCTTTTCGTGAATACACTGCAAAATCTAAATGATGGACTGTCAACTCTCTTGCAAGAATGCCACTGCAAAGAATAATCTCTCTGGCAGTGGATCATGCTTGGCTGTATGCTACCAACGCCGTTTCTTTGTTTATGCGTCCATGTCGCTTTCACACGCACGCATGCCAACTTGCGTATGCATGCAGACGCACACAAAAATATCATATATATAACACTGAGAAAATGCTTTGCATAAAATGCAGTTTATCTTGAAAATAACTGTCAAATGTAGTGGATTAATTACCTTGAGCGTTTAAAATAATTAATAACAAGGCTAAGCTTGGTGTCTGGACAAAGTTTGTCTTGCAAATGTGTGGTTATCTGTGTGTACAAGACCTGCTGTGTGACCTGGTTTCATGCAATCTTCATCCTCTAATTAGGGGGCTACAGAAAGGCTGGAACAAGAGGAGGACTGATTAGTTGCCTTGGGGTATTTCATAAGTGGCTTTCAGTGCCACATTTGCATTATTTGCTTGGGGTCTGAATAACAAATCAGTCCACCTTTGCAGAAAATTGAGGCGAGCAGCTCAAGACCCTCAATACATTAAATATACAATATAAAAGAAAGCAATTTAAAAGCCAGCAAATAAATAACAGCACGATGAAATGCAAGCTGTCTGAATGTTGAGCTCTTAACTCAAACACATTACAGAACTATTCTTAGACATCCCATTTGAGTCCATTACACTTGATGTTCAGTGCTACTATACAAGAATCTCTGTGATTGGAGCTCATTCATCTGTAAAGCAGACCTTGTGAACTATGTAAGCCCCATGTTGAAGCCCTGTGCTGTAATCCTGGTGGGTCAGTGTGTTTTGTGATCTGTAGCAAAGGTCCTTGTCCACTTACTTGGCCAGACTTGCCAACCGCTGCGTGCGGCCGCCACCACCAGGCCTGGTCAGCCATCACTGTACCACTTGGCCATTTGCCCACATGGACTCTTCGAGAGCTGGAAACAAAGCAGCCACTCACATGTCCAAATATAAACACACACATGCACATGTGCACGTGATCACTGAGAGTGACAGTGCCTCTTGTTTCGGCAGCCCTCCTCCCCACTCCTCGCATCCTCGTTCGTCATGTAAGGTGTCACTTCACACAAATGTCACTGCCAGTGCAGGACAGTGATTAATTTTAGTGTGCTTGGCAAAATGTCTTCAAGATATTCGTTTTGGTTGCTGTTTCCCATGCTGAGCCCACCACAGCTCCTTTCGTCTTTACGAGCAGGTCATGAGCAGCACCTTACCAAAGCCTCCGCCACTGTGGCAGACATTTGTTGGGTGGTTAAAGGGAGGGGATTATCATCAAGGCTACCTGCCCTGACAGAGATCGTCTTTTATGACCACTTTTTGTCACTCATCATCCGAGCCCAGCCCACCACTACCCTATTTGCTGCCTGTTTTCTGTGTACTGTGGGTGTGTGATGGGAGAAGTCTTGACCCAGCGCTGACACTGAGCGGCTCTAACATTTCACTGTCAGCACAGCTGATTAGCTTATCACTCACTGTGCTGGGAAATACATCATCATTCTAGACAGGGATTCCCTTGTTTAGGTTGTGTTCTTCCTTGAATCATTCCACTTTGCAACCACCCAGCTCGCAAAATGTAGCCATTGATTTTTAATCCTTGTTATGTGGTGCATTGTGATGCCAAGCTTTATCTTTGGAAAGCCCTTCACCAGTCTGAATACACTATATAGGTAGACAGAAGTTTCGAAACATACTTCTCAATTAATAAAGAATTCATTTTGGTTCCACATAAATCTTATATGTCATCCAACATTGGTGGACAAAATCTAGGAAGTCATGAAAGCTCTGCAAAGTGGGAGCCATTCCTTAATGATGTATAAAAAAATCGGTATGTGCCATCATACACATCTACCCCATTGATTCTATGAATATGTTCAAATTGTATTTCTGGTTTAGACAAAGGCTATTTGAGCAGTTTTCAGATCTGTCTATTTTAGTTCACTCACCCGAGACAATGACACACAAAGTTGCTAATGTGCTTTGCCTCCCTATAGTGTGGTATCAGGTATGGTAATTACTCTGCCATTAACATTGGGAATAGTTAATGTGTATTAATGTGTTAATGGAATGTTAATTACTGTACATGCAATAGAGAGCCCGCAGGCAGACTCTCAGTTTCTTTGTGCCATGTAGATGTAGGCCAAGGTTTCAAACAAAAAAAAAGAAAAAG
Organism: Syngnathus scovelli; assembly: GCF_024217435.2. NCBI lineage: Eukaryota > Metazoa > Chordata > Actinopteri > Syngnathiformes > Syngnathidae > Syngnathus > Syngnathus scovelli. The sequence continues at coordinate 14,581,943 of NC_090849.1, read as the reverse complement.
AAGAAAACCTTTTCAGAACATCAGTGAAAGCGGATCCTTATGTTTCATTTGTCAGAACAAAAGAATTTCAGTGGTAATTTGATCCTGCTCCCATCTTCTGGAGCTGTAAGTGACTGATCCAGGCGTCTCAACAAAGACGATGATGTGATGTCAAAGGAGACGAGGAACACGGCAATGGTGACACTGGCTCCTTTGTGAAATAAATACTGTAAACTCTCCGTATTCTCTGGTGTGTTGCTTTGGCAGAGAGTTTTAATAAAACGGTGGATTAGAAGCCCTGGACCCTGACTGCCAAGCTGGAGTTAAAGCTCACCTTGGCCGAGACCCAGTTACAAGCTAGATGGCTTGCTCCATCTTTCTCCTCCTCTTTCTCCACCCAGACGCTTCCCTGCTCCCACTGTCTGCTGCACACCTTTAAGAGAGATGACCTTTGCAAATATTGACAGAAAATAAATTCTGTTTCGATTAGTTAGCTTTGGGAGACCTTTCCGGATCAATGCAATTAGATGAACAGGGTGTCGATATGTGGCTGGAGCAGTGCACTAAAGGCACAGGCTGGGAGAGGAGCAGCAGGAGGTCAGGGTTACTTGTAATGAGAAGAATGTCCTGTGGTGGACACAATCACAGCGTGTGTCATTAAACAGCAACACGCCGCTAAAACCGGTCTGTTGCAACAAATTCTGCTAGATTTTTTTGGGGACCGTAAATCAACAAATCTAGATGATATCTGCAAGTGGCAGCATATCTTCCCATATGTTGTCTGCTGTTTGACGGTGCAGTCATTGCAGCAGAATGAGGTGGAGGACCCCGATGCTGCCCCTTCCCTCCTGAGCAAGCCACATTAACCCAGCAGGGCTCTGCCTTTATGGCTCTCCTGCTCGCACTTCGGTGATGAGAGTAAACAAGCAACGGGCCAAAGGTCACCTAAGCCCACAGAATAACGGACGACACGAGGGAAGAGGAAGTGGGAGGAAAGCAAAATGCCCTGAGGCAACCCTCGGATCACTGTCAGTGATGCAAGCAGGGAGTGATGGACGAGACAACAGACGGATAAATTTGTTAAATAGGATTAAGAACCTATACATTGTCTTTGTCCAGCAAATGCATGAAACCTAAAAAAAAAAAGAAAAGAACCACCCCTGACTGAGAGCGATTGATCATCATGGTTTCTCCTTGTGTCTCACCCACGAAGAGGAAATACTGCACCTTTGTTGTTTGAATGACAAATGAGCCCGATTTTTTTTTTTTTTTTTTTTTTTTTGTTTACATGATTAAATGAGTTCTAGTAATTAAAACCGCCAGTGTCATTGGAATTCTGTGAAGTAACCAGAACAGCTATGGATTTTTAATTCTGAAGTTGCGATGGTGCACCAAGGTGACACGGCTTGTGCACGTTCCTTCGCACTGAGATAAATCCCACTTTAAATGTGGAGGTGGATTAACCCAGATGCCCAAACTTGTTTTAATACCCATATCATCAGACAAAAAATGGAATAAAGATTTGTGCAGGCAAACAGCATTTCAAAATGTGACTACGGCTTTGCAAGTTACTATAGAGATTTGTCAACCACACAGCAAATTAAAGATATTATCTGGCTGGAGTCTATTTCAAGAGAGCTGGGTGATGATGCTGGGTTGAGACAGTGATTCTGCAAACTTATGCTTCCCCAACAAAGATGCAGAGACAGAGACACATTGCACTGTTATTCTTTCATTTTTGCCATCCCCCCCCATGTTTTTCTAATCTTGACTTGAATGGAAGACCGACGCATCAGCCTTTGAAACGTGTGCGTTATGAATGACCTGCCGTAGCTGACTGTGGCTCAAATACACCTTGGTGGACTCCTGCGGGGCCGTGGGCTTCACAGGGTAGCAAAGTAATCATTTTTATCCTGCTGATTTCCCAAATAGAAATGGACATGTATGATAAAAATGTCACGGCTACTCCGCATGTCAGCGGACTAACAGGATTATATGTCACTTAATAATGTCGCTCTCTGTTTTGCTTTGCTGTGAATGGCCACGTTATTGCACACATAGACTTTGTGTTAATATATGGTGAGAGACAAGTAGCTCTTTATGGTCTGTGATTATTTAGTTTGAATGAAACTAGTGATTTATGCCTATTTAGTTGAAAAAACCTGTAAATTCCCTCTGCTGCATTTCCCTTGGACACCGTGAGTAGAGTAAAAGTGACAACTGGGTTTGCTGTGGAAATGTACACTGAGTTATATTTAATATACCTGACATGAAAAACGTGCCTGGCGAGCTACAACCGGCCGCAACACCGAGGAAAAAGTACAGCCCGGGAGCTCGACTTGAATTTGAGAGCAAGTAAATAGTGAATTAGGAAAATATGAACCACAGTGGCAGACAAACCACCAGCTATTAGAGCATGCTGAAATATATCAACATTTGAATCATGTGCCATTTTTGCATGTGCATAACCTGGAACAGTAGTCCCCCCCCCCCCCCCCCCCCCCCCTACACACCCACACACACACACACAATGAGAGCTTTGGCTGAGAGAGTTGTGCAGATGCTGTACGATGTGGACGAGGCTTAGTGAAGCAAGCGGCATATTGTCCACATGGTTGGCTTGTCTGTGTGAGCCTGATGGAGCTTTGTCCAGCATCTCAATGTCTCCAACACAAATAGCCGCATTCATCCACTCCTCTCACACCATTACACCTCAAAGACTCAAAGTCAGCCAATCCATAAATAGAGGCAAATTCTTTTTCAGTGACATTGCAGCTCAACAAAACGGGGAATCAACAGTGAAGTGGATACAGATGCTGTTGTTTTTTTGTTTTTTATTCAGTTACTGAAGAGCGGAATACAGAAGCCCAACGTTTCGTAATGTCGCTGTAATGATCTGTTTAAAATCCTTGAATCGAGAAAGGGATTATTGAATGGAAACAACTCTGCCAATCAGAACGTTTGAGTAGCCACTCATTGTACTTAGCAACCATTGAGTCTCATTGAAGTGTTATTTTTACTGGCCCTTTGTATTGTTTTGTTTTTGTCTGGCATCAAAGCTGCGATGCCGGTGTGTCCAGGTGTGCATGCATGCTATCTACTGGGTGATTACCACTTACTGACAGACTGGCGAGACAGAGAACAGCAGGGTCTGATTGCATGAGTAGAATTAATGAACAAACACTTCACATGAAATTTATTGGGCTCTCATTGTCGTACTACAAAATAATGCTATCAAATCAGGGCTGCGCATTCAGATCTAAAAAAGCAAATAGCAGGTGTGTTGCCAAGTTCCTGACAGTCACTGTGTCAAAAATGAGACACTGGAGATATAGTTTTGTGTTTAGGATCACTTCACAAAGTAAGAATCTCTTCAAAAAGTAAGAGTGCCACTTCACAATTGAAAATTTGTCAGTTTATGGATGTTGCTGTCGTGTCAACCTCACCGTACACAGTGTGCACTGCTGTGTGTAAATAAAAGAACAGGCTTAGACATAGATGGCAGCCACACAGCGCATTCACAGAAAGTGCTGACTTCATACCTGCGGGGAAAACAGCAGTATGGAGTCGTAATACTTTTAATTCTCTATACATACCGTATATGTATGGATACAGTGGTTGCAACACTGCAGATATGCAATATACTAGATGCATCATCCATATTTTGGTTATATTATTTCGCTAACTCCATCTAAAGGGCATTTCTCAATATGGAAGTGGATGAAGAAGTGTGTGTAATGTGTATGTCACGGCATTGCTTTATCTGAGTCTCTCTCTCCTTGTCTGTTTGCTGCTGCAGGTCTCAGCATCCGGGGCGCCCAAGAGGAGGACCCGCCGGACCCTCAGCTCATGCGTTTGGACAACATGCTGCTGGCGGAGGGCGTGGCAGGACCAGAAAAGGGTGGCGGATCTGCAGCCGCCGCAGCTGCAGCCGCTGCCTCGGGCGGGGCAGCTGACAATTCTATTGAACATTCCGACTACAGAGCCAAGCTCACCCAGATTAGACAGATCTACCACACAGAGCTGGAGAAATATGAACAGGTAGGCACGTTTTCCATTGTCTCGAGGTTAAGAGCTCCCCGGCACCAACTTTGTCAAAACTGTTTTGAGAAAGCCCTTTTCTGTCAAAGCATGACTGTGCCACAGTGGGCAAAGCAAGGTTCGTGAAGTTATGCCTAAGGAATTGGTGAGGATGAACTACTGTCTAGAACTTTAAATCAAACACGAGCCCTCCTGACTCAAAGCAGGAAGGCTCTGCTTCTCTCCTAGCTTGAAGCACCCCCAATGGTTAATTTCAAACCAGTTCTTTTGACCTATTTGCTGAGACAAGATCTGGATTCGGGTGCTGTACAGTTGACTCCCAGCGTATTATCTTTAAACTCCTATTTAATACTGTGAACATTGACAAAATAATAGTTTTGCGTTGCTCTGTCCACACGGGCCGATGGTGCGAGCGAATTGGTCTCCAATTCTGTCGACGATACCGCACCAAGACATGGCGGCATATTGATTTTACAGATGTAAAAGTGCCGTTCCCCGTGTAATTAGCAATTAGTGATTAAACAGATTGATATTATTGGAAATGACTGTCAGTTTAATTTTCTTGAGCAAAAAAGGCACTCTCGAGGAAAGTAAAACCCTCTGTGTTATAGGTTGCAAATTAATTAGCAAGTTATAGGATGAGACCTGTTTTTTTTTTCTTTCAAGAAACAGAAAATGTGTTCCAGTAACTGTAAGTGAAATTTGTCCAGTGAATGGATCATTATCTCACTTGGTGCTCTGATCCTTCCATTAAATACAGACACATTATGGTAAAAAAAAAAAAAAAAAAAAAATGTAGCAGTAATGCTTCATCTAGCCAGAGAGGTAAATTAGACTTAATATACTCTCAGTGAGTGGAGGTAGCTTTGCAGGGGCATGCACCACTTTGCCAGAAGTGCATGCATCTTTCTTAGGGATATTTCCAGGTTTTAATTATCTAAATGTAAATACTTAACGAATTTTACTCAGAGTAATGAGCTAAAGCATGCACTACATAAATGGGTTATTCTAATTAATCATGTATGAATTACCGATTTAACTGAAAGCTGTTTAAATTCACTCTGCATTAGGCCAAAGCCAAATTACAAATTGACATTTATATTCATACATGACTTCAGCTATTATGTCAAAGTAATATATAAACAATTGTACGGATTTGAAAGTCTCATAAACTCATTCACTATATGAAAATCTGCACAATTGTTGAGGATTTTTGGGATTTGGGGGATTTTTGGTGAGTGTGCCATTTACAAAAGAGACTGACTTCTTTTGTCTGTGTTTCTACTCGACAGGCGTGTAACGAATTCACAACCCATGTGATGAACCTGCTGCGGGAACAGTCTCGTACGCGGCCCATCTCGCCCAAAGAGATTGAGCGCATGGTGGGAATCATCCACCGTAAATTCAGCTCCATCCAAATGCAACTGAAACAAAGCACTTGCGAGGCTGTCATGATCCTGCGCTCCAGATTCCTTGATGCCAGGTTAGTCCATGTTATTCACAAGTTTATTGCTTCCCTTTGAACCATGGAGCCAAATATTTCTAAATTAAAAAAAAAAAAAAAATAGAAGAACATCTGACAAAAATGTTTGAGTAGTATAGAGTATTATTAGTTTTAAACTCAACTATCCATCCATCCATTTTCTGAACTGCTTAGTCCCCACGGGGGTCGCGGGTGTGCTGGAGCCTATCCCAGCCGTCATCGGGCAGTAGGCGTGGGACACCCCGAACCGGTTGCCAGCCAATCGCAGGGTACACAGAGACAAACAACCATTTGCACTCGCACTTAGGGACAATTTGGAGTCTTCAATCGGCCTACCAAACATGTTTTGGGGATGTGGGAGGAAACCAGAGTGCCCAGAGAAAACCCACGCGGGCCTGGGGAGAACATGCAAACTCCACACAGGGAGGGTCAGAGGTGGAATTGAACCCGCACCCTCCACACTGTGAGGCGGACGTGCTACCCAATGCGGCACCGAGCCGCCTTAAACTCAACTACTGTCGTACAAAAAAATGCATTATTGCATCGTGTTCTATGCGGATGCACAGCTCACAGTGGCACACTTCAAAAAAGTTAAAAGCATTAGCATTAGATCTGAAAGTAAAACTTCAAATTAAATTATTTGATTGTTGAAATTGTTTTGTTGTTTGATTATCTAGTATTGCACAAAATCTCTTATTTCTAGAGCGTATACAAAGGCTCATACAAATATAAAAACAAACAAATATGTAAATTTAATATTTGTTAAATGTTTGAAAAGGTTTATACTAATTATTTTGCAACCTTTTTTTTCCCAAAATCATTGTTTGTACTTTCTAGTCAAAACAGTCTGTTATCGCAGAGATAGAAGGTTTTAATAATATCTTTGCTCCGTGCAGTTTTCTGGACAATTATCCCTGCCTACCTAAGAACAAAGTGAATTGAGGGTCAGGTCATGTGTAAAGCAAATGTTGAGTGTGGAAATGCGCAATTTTGTGAGGCTCACCACAAGTTTATGCCAAACAAGCCGAGCGGAAGCACATTTGCTGCCCACTGCCTGTGCTAGGCCCTAGTAAACACGGCAACAAATAAGCAAATGCTCACGAATGTGATAAGTAGTGCCCTTGGGAGGGAAGCGGACCCAGATCTAGTTAGAGTTTGCTTGTTTCTGCTGGAGATCCCTGGGGCTGTGGCACTTAAGGAACAATGCTCAACTGTGCATGCCGTGATTTCTATAATGTACCGAGATGCACTCCGACTGGGCTTCGCGCTCCATCACGAAGCCCACCCATCCACGGCACTAAACTCTGCACATTACACGCTTGGACTGGAAATCAGAGACCAACAGACCAAATTAAACATTGTATGTGTTTCGTGGTTGTGTGTGCATTTGTTTGTGTGTCTGCTTGTCAGTGTGTTGGTCAGACCCCCCCCCCTGTCTCCTTTGTCTTGACGAGACTTGCGGCAGGACACAGTACATCGTTCTGCTTCTCAGGGCCCTTAGAGCCCATTCCTCATCATTTTCACCATTTATGTGCGAGATTGATTGTGCAATTTGTGTGATCCAAATGGATGAGTTAATGCTGGTCCCACTAATAGGCTCGCCCGGCCTTTCTTTGGTTTTACTCCCCACTCAGGCGGAAAAGGAGAAACTTCAGCAAGCAGGCGACAGAAATTTTGAACGAGTACTTCTACTCACACCTCAGCAACCCCTACCCAAGCGAGGAGGCGAAAGAAGAGCTGGCCAAGAAATGCAGCATCACAGTTTCCCAGGTGGGTAGCGCACATCCAACAGTAGCTGGTGGCTAATCAGGGTGGGGAAGGAAAAAGCCTAGAGGGACCCTTACCGTGGGTTACAGCACCAAGACACAGCGTCCTCAGCTAACCTTGACATTGTGACTGCCTAATGATGCTTCAGTCAAGGCAGTCTGAGCAGGGCCACAGGGAGGGGAGGAGGACCATCATCTTGGCCTCAATCAAAGCACTATGCTGTCCTTCCTTAACTGCCCCAACGCCTTCTCCCCCGCCATCCACCTCCCCCAACTCCCTCTCGACACTCATTCCCATCCACCACATGCGCTCTCTTTCCTGCTTGTCACTCACTCAGGTCATAAAGTGGCAAGAAATCATTAATTTTGGAGAAAAATAAGATTCCTAATGTTGTGCTTCAAAACACTGTAAGATGATGGTTTAAAGACTCCCCTAATGCTGTTATCTTTTTAAAGATTACCAAATGTGACGTAACGGCTTCGCCTCCTCGTTGGGTGTAAACCTGAAGGGACTATCTCTCACACCTAACTTCCCGCCCCACATCTAAATTATTATTGTGTACACTCCCCTGTTATTTCCCACTATCTAGACGCTTAACACAAACACGTTATATTGTTCTATGCTCGTCCTCGTGAGGCACAATATCAGAGAGACATCAATCTATAACATAACGATTCATCTGCAGTGTTTTGTTCTGTGTGGGGAGGGGAGTGTTAAGGGGTATATTGAGTGTAGTCATGAAGAGTCAGATACTGTAAAAGCCCATTCTTTTTTGCCTTCAGGGGGTGGGAAGCACCATCACGGTATCTCAGGTATGTCATAACTTCTCCTGATCCACTGTTTTCATTTCTTTGTTACCTCTTTTGTTTATGTATGTAATAGCCACTTCACTGCACAGACCCCCTCCCTCCTCACACAACTAGATCATTGCTAATGCTATTATGAATTCAAAGAACAAGATTGAGTATAATTGATATTTTTAAAATAGAACAATCCACATCCCACCTTTAAATTGCACAGTTCCATTGACTATTTTGGTCAGCTCATATTTTCCAAGCACACTAATTTTCCCATCATATTTTGTGTGTACAGACTACAGTATGTGTCACATGCTACTTTGCATTTACTATTGTTTGTCTGTTGTTTGGCATCGACAGGATGTGTGATGTTCTGAATATCTACCTTTTGTTCTATTTACCCCCCCTGGCCATTGCACAATCATGCTGCAACACTTCAAGAAATGGGCACCAGTGGAACTTAGTTCAGTTTTTCGAGTGCCTCGCTAAGCAGGCCACTGTACCTGTCCCCATGAGAACAAATCAGTCCTTGCAAGAATTAGAGTGCCTTTAAAAATTCACTTGAACTCATCTCAGGCCCCATTAGTGGCGCACTCCTGGACAAACAGAGGCCACAACAGACATTACTATTGACTTATTCTTAATGCTTTAGCTCATTTTAAGTGAGTAGCAAAATGCGAGGCTCACCCTAATGTCACGTGCACCCTAAGTGTGTTATCCCTCACAGTGCCGGAGCTTTACACACTCACAATCCAATCGCAGTGCCTTCTCTGTAGGCTTTGTTAAGTAATTTGTCAAAATCCCACATTCTTTTTGTGGGCTTTGTTGATTATTCAAACAGTTCATCAAGTAACAACCATCCATCGTGAGTGGTCTGCCAATAACAGTCGGAAGCTTTGCCTAATACATCACTGCTGATGAAACACCAAGCATTATTGTTGGAAAGGTGGACATTGAAATTGTTTCATATTTTTTTTAGGCAACTCCAGAGCCATGCTGTAGTATATAATCTGAAAATTAATAAGAATTTCTTTCTTTTTCTCCTGAGCCACATCACTGCTTTTAGAGAAACAAAGATTTGTACTCATTTGTTATCTGGGGATGACATCATGTAAAAAAAAAAAAAAATTCAATTTGTATTGAAAGTTCAGTTCTCCAAACTGTAGTCATAAACTTATCATTTCTTTTCATTGATTGGGGAGGATTATTGATTCAATTAGAGTACAACAGCTTCTCAGTCTCTCACAATGAGGAGCAACTCTATTGTTTTCTCACCAACAGTCCACATGCTCATTACACGATCGCTGACTTCAAGGCTGCTGATGTCAGGTATTCGAGTGGTTAACACCCCGGCTCTGCCCTTACTTAGGAGTCGACTGGATGCGTGGCCTTCTCCAAGATGGAAGCGAATTAGTTCTATAGATTAGGTTGTGATCCACACCTTGCATTGCTCGATAGTAAGCTGACCCGGAGAACCACTAAAGCCGTTATTCAGTGGGCAGGAAAAGAAAATGTGTGACATTTAAGGCTTTGCCGGACTATGTCCCTTTCAGGCTTATACTATATAGTAGTGGACTCATATTACATGTTATCACAAAGGACAGGGAAAACATGTAAATGAATACATGAACTGTAAATATTTAATATTCCCTTTTGACTGGTAAACGGAAGGATTTGCTTCCTTTCCTGCCATGGTGATTAAGGTGTGAACAAATTGTAATAGTTCAAGGTCACATTTGATGATTAAGGTGTTCACTAATTAAAATTATGCCCCAAAAAAAGTGAGACAAGAATTCTAATATCAGTAAAATATGTGATATCCTCTTTGTGGGCTATTAAAAAAGAGTGTAGATTACGTCATTCCAATCCACTATAAGCAGGTTAAGTAAAAAGGATGATAGCCAGGGCTTTCATTGCTTCCAATTAAACCTTGCTTGTTAGTTTAACCTCTAGGTAAAGCCATCAAACAATTGATGTCAAGGAAACCCTGCTGCCGACAGTGGGTCTCGCCTGAATGGTCATTAATTTTAATTGCTTAGATATTAAAGATTTAGAGCGCAGAGACGTGTAGGATAGAAATGATCTGTTGTCCTGCAAATCCAGTCACTTTTTATGCCACAACATTGGCTGGCTGCTGGGGATATTAAAATTTAAGCACATGGGTGGAAATTAAATAAAACGTCATTAGGGGCAGCTGCTCTTTGGCTGGTCCAGCGGCGGGCTGCAAGGCCAGTGAGATAGAGTGGATGAGGTGGGGGCTACGGCAGCACAGCAATGAGACACTCTAATTTATAGAACCATTAAAAGCATGCATCATCTCATCATTATTCTGCTCTTATCACAGAGCCAGCATCTACTCAGAAGATTCATGCAACTTTTTAGGGTCTCACTAATGTTAGATGTTTCACTTGAGTGAAATTTGCATTTCAAACTACTCTGCTTACCCAACTCCTCCCTTTACCTTAACACGTGTCCCTTTCTTTAGACTTTAATTTCTCCAGTATGATCTTTTTTTAACAACAAAAAACATTTTAACACTGACTGTCCAAGTAGACTCACAATATGCACACTATTTACTACAAGTAGTTGAGTGACTAAAATACTGACAGTAGAAGTAGTAATTCACTGAATGGCTGGTGTGCTCACTTGATTTGTAATTAGACCTCATAAAGTGTATTAATTATGTACGTATGTATTATAGAATGATGCCTGAGGGGCAGCCCAAACTCACTTGCAGCAGTGTTTGTTTTTAAAAAAGCTCTCCGATAGTGACATTTATATTTATTTACATATTTTTGGAGTGATCAAATATGTATAAACACTTGCAGAGATGTATATATTCCAATACTTATTCATACCTTGTTAATAAAATAATTATTGATATTTATTTTAAATTATTAATGTATGAATTATTGCAAATACATATAATAATATATTGTCACATAGATTTAAATCATTAGGATCAATCATTTAATTGAAGAAAATTTGAGCAAATATGTCAGAAATGTGTATCAAATTGGTAACCGGTCATATTAATCAGTGACCAAGTAGCTCAAAAATCTTGGTGACCCCTGACATAGACAAAGATTCCTTGGGAGTAGTATACAAAAAGTAGTTCACCTCTTTCCCAAAAGTACTTTGCTGTGTTAAAAATGTGAAAAGTGTCATGTAAAATAACTTTTGAAAAGACAAAAATGGGTAACCATATGCCTATGTTTTTTTCATTCATATATTCATATTCATTTTTATTTCATCAGTTTTTTTTCCCATCGCTCACTCATCTGTGTATATCATTGAGGGGTGGGGTGTATCCTTAAAAGCCAGCCACGCAGTAACGGACATGTCGAAGCAGCAGGGGCCCCTCGTGTTTGGGTTTTGTCAGGAGACAGAGCTGAGAGCATGTCAGGCTCCCATCCATGAGAAGACACAAGTGGCTCCTTATTATGGCTTAATTAGCTTGTGTACCCAGTGGACATTGCTGCAGGGGCTGGGAATTGGGTACTTGATGGACCCAAACATGACATCTTGAAACAGTCACACTGCTCAGTGCACGCTGCTGTGGCTGCTTGATGTCTGACTCCTCTGCTCCTCCCCTCTGTGCTCTTCCACGCAGGTATCCAACTGGTTCGGCAACAAACGCATCCGCTACAAGAAAAATATTGGCAAGTTTCAAGAGGAGGCCAACCTGTACGCCGCCAAGACTGCTGTCAATGCAGCGCACGCCGCAGCCGCTGCAGTGCAGAACAGCCAGACCAACTCCCCTACTACACCTAACTCTGGTAGGCACTCCTGCATAATGAAGAAGAAAGATGAGGGGAAAAAAAGACCTGCCGTACACCGCAGGCCTTAACCTGCTGCCTACCTCCCTCCCTCCCTCATGCACCATTCACGCAGGCGAGAGTGACAGGCTCAGCTCCCAGCTTGGGGATCACAGTGTCTCCCGTCTATAAGACACTTGGTGCCAAGCAAACTCATGCATAAAGGGAGCGTTCCTGACTCGTGAACCGAGAATACATGTATTTTTGGAAAAGAACAAAAAAAAAACATATCTGAATACTGCCATGGGATTTGTTTTCGCTTGACTTTTCTGTCAGCCTCCTGTCATTTTAAATGTAATGGTATGTAGTCACTTGGAATGTGGCATATTATTTGGCTATGTAAGTGTAAACATAGGAGCTAGGAGCATTGTGATTATGCTTATATTATCAGTATTTTCCTGTGAAATAATACAAAAGGACCGTTGAAGTGCAATGAGTAAAATGTAGTATGTGATCGGTTTGGACTGGGATGAACTACGTACATTGGGATTTGGTAAGCTTATGAAGTGGTCCCTTTTTCTTGCATCCAGGATTCCAGATGAAAGATGAGGAGTTTCAGCTGGATTCTGCAGAGAGCAAAAACACTCTTTTAACCAACATGTTTACTGGTACTGGTCTTTTCATAAGCTTCTTCTCGTTCTTGTCATTTACCATGTGGTACCTTTCGCCAGTGTTAGATTGGGAGTAGATGATGTGGAGCAATTGGGAGCTTAAGCGACCAACCACATGTAGAGCCCCTTGTGTTGTGTGATTCTCACTCCATTTGTGTCCATCGTGTTGGTAAAAATCTTATTGTCCCCATCCGTTTGTTTATTTGCTTTGTTGCTTTCCTCCATCACTCTGGTAGTTGCTTGCTTTATGGGCATTTTCTCAAGTATATTTGTATGTCTCTTTGAGTTGGGTTTCATTTATTCAGACATGTTTGCGTGCGTTCGTATGTGTGTGCCCGCGTGTGTTTGTGTGTGTGTGTATGTGCGGTGCGAGTCTGCATTACTTGTGTGTGAATGTGCAGTCCTATTATAGTAGCCCGTTCATGTTATTCAGCTACTTACATTTTCCCTCTCTAGGTTCTTCAGGTTCTTTTAACCTCCCAAACTCTGGGGACATGTACTTGAGCATGCAGAGTCTGAATGGGGATTCTTACCAAGGGGCACAAGTCGGAGCCAATGTACAGTCACAGGTAGGATTAATAATCAGGGACAGTTCCTCACTGCCGGTGCAGAGAGCTGTCCTTGTCTTGCCTGTGTACTGAGCCATCCTCAGTGCAGTCTGAAGCACGCTAAAGCAAAGTGAGGCTCTCTGATAGCGCCAAACGGGTCTACTGATATGTTTTTGGATGGAAGGTTTGGCTGACAAAATATAACTTAAGATTTCAGACATCGTTTCTACGTAAACATTTGGTGAATGCATATGGCTTTGACTTGACCTCTTGGGTTGGTATTGGGTTTTGGGTAATGTGTTCCTCTTTTGTTACTGTCCTCTATCCTCTTTTGTCTCATTGTGTTATTGCTTGTTGTTGCTGTCTACCATTCTGTAATCTCAATGCGCAGTGGTCACAACTGTGCGCTTACAACAACCATCTGTGATATCGATTTATCCTTATAAAGCTCTGCTATACAATTTGTAGTAAATGTAGAATGTGAGTCCCGAAGCGTCTTTTTACAGCAAGTTTTAGAAAAAATTCCTTGGCTTTTTTCCTAACACATCAGGTTTTCGAGATATTTCCATTTTTTGCTTTTAGGTATGACTTATAGAAGCTTGCGCAGTACAAATTTTCCCATACTTTGTAATTTATAGCTATAAATAAATAATACTAAATATATTACCATATTACAATTATTATTGTCATTATTAGTAGTAGTAATTTTAGTAGTGGTATAAAAACCTGATGTGCTGGAGGAAAAAAAAGGCGGATTCCATTATTCCATTCAAAATTAAATCTAGAAAGGTTTCCTTACATCTCAGATTTAAAAACAAAAAAAAACAGTGTAATGGTAAATGCTCAATTAAACCAGTGACTGATTTTGTTCCTTGTACTTATTGTGAGTTCTCAAATGTAATTTAAATTTCAAATATCAATATCATGCCAGTAATTTACTTTCTTTGTTTAAACAAATCTTAAAGCTTTATTGTTGGGTCTGTTTAGCAGCTTTTCTGTCTTTGGAGTTGTGATACGCTTTCAGCCAAGTTAGTCTATGTTCCTGAGCATGTGTAAAGTAAGTGTTGCCTTGTTGCCGCACACCAAGTTGAACAGCTTGTCCACCTTGTCTGTTCCTTCAGGTGGATACCCTGCGCCATGTTATCAGTCAGACGGCAGGATACAGTGATGTTCTCGGCCGAAACACGATGTACAGTCCACACAGTTTAAATGTGAGTGCTTCCTATCTTTCCTCTGCTTTGTGGGTTTTCTGATTCCTTCCTTTCACATTCCCCGAAAAATGGACTGAATCGTGATTTTGGCTGATTGGTCAGCAACTATAGCCCAGGGTGTAGGCCTACCCCTTCTCTCGCCCCGCTTGATAGGCTCGGATAGTTTCCAGCTCACTCGTGACCCCATAATGAATGGATGTGTGCGATAGAAAAAAAGATCAATGGATCTCTCTATTTACATATCTTAGCAACTTTGTGCGTCTTCTTGTGATTAGCCTAAAATCAAAGTAACATTTGCCTACAAAAGTTCCTGAGGTATTATTTTTTGTTTTGTTTTTTAAAAAAAGGTGATTAGATTAACATGTGATCTGGAAATCAGCTCAGTCCTCATCATATTATTTAATACGCAAGACGTATTTGAGTCATAATATACATGCGTGGAAAATAGTTGACAGTCTCTGTGCGAGAAAATACTATCGTCTGTACCGGCAGCTTCCGGTGTCATTTTGTCTCGGCTGAAGCCTTATTACTCTAAGCTTTTCCGACATGTCAGCCCCCAGCTAGATCAAGTGTTTTTCACTTTCTCACAAGGTTTCTCACTTCCATGTGCACTGTAGACCTGTGCCTAGTGGCTCACTGGAGCTTTGCAAAATCCTGACGAAAATAGCAATGGGCACTACTGAGTCATCCTCACCTTCTCCCTCACAAATAAATGATATACAAAAAAATAAATGAAATACAATGAAAAATTGAGAATTAATCAAAAATATTCTTGAATAAGTCGTTGTTGCACTGCATCTGTTTCCATCCAGAAAGTGCTTTGTGGACATATTAGCATAGACTAACCTTTAGCGTTGTTGATGGTGACGTAGATGGATCCAGTAAAGGCTAGGTCATGCCTAGAGCGAAGCAAAGTCAGGCTGGCTAAGACTGGCTCTCTTGGCGAGGCCCTGCCTTGTCACTTCCACTCAGCTCTCCCCACCTCAGCCAGGCCGAGCCCTCCCTCCTCCTGACTGGCAGGAGAATATGTAGCGACAAGCTGCCGGACGCTGCTGAACTCTGCTTAGACACTGATTTGAAGCATCTCTCCTGTTGGTTGGGAAGCAACACAAATTTGTCTCTTTGCTGATTTGACAGCTCAAAACCTCGTGCAAAACATTATGACTCTTTCTCAGAAGAGGAAGCGAGTTTGGTAGTTCAAGTAAGTAAGGTTGGAATTTGCCAGTTACATCATTGACCTACGGAACATTTAAAGTGTAGCCCATGGTAGCAATCTCTAATGCAAAGGTGACATGACAAGGAAAAACAATCTAAGCAATTCTGTTGATGTACATTTTATTGATCTACTAAAGTTTTATCATATACGTGTATACTGTGTCTACCCTGCCTATCGCCCAAAGTCATTTGGGACAAGCTTAGGACAAGCTCTACTTCTCCTGCAAGTCTAATGAGGACAAGTTGAAGAGAAAACACCCTGGACCGCTCACCAGTCAATCTCATTTTATTATACATGCAATATATGGGTGGAATTTAAGTCTTCTTTCTATGCTTGCATGGAATTTTACCTTATTCCACGCACGTCTACATACAGTGTAGGCTGAAATCTACCTTTTGTGATACCAGCCCTGAGTGAGAGAGAGATAGAGTGAGAAAGAGAGAGATTGATCAATATCTTCCCCTAAAACACAGATCAGATGCCAGTTAAGGACTCGTGGGATGTTAAGTGTTTCTTGTGCAAGAGTTTGGTTCCATTTCAGGATTAAAACTGTCATGTAATCATATTGCAGAGAATGTGATAGTCATTTCACTCTTCCCCTGTTTGTGTCTCAGACTAATGGGGGGTGGCAAGATGCAACAACTCCGTCTTCAGTAATATCTGCGACAGAGGGACCCAGCAGTGTGCACTCGGATACCTCCAATTGATCCACACTCCAAGCATTTAAGCCTCAAGATGGGCAAGGACTCTGAACTGGCTGCACAACTGCAGAGGACCTCCAAAACATTTTTATGCCACATTTAGTTTTTTTTATGTTTTTTTTTTTTTTTTTATTGGTGTAATCTCCCACAACTACATGCCACATGTAAGGATCTTTATCATGAAGAGTCAACTTTTCATGATTGTCTCAGTGTTTTCTTTGTAAATCACTTTGTTGAAGGGTGAGCGCACAAACTGCATGCGCAGATATCCAACAGCCTCTGATATTCGTCAAACGTTCAATTTATCCTCTGTATTAAAAATACAGGATGGGTATTTACATGGCATTTAAAATGTCAAATGTATGTGATTACTCTTTTAATCCTATTTTGAAAATACTTTTTTTCATTGTTTTCTTCTAATAAAGTGATTAGAACGGCCGTTAATGTGACAGTAACCATGCTACTGTTGATAGCTCAATGGCAGCTTTGTGGTTATGTCCCAAATTTAATTTACAACTGTATACATAAGTACAAGCCAATGATAATTCATCTCTGGAATATAAAGAAGTGTAATTGATTGTGTTACCACAACATGACACATTCCCATATTTTATCACATGACGTTTGGTATGTACATATGTAAACATTTTGTACTGCTTGTGAAAGTCCCCCACAGTTGATCATAACTCGCAAAGCCCAGTGACACACAAACTTGTACAAAACATAACTTGAGAGTACTTCAACTTCCCAACAATCAATACACAGCTTTATTGCCTCATTACAATTCATACCAACAAAGTCCACCATTCCTGTAGCTTAGAGTGCTCACACACTACCTCTAAACATCATGACCACATTTTTTGCCCTACTTATTTTTTATTCTATTACTTGTTTTGATAACATCTTGCGACACTAAACTTCCTCATTCTCTATGTAATGTAATGTATATTTTAATCTTTTAATAAAACTCTGTTGCTATATTGCAGCTTAAAATGACAAAAAAGTGAATCTGATAACTAATACCATGAAAAATAGAAGAGCGAGTGCATTGTTGGTCTGTGGCTTTTATGAAGGGAGTGCGATAAAATTGCGCTAAGTTAACAGTAAAACTGTTGTAAATACTTAAAAAAAAACATTTTGAATGTTGATCATCTTATTACTAAATCATACCCAAAAAACAAATAAAAAAAGATCACTCTTAAGACTGTAATGCATAGAAAGTTTCAGTATTCAGAACTGTATATTTCCAGCTCTGTTCAACAGGGTTCAAACTTCTTTTCTCTTTTTTCTATTGTATGTGATTCTGAAACTGAGAAGTCATGACAAATGATTTGTGGAAGTGATTCAAATGTAATAAAAATGTTTAGTGTTGCTTTCTAACAACGACGCCCTGGACTGAAAAGTCTTCCTTGTGGTAGTTGTGTAATTTAAAACAAATAAAACTTTTGCTTTGATGACAGCATGCATTTTTTTTTTTTTTTTTTTTTATGTGTGATGACTCATTATAAGACACATGAACGGCCTGTAAAAAATAAAGACCTAGAACCTATCTTGCGAAGCAATCCAATGTGCAGGATTGAAGTTCAGGATGTAACCTGGTCAGTAATGACATTAGTGCAATTTTGTGAAGTCTAGTTATGGTCGCCGGAGAGTTAATGGATCATCGGGTACCAATTTCACATTGAAAGTGACGTCCATTTATTCTCATTTTCTCTCGTTCGCTCTGTGATTATGCCCAGTTCAACCCTCTTGGATACTTAACACCATCATTTTTTTCAACAGACTTCACACTCACACATAAAATATTTTCTTTGGTCTTAGGCCAATTGTCGATGGGCAGGAAGGAGAAAAGTGAGATGTAACAGTTTGAGTCTAATTTAGGTGCAATGTACAGACAGTTTCCCAAGAGAGCATATTTGTCCATTCAACCAGTACAGAATTTTGTTGAACACCTTTCTGTGAAAATCAAATCTCTGCTGTTGTAGGTCGTTGGTTTATGATGTTACGTGACTAGGACCCCCCCCATATAGTAAGAAAGAGTTGTTCAGCTGTATGACATTTGTGTCATAAATAAGAACAGCTTGCAATGAAGTACTTCAGAACAACTGGCATATCAGACTCAGCACATACTCATGTGTTCAATGTGCCGCAGCCAGTTGGGGGAATTAAAAAAAAAATACTGATGGTAATAATTAAAATAATGTGTTCAATTTCTACAGTGATTCACATGATTTCATGTGAGCTGTTGCCATATTTGTGAATGACATATGATAACATCCACTACACGTGGACGGAGCTCAGGAGGTGCCAACTAAGAAGTTTCATTGATTAATTTTGATATATAATAAGGACATTCCCTTTACATTTTGTCTTTATACTGTAGTTTGCTACTGCTCTTCTTTTTGTCTACATAAAACTAAACTGCTAAGCACGAGCTGAATGCTGATTTCTAATAACAGTGCATATGCATGTTCATATACAAAAATGATTATGAAAGCATTTGGAGTTTAAGGGCCATAACTGCTCTTCTTGGCCATTTACATTAGAATCTATTAGCACAATATTTTTTTTCAAATAGATGGATTTACTTCCTCAACTTCAAGCATTGGATTTTAACCACTGTACTCAGCAACATTAGCCCCACAACCATTTAGATAAAAACAATACATTTTCTAAGATTATACCTATTAGAGAAGTCTCATAGGTTCATTAAAGATGACAATATAAGTAAGTAAAATGCATTTGGAAAAGCATGCACCATTAAATATAAAAATGTAGAATTACATTAGCAATATGCACTAAGCAAGTGTCGATTACATTAGAGAACGATATCATTTAGTGTACACTATTCGAGTGGTTATTAAATTAGACAAAATATGTATTTTTCATGATTTGATTTATTGCTTCTTGTGCATTGTTCAGAGCCCTGTGTTACAATGTATTACACTCAAGTGGCTGTGAATACTTAAATGCAAAACATATAATTGCATCATATTTCGGTCGCATTTGTGAGGGGTTTCAAACAGATGTGAGAAATACGATGTGTGGAGGTGTGGATGTTGATCCAAATCTGTAATCTCTCAGGTGACTTGGACATTCTCCAGAAACAACAAAATAATCTAGACAAGGCTTTTGCGGCTTTTCCATCTAGTGTAGTGTTAGTATACGCTTGCTAAGTGTAATGAGCAGTCATTAGATTAGTGCAGTTTGTTCTCAGTCCCTGGCTACGTATTTATATTTCATATTTTGTGTTTCACACTGTATTAACAGCTGCGCCTTGTTTTTGCCATCTGCAGACAATTTACAGTACAGAGAGCTGTAATAATACCATGTTTTCTTCTCGCAACTCTCTCAATAGACAGCACACTGCAGATTCTTGACAGGTGCACAGACATTTGCTCGTGAGACAGGGCGAGGAGGATTATTACTGCATTATTTAGTTTTCCTGAAATAAACACACACATTGCCTGCCTAGAATGATGTGTGACGATAAAGTCAGCATTGTGCTGTGCATGCACTAGCAGCCAATTATGATTTACGCCAGCCACCAAGACCCATGGTGCTTCTCCCCTTCCAACAAGCGCCACTTAGTACTGAGGATTTTCCATTGCTACCCTCTCATTTGCTCTGTATCTCCCCCTTTTATGACCTTTTTACATTCACCTTGGCTTGTTCTCCCACTTGCTATCACCACAGTGGCTCAGGTTGCACTCCACAGTCTAGTTTCAGTATAATAACTTGACACTTCACATTGCATTAGTCTTAGTCCTGACAACAAGGTTATGTGACCTATAGTGTCAGAGAGCATACACCATACTTGCTTGGAGAAGCTATTTATCAAGACAGCTTTGGGCCACCTATGATTCAGAGCAGAACAAATACAGATCAGTCCTATGGAGGACATATAGTATTTGTCTACAACCTTAGCTAGCACCTTCATATTGTTTTGTCTCACCTTAAACGAGCCACCCAGAGGGATCATTACATTAGGATTCGAAAGTCATGTGCATGTGTATTTACAATACAGGCATTCCAGTCATATTCATTGGATGTGTGAGCACGCTATCAGAACTTTGTAATTTATTATTGAACTGAATTAAATGGTGGGAAACTTTGGAAGACAGGGAGCCAATGCACTCGTTGAAAAAGGGAAAATGGAGTGTGGTTTTTGGCACCCTCCATTGCAGAGACATATATATATATATATATATATATATATATATATATATATATATATATATATATATATATATATATATATATATATATATATATATATATATATATATAAATAAACGTGTGTGTGTGTGTGCGTGCGTGCGTGCGTGCATGTGTGTACTGTCCTTCCACTCACCAAACTCATCTGAAATATTACGCTTTTCTCTATATTAATTTGTGCCTCAGAAATAGAATGTGCGGTTACTGCACTGTGTTGCGCTGCTGCTCTTTTTCATTTTATAGCATGCGAGCTATGTCATCATTACACAATTGCAGCCTTAGTGAAGGTGTTTATCTTATTCATGTCTTTCTCCCTTTCCCTGGGGTCTATTGGCCCCTGTCTGCTTCCTGGTGCTGTCTGGGAGTCCAAGTCTTCGTGGCACCAGGATCATTTTCCCTTCTGTAGCTGTTGTCACGAGCATGGATCGAGCTAATTCATCTTGGTAAAGGCAGGTGGGTCAGTGGGGTGCTGTAATTGTGATTTCCATGGTCTTCTCTTTTTATTCTGTCGCAGCCGCTTGATGTAATAAAACAAATAAACAAAAAAAAGACAAACCCCCATTAAAATCCAGCATCTCCGTCATGATTTTGCATCTTCACATACCTTACAACTTTACAAATACAGCTAGATTATTTATATTGTCATTTACATGATTTGCTCATTAATTTTGATGTTTTCCATTTTCATATGGACCAGTAGACTGACATTTAAATGCTCATGTTTCCTCAACTTGCAACTCATAATAATAATTTGAAAAAATCCTCCAGTGAAAATGTAATGGGATATCTGCTATTCATAGAGCTAACAGGCATTTTAAGAGTAAGAGTTACCAGAATGAAGTCAGCTCTTGAAGCAGTCGGACTCGCTGGGGCATGAATCTCCAGAGAGCGCTAGACGTGGAATGAGCCCGGGCTGATTTGAGTCAGGAGGAAGGTCGTCACCACACAAATGAAAAACATGAGAAGTGGTTCAAGGTCTAATCAAGTCCTCAGACTGCACTCACTGGGAGCAATTAAGGTCCTCCCCCTCACTCAACATAGGTAACCAGATCCTTCTATTGACATTCTCAATAAAAGGTCATTTATTGTACATGGACAAAATGATCAGGCTCTATTTCCTCACAGCCTTATAACAAAATATAACTTGGCAATAAATTGGTGTCTTAGGGATTGCATTTCAACCATTTACAAAATTGACAGGGACATGATTTTTTTATTAGGAATCATTTAAAAGATGCCTTACGCTGAGTGTGTTGTGCACTGTATGTCGCAATCAGCACGCACAGCTCTTGACTGCATGAATATCAAGACTGGTGCAGAGTCCTCCCAAACTGCTGAAATTCATTACTATCATTGCTTGTCTGACACTAATAAAGTCCTGCTACTTTCTCCAGTCCTGTCCCTCCAACCACAGAGCAAGTCATCCATGTCCATCTTGCAGCTCCTTTTGACCATCTTGTGTCCATCTTGCAGCTCCTTTTGACAAAGACTGTTAGTAGAAAACAACACTCATTTAAAGGCAGTGTTAATGTCCTAAGTCTTCTTAAGGTTATAGTAGCTTAATAAAATATCACACATATGTTTTAGTACTAAGACATCTGTCTCATTCAATGTTTCTTTCAATGTTTGTGGTTTTTTTTGGGTGTTGCTTTCTTGGTTAATAGGGTGAAGAAAGCAGATAAGAGCACAAATACATGCTGCAAAAAAAAAAAAAAAAAAAAAAATCCAGGACAACAAATGCCTTAAACAATGCTTTGCTTATTAGACCTTTTTTTTGTTACATTTCTACCTGCAATCAAAATTAGACTTGTGATTACAAAAGTCTGGTGTCGGTTTGGCCCATGGGAGCATGTGACCAGAGAAAACCAGGAAACCGTTAACCTTATTCTGTCGGGAAGTCACAATATCCGGTCCTCTAATTGAGACGTAAAATCAAGTTTCTTCAATCCATACAAAACGGATTAAAAGGGAGAATATGTGCTTGTGTGTGTGGCTATTTGTTAGCAAACAGCTTGCTAGAAGGCTGGCATCCTCCAATTGTTGCTGTGCAGAGCCAAGAAATACTAAAAATACGAAATATAAACCCCCCACCCACCACTTTTTATTAGACTTCTGTTCTATGGATTTGGCTGTTGTTGGTTTTCTTACTTTCCATTCGTTAACCAAGCCTAACCATCATCAGTATCATCGACTATATTTCCTAAATTAATATACACAAATGAAGGAATATATCAGGCTTCTTTGTGAATACCACACATCATTTCTAAAACTTCTTATCCACCATGTTATTTAACATAACCCTGGAGTAGTAAAATCCCTCCAATGTCGGTGGTGTTCAGGGAAGGGGAAACAACGAGTCTTTTGAATAAGTAAAGAGATGCTATTCCTAACACATTTATTTTGGCACGATCAGCAATGAATCATGGATGTGGCATGGAAGAGATGTATTTATCTGCGAGCAGGACAAGGACTGGAGAGGGTTATCAAGCACTTTCACACATCTATTGATTCCCATCAAAGTGAGATGTACCATCGAGAAGTAAACATGTGAACAGCAACAGCCACAAAAGGTTGGCTACGTTTTCATCCAGTGATTATTTATAGAGAAGAGCATTTAAAGTAATTGCTGCACGGCAGCCAGCACGTAAGAAGTTCTTTATAGTTCTATTGGGCGCATCAAGGGCTTTGTTCTGATGGCTGCTGCAAAAAAGCTCATTTCAGCAAAAGGTGTCAAGGCCATACACGTCGTACATGTTCATCGTGCTTACTTGCAAAGTGCCATTCTTATTCATGTCTGAGTGGGCATATGCCACACAAAGGCGTGCTCACACAGAACTGATTGCGCTATGAACACGCACAGTCGGGCTATGGCATAGATGCACCGACGTGACATTTGAAGCAAAGCTCAACAGTTCTCGGCTATCTTTGGAAAGTGATGATGATCTTTGCTGTGCTGCTCATCAACGTTGAGAAAGATTGCAATGTACAGCCGTCTGCGGGCCACACTCATTTGACATGTTGACACAGTAGGTCCTTAAAAGTGCATGTGTCAGGAACTTGGGACTAATAGTGCAATGTGTAACTTCAGAAGATTAGCCGTGGCCGCTCTGGTGTTTAGAAGCAGTTTTTGATGAATGTGTGTGGCAGTCGTACGTGAGGTGGGAGAAATGAAGGTGGCGTGGACGGCTCTGCAAGAGTGGAAACTAAGTGAAATATAAGATTGCAATATTTTGATAAAGTAATCACGCTTGGGGAGCAAATCTCAGACTCAGATATCGGCCTTTGGTGATTCCGTGCAGCTCCTCTGAACACGGCAGCATCAGATTTACAAATTGAAAATCATTAATAATTCTAACCAGGATGTGATAAATCTGGAATCACTCCCGATGAACCTGGACACCCTTTCATAAATCAAAAAGATTACTTGGAAATTTTTTAAAATCTGACGTCAGGGTGTCAGGCTTACTAATGGTTTTTGTAGATCTCTCACTGTGATATATCATTAATCTGTGATACATTTGAAGGGTGTCACCATGGCGATATGTGATTCCTCGAACATTAAGGATATGCTGGTCTGTGTCAATACAGCAGCTGTGATAGCGGAAAGCCGTATGCCTGTGGGGTCATTAAGTTGCTGTAGGTTCAACAATTCATTGGATGTTGACCATAAGGAGAATTAATTTAGCTTTTAGGATAATTGCTCGATTTCTTGTTCAAGAATACAACTAATTTAATAATATAATGCAAAATAAGAAGCATTTTCTGACAAACGCAACTGCCAAAGTGTGTGTGATACGGTTATGCCAATACATTTGTGAGAATCACTACCTCCACATTTCCTTGTTAAGAATGCAACTTTAAGTTTTCTCTCACAAGGTCTAGCTCATCTCCCATATTACTTACCTAAGACACTTAACACAATGTGCGATATAGATGCAGCGGAACATAAAACCTGAAGGGACCGAGAAATGCAGAGAAAATAAATGTTTCTTGACTCCCTCTAAATTTCACGTTTTACTGCAGATTTTAAGGCCAGATGTTATTTTTAATTTTATTCAGGAAGTTAGCACTGCCCAAATGAATCCTATTAATATGTTTAGCCAAAATTTGCAACAATACAACAGTATGCATGGCAGTTAGTGGATATGCCATTGTTCTTCACTTTTGTTGTTTAATGATGGTAAGCAAATTAAACACAAATTAAAGATGTGAAATATTATATTTATATCTAGTATACATGTAACAGCCATTTCAGGAACTCATCATACTGAGGTGGCAGTGGTCCAACGGTTGTGTTATTGCGTATCCGCAGCACGACTTGCTGTATATTTTAGCAATAATACACCACTAGTTATTCCCACCTAACCCCCGAGAATATCCACACTCCGGGATCTGTGCAGAGAGTATGTGTTGCTAAGACTGTGAGTAGTGCCATTGTAAAGTAGGAGGTATTGACCGTGATGGCGAACAAGGCACCTCTGTAATCTAAATGTCATTCACTGAAAAGCGTCTCCCACATAGCCAATGGATTTCATCTAAACGCCTCTCCAAAAGATTCAATTACTTTTTCTCTCTTTCTGTTCCTTTCACCATTTAATCTCCGCCCTCCTTACCATGCACTAGTTGCTTATCTGCTGTGATTATAGTCATTATGAAGCAACTGCGTCTGATGCCTCCGACAAGCTCAACCAGATGCTTCTGCAACCAGGTTCTGTTTAGCTGACTGGAAAATTCTTTGGTTCTTCTTGTGCTGAGGTTTTCTCATACGGAACAGACATGGGATTCTAGTTCCCAATAATAAATCTGGTCATAGATGTCTGCATTGTATACTAACGGACACCTGACAATTGTTCCTACATACACTGACTGTTCCACCCGCAACCCTATTTTCTTTTCTTTTTTTATATTTCTTTGGTTGTTTATTTAACAAAGTAACACATTTACAATATACTGACAATAATGCAGTCGCTGAGAAACCAATGTCACAATTTAATTAAAATGAATGATATCCCAAAAAACAGTGACCTCACAGCTCACAGTTCACAGTTCAGTCCCCCTGAGTTTATCCCACTGGGGTAAAATTCATTATTTCTCGATCTTACATACATGAAGATGGCGAGCTCAGCTGGGCAGAGGCTGTGTTCTGTCCTGATGGAGTCACATACAAGACATGTGTCAGACAACACAGCTGCTCTTTTCATGTTCAAACTGTCTCTTGCACGGCTTTGTCAAGGTTTCAGCTGAGGGGGCGGAGTTTAAATACAACCGCACAAAACTCAATTTTTTGACAATGGCATCAAAGGAGACAGCTGCTTTTGTGTTTGAAGTGGAGAATGATGAAAGTGTTGTGAAGACAGTAGAGTGGTAGGGCAAGTTCATTGCTGCCTTGCTGCGGGTATGATTATCGTCTGGTATTGGCGCTGAGCCCCGAAACAACTGTCAGCATGACATGGGAATAATGATCTCCTTTTTTCAAGTACTGACACCTCAGCAACTCTGACACCGAAACACCTTCTGTACTACACATCAGAGAATCAACTTTTTCCTTTCTTTTGCTTTAAGTCAAATCCATATGGTAAACTAGTGAATATTTTCGAGGAATTGTTTTAAAGTGGAAGAAAATATGGCAACCAAAGGTGAATAAATTAAGGCGTGGTCATTTATTTGAAGAAAATTCAGCAACACTTCAACGTACGACAAGTGTGTGTGTGCATGCCCGTACTTTATGGGTTAGGTGGCTTCTGAGTGGGCATTTGGTGACTCAGCTGTGCAAAAAAAAATATTTGTGCTCAAAATGTCTCCTTTCACGCTTTTGATTGTGTCACAAATCTAATTGTAGCCTCTCTCCAAAGCATGCGAATGTCGTAACGGTTTTCTTCCTGATTATTTTTTTTATTGAACACTCAATTTCGGATTGATATCAATCACGAGTCTATTATGATACATACTATACATACTGTACATAAACATATTGTAATTCCCATGTATAGACCTCTAAATGCTGGCACCGCTTGGTGTCCATTGTAATTACATCTTGATCCATTGCTTGTAGCAGAAAATCCTGCATGACGTGAGTGATTCATCAGTAAAGTGACTGATGCTGGGATGATAGAATTGGTAGAATGTTTGAAATCCTGCACCAGCAGACAAAATTGCATTCTATACTGTCCTTCTTACATATGCCTATTCTCTATTTTATACTATCCCACTGTATGTTTCACACCCCCATTCCCGCCAACAAAACACCAATAGAGCATCGCTCCCAATTTCGATGCATACGTACCTGCTGTACAATAACAATAAAGGCATTCTATTCTGTGGTGAAGAAAAGGGCAGAGCTTTGGACAACCAACAGAAAAATTCCTCTTTGAGAATTTCTTCATTCATCACAACAAAGGCTTAAAGGTGGTACCCAAATAATGAAAGAAAAGCTTCTCCAGAAAAAATAGACACAGCAAGGTGCAAGAGTGGTTAGCAAACTACCTTACAGCAAGAATGTACTCGATTACTTTTCCCAGCATTACTGTACATTTAATTTTGAGTTCTTACTGTTTGGTTGTCTTTTGATTAATTGGATGTATTGCCCCATTGAAAAATCTGGTT
The DNA here is from genome assembly GCF_024217435.2 of Syngnathus scovelli. NCBI lineage: Eukaryota > Metazoa > Chordata > Actinopteri > Syngnathiformes > Syngnathidae > Syngnathus > Syngnathus scovelli. The sequence continues at coordinate 14,554,950 of NC_090849.1, read as the reverse complement.
GTGAACCAATATGATCCTTTCACAATTTTGCAGATTTAGAGTAGTCTCCACACATGTTTCATGCAGACACTCCCAAAATGACTGCTGTAATAAAATAAAATATTGCTGATTTCAATTTTGATTTATACTCTCCAGTGATTTAATTTCACATTTGCTGCTTTTGAAATGATTTAAAACGTTGAAATAAAATTTCTACCACAAAAATCTGGTATTTTAATAGGGGTGAGTATATTTTCAAATCTTCTAGAGTCATTTTTCATTCCTGATGATTCTTTGTAAAACTGTGTGTCCTTAAATATACTATAGGTTACATTTACCTAGTAAAACAGACAAGTTAATAGTCCTCCCGTGATGTCTTGCGAGCTCTACATTTAGTCAGGCCTCTAAAATACTCTTCTGCTAACTATTATTGTACATAGGTTGGCAGTCCATAGTCGAGCCTGTAAAATCTTTCAGGAAGGGTCATTAAGGATATTTCATTATCTCCATATTGCCAAGGTCAGGTTGTCCATATATCCACTTTACGGCTGCTGTGGGAATATGCTGCGACTGTAGTATAATAGACCAGAAAATGTCCACACCAGGAATGATGGGAAATCAATACTGGGCCCGACTCATCAATACAAACCCCATTTTCACAAGCAGGAAGAAGGTACTCGGCTCAGGGGGGGAAAATGTTGAGGAAAACATATTGAATCAGAGCTGGAAAAATAAAATAAACAATGTTGTTTTATTGTTAATAAAATGTTTGTTCTTAAATGTACTATGGGCTGGATGAGTTGTCACTGATGTGGTTTAAAATGGTTTGGCTTGATTTAGTTTTAATCTGCCAGCACTGGTTCAGACAGTCCATAAATGTCTCCGCACAGTCATGTAACCACGTTAAAGTAGAAAGAAACATGGCTTGTGACAATGATTTGGCCCATTTGTTACAGCTCTGGCAGCCAGGGGCCTCAATCTGCCTTTGGTTTGTTAGAAGAATGTTGATGCCTTCACTTTATTGCACAGTAATGGCAGAAGAAATGTTGGATGCAGACAAACAAAGGGGCGTTTATATCATTGTGACTCATGGAGGAAGTGAAGTGAAGGCCATTAAATCATTACTAAGACAATTACAGTATCACACTTGCATGATGTTTGATATGTACAAATAAACACACTTGTGAGTGAGGTATAAATAATATAACTTTAAATTTTCGCTATTTGTTCAATATACGTAGCAGTGAGTGTTGTGGTCCAACAGTACACAGAATTCACAATGTGATGTGAAGGAGAAAAGCGAAAACAGCCTCTGGTTGTTTAACCAGCCGCTAGTAGCCTTGGGTGTTGTTTGTTTATGCAGCACAGCTTCCACCAAATGACTATCATACTGGTAAACGGGTGCTGGAAACATGACGATTCTTATTCAAGCTTCCCCTTCTCTCCTTCCTCGTACAAAAACAAACAAAAACCAAAAAAACCCAAAATAAACCTCAATTACATTTTTATCAATGTCTTTCTCTATATGGCAAATTATGATAAGATGCTTGAGACATTGTTCGTCAAAAACACTTCCGCTTAGTGTAGATACATTGTCTTTGTGTGAACATTGCACATTGTGTGCTGCATGCTAATGGCTTATTGACCATGTATAGTGTAATGAGACCTTGGGTGCAGGGGCAGCCATGATATATGAGGGTGACAATTGGCCTCTGCTGCACTGATGACCTAATTTCAATATTCAGGGACTTGGGGATAGAAATGACACTTTTCTCATTTCAAGCTACTGTATGTACTGTATTAGCCTCTGGCTGACTGTACCCCTGTTCAATCCCAGTCCGGGCACATCTTGGCTGGAGCAAACCCACCAAATCTCAACCATTGGTTGTAGACACAGCAAGGTGTATCCTGCTGTACAACCGCCGACAGAGTGCACACAGCACAAGCTTTTGACTCATTCCAGGAGTCACCTTCATTTTTTCCGTTCAGCTGACTTGATGCATGCATTCAGGAAAAATAAAGCAGGGTCTGATTCCAAAAGGGCTCTGTCTTCAGAGATAACCTTGAGGATGTATGGCATTTAGCATTCCGCTCAACCCCAGACATGGCTTCCTGAATGCGGTCATGGCTTCCCTAAAGCACATATTTTGATCCCTGGCCTAATGCAGGCAAACACTAATACCTTTTCATTCTAAATGGAGGAGATCTATATTCTTCTTCTTAGAAAGGTGGCTTCAAATCACAATTTAAAAATTGACATTGCATGATAGAGCAAAATGGGAATGACGCTCAAAGACCGATTTGCATTTCTGTCTTTAGAGGAGAGGAACACAAGTGGCACAAGTGCAGTGGAAGGTTATAAAAATGCCAACTTGCGTATCATTCATCCTTTATTTCCTTTGTATTAGTGAGTGGAGTTGTCATGTATTGGCATTCGTGTCGAAACGCTGTGCCAAAGTGATGTGACGCCAAGAGAAATATTCGTTGTTTTAACCTTGAGCAAATATGAATACATTATATGTGGTATCGTTTATACCCCTGATGATGTGCTCTCACTGTGTTCTACTATGCTGCTGTATATTAAATGTAGCTTTTACAGCAAGCAGGAATATGGAATGTCACATTGCGCATGGAGGACAGGTGAGCCACAGGATGGCAGCTTTGTTCTTTTTCTTGCCAAGAATCATGGGAAAGACCCTCTGTAAAGACTTGAACGACAAAATAGGTCATTCATGGAAAGACCAACGGAAGCAAATACACCAGAGATGCTATAAAACAAAAGATAGGACAATATGTTGGCCAAAGCAAATTCTTTGTTCAAAAGTGGTGTTTCGATGAGCGCATGTCTGTGTGTGTGTGCGTGCGTGTGTGAGAGAGAATGTGTATGTGTGTCTTTGCGCCACAGGGACAGTGCAGTAGCTCATGGTGCTCCGACAGGTCCACTGTGTGTGGCGTTCTGCAGCATCAGCAGCCGGACAGGGGCCAGACGGTGGATTTATGATGCCAGGGAACGGAAATGACCTGCTTCTGTCATTGGGTGTGTGCCCCATCACGAGAGGCTCTAAACTATATTGGCACTGCGCTGACAGACATGTTTGTCATCCAGTCACTTTTGAAGATACCAAGCAAGGAGTATTACTCTTCAATCTGTGTGTGTTGTGTGCGTTACTACTTCCCAACACTATTTTTTGCCTCCACCAAGCATGAAAATCTGATGTCATAACCCTGCATGCAGAAATCCTTCCATATTCATTCTCTGAATGAATACACTCACTTTCCTATAACCATTTTTTTGGGAGCTGTTATTAACATCAATGCTTTGCATTGATATGCAGACCACCTTGGTTGGTGTTGACCCTGTTACAATAAAGTATAAAAAGGTCAACGGTTTGATATTGTTGGCTTGTAATAAAATTTATGACATTGAATTAGACAGCCATTTGCATAATTCCACAAAGCAAGAAGACATTGTGCATCTCAAACCAACAACAACAAAACAATCCATAACAGTAAATTGATGTTATGCTTTATAAAACATAGTTGTGTAATTTCAAACCAATGAAACGTTTGCTTTGATGACAGCAAGTTGTTTTTATTTTATGTGTAATGACTCCTTATAAGACACAAAAACTGCCCATAAAAAATAGAGGCATTACAACACACACACACACACTCACTCAAGTAAGAGAACGTTCAAGTGTATGGAGGGGGCTCACCATAACTAAGTTTGAATATTTTGGTCCTTACTGTTACTTTTCGATTATTCACAGTTTGTCGAGCACGGGCCTCTTCTTCCCTCCAGGCAATGTAGCAAAGGAGAGTTGCCATTACAGTCATAATTTTGTTATCAGATCACTAATCAGTACTATACTCATATATTCATTTGTTTATTTGTACATGTTTCAGAAGTTAAAGAATGAGACAGAGGGGAGTCTAGAACGGCAGACCAGAGCGTGATGAATTTATAATTAACTCTCTGACCACATGTATGTAGAAGCAAGCGGATAATAACGCATACCAATCTTACACGGGGAAAATAGAGAAGAGACTGCCAAGTGGATAATAAAAGACCCAGTACTAATTAAATCACAATCGTATCTTAAATCAATCTGTTGTCAGTGCAAAATGGATGAAAGATGCTGTAACAAAAGCAACCTTTGTCTGTGGCTGAGTCACAACACTAAATCACTTGATCAGCTCATTTACTGTATGCACCATACCATTTATTAAAGATGAGGCAAAACTATAAAGCTGATCTTCAAAAAGTGTGTCAGATGATTTAAAGCAGCTTTAGCATTAACTACCTGTCCTACTTACAGTTTGCAATATGTTACGCACAACAGACACCAAATTCTCTCAGCATCCGCTTGAACTTCCAAACATTTCCACCATCACCATCCACGAAGCCTTGCCTCACCCATCCATGCTGATGAATATTTTATTAAGATGCAAAGATTTCCTCCTTCTCGGAGTGTAATCAAATGCACACAGTGCTGCGGGGATTTAAAGAAAAGATATAAAGTCACATCTTCAGGAAGAAATCCATTTTTCTCCAGGCTTGCATTCATTTAAGAATCAATGCAACTCTCGGGAGACTAGTCTCTTTGAATCACACAACCTTTTTGTTATTATTCTGATCTTCTTTAAACATGGTTAAACGGTTGGCAGCAATTGAATGCAGATACTTAGTCATTAAAATGCTGCCATGTAGTTTTATATAAGATCCCACTTTGAATTAAAAAAAAAAAAATCGAAAGTTGAATTGTGACCAGAACGCTAAACACAATTTGTAGATACCTATTCAATATTTAAAACTATCTTGCTCTTAGCTAAAATCATTTTGCTTTGAACTTGATAGATTCAACCGGAGGGGGTTTGATTGATGTATGACTTGTGTTTATTTTTATGGTCCTTCTCCCTGCCAGGATATGATTCTATTAGAATAGCTGATATCCTTGGAATCATTGGCACAGTGTGCAATCCATCCTCTTGTTATTTTTATTGTCATGTTTGAAATGCTGTATTGCTGAACTGTTTTAATTAGTACTCTGCTCTTCATGGAGATCATTGTTCACGCTTGCCTAATTATATTTAGATGGGCCAAATCTCCATGAATGGAAACCATTTATTCTGCATAGATGGTGAAGCAATGGACTTCTATCTTGGCCCCTGTGACAAGGCTATTACTGGTCTACTTTGACTTGGACACGCTAAATAAACACATCCATTTCAGAGGTCTGGAAAGTTAGGGATTGAGGCTAAGAGGGAAGTTATCAGCTGCACATGGTGGATGATATTGTACTGCATGGGGACCATAAGAGTGTTTGCATTGGCTGGATTAAGCAGTACTATTTTTTTAACCTCAGTAAGAGCACAAAGCTACTTACTGTTGAAAAAGCAACAGAGCGAAATGCTATACTTCCAGCCTGCATTTGCCTTCACAATGGTTATAAAATAGAGAGTGATGGGGGGGGGGGCACATGATTGGTGATGTACTTTTCTTTTTTTTTTTGCATTCATCCTCGCCTGAGACCCAAGTGAATGTGATGGTTTCAGATTTGATTAGGCAGCCCAGGGGCCTCAGTAGTCCAGTTTTGCAATGGGCCGGCAGGGGCCTTGTACAGGCGTCTCATTGCTCACCATGCCTCAGTGGTGATGTACACATCGAGTATGACCGCCCGCTTGATTTAAACGCAGTGCGCTACGATGTGGGACTGCGTTCACGCTGTGCAATATTGTGGCCCATTCATCCACTCACCACTGGACTGGACAAATACATTGGGCTTGCCATCATATTTATATATGGAGAAAGAGATCATTTTGTACGAGTGCTGTGTGACTAATGGACATCACTACCTGAAATATAAACTGCAGAAACCTACTGACACAAGCAGACTATTATTGGCAGTGTCACCATGTGTTATTAAAAATGGATATTTGGCATGTCAACTTAATTATAGTATTTTCTCATAGGCATAGATTTAGCACAGTAAACAAGGGTACTCTCCTGGCCTTTAATTGTTGTTGCATTTGCTGTCAAATAAATATATTGTAAATGTAGAATACTGTACTGCCCTAAGGGTGTTTGGCATGGAGTTTACTTGAGGTATAGGGGTTGCCAATGGAATCTTCTTAAGCTCCTCCAAAGCATTTGACGCCATTAATCGTGGTATTTTACTGAGGAAATATGAATGATACAGGTTTTGGGATGAAGGGTTGAGCTGGGTCAGCTGTACTTATTAAAGAACAGACGACAAGTTTTGAAGCTGGGTGAGCGCAGTCAAAGTGTTTGGACAGTTGAATAAGTCAGAGGACAGAAAATAGTCACTCCGAACCTTCGCAAAGGTACAGAGTCGTGAATCTAAAAACTGATTGGTTAAAATAAGGAAAAGCCATTTTAATTATGGATGTGTGCGTTTGACGCCAGCACTCGGGAATCTGAAAGCCACTAGGAGTCTCTTTGGGCCAAAAGCAAAAAGCTTTGAAGGTCCCCACTGCTTTACAGCCATACACCAGAGCCAGTAAGGACCATTATTTTCTTGAATGCAAATAAAATAAATAAAAAGAAAGAAGAGTTTGGGTATTACAAAGGCAAGCCTTGAGGAGAGTTTGTGGTTCATTAGTTTACACACACTGTCCTTCTGGTCGTACTCCGTGAGGGATTATGGTGATACATAAATTGTGCATCCGTCCACTTTGACATTCCTGGTTGCCATTAAAAACCCAGTCTGCAATATAGCGCCACCTTTGAGATCCACCTGCTGCTATATCAGTGTTTGTATTTATCTTCCAAACTATCTCTGCTGCAAGTTCAGGGACTTTATAGCTCCCGGAGAGAGCAGCTAAATTCCTGGTATAAAGACTGCACAGAATAGCCTACAAACAGACTTTTTCAATACATTGCAGCTGCAAGGTAAAACTGCCTCAAGTGAGGTTGGGAATGTTTTTTGTACTGCAGCACATACAGTATGTCATATATTTCTGGTATGCATCCCAAGGTATGAGAACCAATATCTTCTCGAATTCAAGTCTAGCACGCGAGTGTGCGCCAAGCAGAGAGCACGTGATGCTTGCCACTCATTTTATAGGTGAAGCAATGACTGGTGTTCAAAAAGAGGAGGCTGGCAGGTGCATGATGTGGTTTTCACAGTTTTAGATTTTTCACTGGGCTGCCATGATGAAGACTGACATCTGAAGTATGACATCCTGCCACTGGGCAGCTTCTTTGAGCTCAGCACCAGTGAGGTCACTGGTCTCCTAATGACTTCCTCAGGCTTCATAGCCGGCCTCCTTTTCTGCAGCCCATAGGGTTTCCTCAGCCCAGTGCTTGGCATAGGCTTCGTGGCACTGTGCTAGCCTTTCTGCTCATTGTCCTTAATCAAGAGATGTAGGCACACAAACATGCAGCAATTCAGTTAATGCATGCCCACTGGGGTCATTTAGAAGAAGCCGAGTGGAAAAAGTCCCCTGTGCACGTACACATATCGTGCAATTATTTGTGCTACTGTGTTGACTGCTTGGTGTTCTCTACTTGTACATGTACATGCAAGTCTTTAAATATATGTTTTTCTTTTCCTTTGGACAGCAGTTTTGCTAATCGTTAATTTAATTTGAGGAGCAAGTTTCTAATTCTGAAGAGCGTTTTTATGCAGGTTGATGCCAAGCACCTGAATCAAGGATTTTATTAAACAATAAAAATATGACACTATAATGAATAAAGAATTGGTTTCCTAAAGGGATATATTTTTTGTACTACATGCACTTCCAAAGGCAGAATGAGATTACTGACTAATAATATTTAGCCAGACTGGCTGGCCAGCCAAAGCTCGTTGCTAGCTATAGCTGGGGTGGTTCAAGTGGCACAGTGGCAAACTCCGACGACTGACGTGTTGGTGAGGTGAACACGTCCAGCCCAGCAAGACTTTTTGGGCTGTCTCCGCGATTCAATTACTAAAGCCTGCAATTCTGAGTTTTGCTATTCGGTGTGTTTTGATGAACCACAACATGCAGATTTTCACTCACTAACTTCAATGAAACTGTGATTGACATTGCTTACCGCCCAAAGACTGCTATCTTCAACACACCCGGGACCCTTGTGAGGATGAGTGATCCGGAAGATGAATGAACAAATGAACTTCACTGCAAAACGGCTTATTTTGAGTCTTGACATGTAAGTTTGTGCACATAATCTTGTATTGGATACATTTATTTGCTCATCACTTACTCTCACTAACAAACAGCAATTCATCATAACATTTTTTTCTTTTTGCATTTTAAGTAATGGACCACAGGCATAAAGTGATATTTTTTTTCATACTACATGCACTTCCAAAGGCAGGATGAGAGGCATGTAAATCAGGCAGCCCATGTACTTCTTTAATATTTAACATAGGTTATTAGACAGGGCAAAGATTTGACCCCCGAGCACTGCTGCACATCACATGAATAACTAATGTTGGCTGATTATGTTAATCAGCAGTACTAGGCGGGGAGGGCTGTGCAGGATAGCAGATACTGCTGCGGGAGAGGTTACAATCTCAAATGCATGACAAAAAAAAGGAAAAACATGAGAGGATAGAACCAGAGCATCATTAGCGAGGGAAACAGCCAATAACTGTGCGCTGCACATAGTGATTTACACTTCATTTGCTCAGCTTGAATTTTCCTTTCATATGGACACTGGAGACAAACATGCAGCATTTGTGATGTGACTGGCTGTAATCTCTTTTAACAGATAATCACATATTTGCATAATGATAAGGCAAATGGCAGTGAGAACATAAATCTATCCATCTTGCACAGTGTTCTCTAAGCCAAATAACTAGAAGTGGAAACCGATTGAGGGATCCAATAATAAAAGGGAGTACACTATTCACTCATAACTTTATTTTGGAGATTTCTGATGCCTTTCCGAGCCTTCACCGGATTTATGTAACCTGTCAGTTGCTTTCAAGTATTCTCTGAGAGTGTTATATAGGTGATGTGAGCATTCAACAGCCCTTCCATCTGTGACATTTTTATATTATGAGTGAGTGAACTTTAGATTCTCAGAAAGCAGTTATATATATTTTTTTCAAAGACAACGGCACTCATTTTCAAAGTGTCATGAGGCCAGTGTCTGTCTTTTCTCATGTTTGTTTTGAGCTAAAGAAAAAAAAAAAACACGCTCGTGAAAAACCATTTGGAGGGAAGAAGCGGGGTGATCGCAGCTATATTCTAGTCCCATCAGTAGAGCTCTGCGGCCCCCACCATAAAGAATTCCAACGAGACAATTTTGCGCTGTGTGGGGTGAGTTGACAGGGAGTGTTATTAAAGCACAGGGTGCTGACCGCTCTCAAAGTTATTAAAGTGCTGTGAGATTGTGTCTGTGATAGCCCCGCCGGTCGGAGTGTCCTTCACACGCAGGTACATTACAGTGGGGATATGGTCATCACTGAAAGAGGAGTGAGAAGGGAGGGTGAGGAGGAGAAGGGTGAGAATAGACACAAGGAACCGCTATGTACCATTGTCACAAAAATCATTGTTGACCCCAACCAATAGACTTCCACAGCTCCCAAGAACTAAGTTGTATGAATGCATTGATGAAAATATAAATGCTCTAGTAAGTAAATACACTTTTAAACTGGTACAAAACTTCAAAGTTTCAACTGCAGTCATGCAAGTCAAGAGAGACCTCAGCACAACTCTCAAGACTTTAGTTCATTCAGGTTCACTTGATAATTTACATTAATGGGTACGGAAAATGGGTGGATGGTTAACTTCTGCTTACACTTGTGTGATAGTTAAGTATCTAAAACCTAAGATGGGTGAAGCATATCTGTGATGTGAGAGTGATTCACCTTTGCAAAGCTCCCATGTGATGTGGCATTAAAAGAGACCTCCGTACATTAGTTTTGCTTTTTGCGCTTGGCCACACTATGGTTGTGGATGAGCTAGAACCTATTCAAGATGACTTTGGCCAAGAGGCAGTGTATACCCTGAAAGTTAACAGTTAGCTCGCACAAACAACCATTCAAACTCACTTTCACACTCCAGAATTTATTTTTCCAATGCACCTTACACGTATTTTTGTAATGTGGTAGGAAGCCAGAGAGCCTGGAGCACTATGGCCGAGCAGCTACTTGCCCTGTGGTTTCAAGATTTTTTTTTTTTTTATTGATTATATGACTGGGCTGTTCTCTAGATATTTTAAGGAGCACTAAAATTCTATCAACATTAATAAGCTATTTGGACCTTCTCAATCTGTTTCAGCGCTTCTCTGACTTGACAGCCAGGGAGACCGCAGCACTCGATTTGTCACCAGGCCTGGATAAAACAAGACAACCACAGTTACTAGATTACTTTGTGGCCTGTAACCACAGTACCTAATAGTATATTATCCAAGATTCATCTAAGATCTCCTTGAGACCACTACTTCAATCATCTTTGGGAGACACGGTGGATGTATTGGCATCCCCTACACTGCTTTATTTGTAAAGGCACGCTCTACGGCTTCTTCTTCTACTACTAATCCTGGTATATTTGGTCAATCTGGACACGTCAGAATGATTTTTATGTACGAAAGTGTGACGCATGAACACCCAAATTCCAATGGGATCAATATTATTAATGTCCATAAAAAAAAATATACAACTTAAATCTGAACTCTTGAAGAACTTGAAGACATTTTGTCCATGTAAGACAATGTTTCACTTTTAGTTATAAAATGATCTTCTGTAAGCAACAGAACCAGTATTATTCAGCAATTCTGGTGTTGTAAATGTTGTTAGACCTTGACATGAATCTTTGAAGGCTTTTCTTGCTCCTTGTCTAATTCTGCAGAGCTTCTCAGATCCAGCACTAAAAATCAATTGATTGTAATCCTTAATTGGTGATTAGCTGCTACTTTGTGGATCACAGGTCCTGGCAGCAGAATAAGTCTCACTCTTTAATAAGTGTTTGGTCAGTCGATGGCCAAGTATAATGGACAGTGCAGGGTTAGGCCAAGACTGTGATAGCTCCTCACTGGATCCACTCTTGACCTTGACTGACATTATGGTTCTTTGAAAATTTAAGTGCCCATCTTACAGTATGCCTGAGGCAATTTATGAGTCCATACACCTTTCCATAAGTCCCATTTATTGAATCTTTTGCTCCCGTTCACACCCAGTCTAGTGACATGCTGAAATTATTGCTTGTCAAAATGTGATCTATAAAGAAAATATGAATCTTAGCTGAAGGGATTGTTATCAGACGTGAGATTCCGGCAAGGTGGTTATGCTCACCGTAAACAAGAAAATATTTTACATGCATTTCCGTATTGGTGACTTTGAAGCCGTAACACAGAAATGGATATATACATACTATACTGACATTTTGTTTTGTTTTTGTAGCCATACATGCATGTGCAGAAAAGTCCGAGCCCCAAATGCTCACAAAGCTGCTGGGGTTGCTTATTTAGTCTGAGATGACGACTCCAGAGACTGCTCTGTGGCTGTTTGCAGGGGGAGTCCTTTGGGGTGATAGTTGAGCTGAAAAGCCCAGTCAGAGCCAGTCAAAGGGAGCGTGGTGCAGTCTTGACCCTGGCTCCCCGCTCATTGTGTAGTGCAGCAGTGTAATGAGGCCCTGTGTGGATATTGATATGACAGAACAAAAGGCCAAGGTGCAGTAAGGACAGCAATCCACACGTTTCACACCATTTGTTTTTCACACCGTATCCATCACATTAATGGGTCACCTTTCTGTGACAGCTCATGATTACCTGCTTACCCATGGAGAGAGAAAGGGTGAGCGAGAGAGAGAGACCGAAAGAGAGAGGGAGGCCAAAAGATAAGGAGCAAAGGGTGCTCCACTAGCCAGGGTAAAGGGTGAGCTGTGTTAGGAAAAGGGCTTAGGGAGAGGGGGGATGGGAAACCCTTTACCATTTTTTTATTCTTTCATGAAGATTGGGTCTGGCCCTGTCATCATCCCCACACAGAATTTATGACAGGTCAGCTCTCCATGTAGTCACCTGATGGATGGAGAACATCCTGGTTTATTTGGGGCACAGTGGAAATGCACACACAATTCCCAAAACTATATAAAGTATAATACACTATATCATAGTGTATATGTATGTGTGTATGTGTGTGTGTGTGTGTGTGTGTGTGTATTTATACATGTATTTATATATTAGGGGCCTGGACTGGCTCCTATAATCCCGATTTGTCATTCATATTAGGGCCTGGACTCGCTCAGCCGTGGCAGCGAAACGACTTTTGTCATTTAGTTGGAGGGATACCCAGAAATGAAATGTTATACTATATCTACTAATCTATTTATTGATATATAAATATATGTATATATATATATATATATTTAGATAGATAAGTAGATATATTGTAACATTTTCATGGATGGAGGATAGACAGAGGGGCGTAACTGGTAGCTGAAGCTTTTTTTCAATGCGAGTATAGATGATAGACAGGAACAGAGGGATGATTACATTATGAATAAGGACAGACGGACGGATGAAAGGGAGCCCAGGTTGCAGACAAAGGATGGTAAAATTTGGTAAAGTGCCCATCGCTGTTTATTGTATTAATTCAGAACATTTTGAACCTCTTGCTTTTGCAAACCACTAGCAAGATCTCAGTTAATTTTAAAATAATGCTCTTGCTACTCTTGGTAGAAAACAGTGGCGGAGGAAAAAGCAAGCACCTTGTTTTAAATTATGTGTCAAAATAATGTGATCATTTAGACCAGTCAAAAATATGATTGAAATGCATTTAATTTGTAATCAATGTATCATGCTCTGCCAATGTCTGGGGATGATGCACGTATGCTATTTGTTAATTGCAAAAGGGTTGCTGCATATAACTGCAGACAGACAGACAGACAGACAGACACAGACAGTTCTTCATATGTCACTGCAATGCAGCAGATGAGGTGATGGTGTCAGTACATCTTGTCTTCCCAGTGAAGGCTTGCTATGCATTACACTAAAACATGAATTATATAAGTGGAACAACAGTGTTGGGACGGGACGTAAATCAGAAGGGAGAGACATTGCTGACAAGTTTTGCTATTAAAAGATAATTGCAATCAAGGTGCAAGACGAGCAATGAAGTGGTGATAGCAGATAGATAGACAGCTGCAAAAGATGGATTGTTTTAATTTGCACCAATTAAATTGAAGTTCACTGGATCATCTTCAATCTTCATGAATACTTGATTTTCTGGCCACTATAAAGCTATTAAAGAGAGTGATTGGACTCTAAGCCTTGGTGTACCAAATTTCATGCTGCTGTACTTTCATTAACATTGGAAATAATAGTGAGGTACTACATGTAAACCAATCAGTAAACCAGGTGTACAGTATATTATGTACAGATAATTGTTGTCTCATTGTGAATGAAATATTTTACTCACTTTCACTGACTGTGTATGCATGTGTGTGTATGTGTGGGTTTCATCATGTTTTAGGGATAATAGATCTGTCTCTATAGTGACATTATGTGGACCTCTTGCGGTCAGGTTAAAAGCTGTACAGACTCACAAGGATCATCATCAGAGGGAAATGTGGCCCGTCCCAATTTTCTTGACATAAAAAAATGCTGTGTGCATTACAGGTCCTTGTACTCTGTACATTACTAGTCCTTGTTCCATGTGAAGTTCTTGAAGCCAACCAATACTTCTTCGCCTGACCTGAAGCCATGACACATATACAGGTCATATACAATGACCTGTAATGTAGCTTATCTAAGATGAGATGACACATCAAAGATGCAGCTAATATGCATGTTATTACAAAGACATGTATTTAATGACAAGCACGCACACACATGGTAGTGTCCCCAACCTTTGAAATAAATCAGTGTTTATGTGTTTTTTTGGTTTTTTTTTAAGCAAATGTCACTCATTTCATTATGGGTGGTTGTTCATGCTCAATTTAACTTGATTCAAACAAAGTATTATTGCTAAATTTCCTGTCTGAAATATTTCACTTGCATGAATGCTGATGCGCTCTTGATGGAATGTTGTAATGTTTAAAGGTCAGTGATCGTCATGTTTATTTAACTCTGATGTACTATATGCTATTGTTGTGTTTTCAAACCTTAGAAGCAGAAATGTCACACATTCAAGGCAGAATTGTTTGCTGGTATGATGCTGTAAATCCCAATTCCATAAGAGAAAAGAACGCTTGGAGTGGTCTACTGCCAAACATCACAGTGGGGGCTGCAAGCCGTGCTCTACAATGTTTGCTTTTGAGCCACACTTGCTCCCAGGCAGGGGTGATTAGTGCTTGTCTGTAATTTGGCAACCTTGACCATGTAACCTTGCTAAAACTGGATTAACATTTTAGCCGTGTATAGCTAGAGATGCCTTAAAACATTTTCCATTTTCTACTGCTTGATACAAGACTACAGACGCCATTCAAATAAGTGCTGCATGAGCACTCAAGGAGAAACTCTTATTAGACTTAAGCATGGTAAGTGCCAGAGAAACGTTGACATATCCATCTTGTCACTTTGTCACTTACTGATGACATTACTACATTACCTTTACTACATTACCATTATTTATTTTTGTTACACTAAGTAGAATCCTGTCAAATTTGAGAAATAATTGCACTTTTCCTCACCTCAATTATATATATATATATATATATATATATATATATACACACACACACATACACACACAGAACAAAATCACTTTATGTTCTCTGTCCTTTTTAAAAGCTAACAGTGCTGGCAAATTATCTATTCATTGCTGTTGTTAGATGTTAACTTTTCTCACCTTTTCTAGAGATTATTATTGTTATGGTCTGCTTTCCACTTTAAAAATAAATTACTAAGTAAAAGTGGGAAGTGCTAAAATATACTGACAAATGATGTGGTCCTGAGAGAGACAAGGTGCCTTTTTAATATCGCCTAAACCTTATGTGGCCAGTCCTTTCATGCTTAAAGGTTTATATTTCACTACTGGACAAGGTTGTTTCCTAATCTCTGTGTGGCCAAAGTGCTTTTGTGACATTGTTGTATTGGAGTTTACTACAGCATCCCTCACTTACAAAATCTCGGCCTTATTATTGAGCCTCTTTATCTTTACTGAAGCTAAGTTGTTAATTAGCTAGACCTTGAATTAGATTATTTGCATGTCTGAACAAGGGCTAAGGTATTAATGCTCCCTTAGGACAAACTGCAATAACCTGTTCGGTGGCTGCAAGATCCCTGTGGAGGGGCTCCGTGGACGCTGGCCCCTAAAAGAGGGAAAGAGCACAGCCATTTCATCCAATTAGTTGTGGATTGTACTGCTCTTCTCCCTTTGAATCCTATTTGCCATGATAAGGTGTTCTTTTGCAGGGACTGTGCTGAGCTTTACTATCAGGGAAAAATGATTAATTCACAAGCGAATATCAACATGCGGGGCCCTTCCATTTCGCACAGCCTGACATGGGAGGAAGGAACTGCTAGGAAATCAATAGAGGCACTAAAGAACGACACAGGAGAGGCAGAGCTCGGCCAAGTAAACACCCCTAAACATTCTGAAGAATCTCAGCAGCAAGCTGCATTTCATTCCACACATCACACTTAGTAGTGCTCTCCATGGTGGGGGTGTTCTTGAATTATTCAGGACCTGTTAAATTGAGGGGATGGTTTTAAGACTAATGTAGCACAATATCATGTATGCTATTGTTATTGCATTGTACTGTGCAGTGTTCCCATTTATTTATCTCTTTTCGTCTGATCTTCCCAAGGGTATGCATTGTAATATGACAATCCCATGCTGCTCTGTACATCCTCTCTGAATTACCAACATGATCAGAAGCTCAATGGATTCCAATAGGCATATTCATTTTTTATCTTCCCTGGCTTGGTGATGGAGAATTCAGTGTCCAGATAGGTGTTTTCCAAGCTCTCAGACACTTGCAAATGATGTTTAAACACCCAGCACCTAGGGTTTAATTAAGTCCCTCTAATCGTGTTCCAATCAGAACCTTGGACTGATGGGCTGGAATTCCTGATGTGCATTTCTGTCAGTCTTAATTGGATAATTGATTGCCAATTTGAACCTGGCCACACACTGCATACACAATAAAGCTCCTGGCCAGGTTCCTGAGGAATCATTTTCCATTTGAATAAAGATGCTGCCTCGATAGGCTGAGCTCCAACTTCAGGTCTCATTGAAAAATAAGCCACATGCATGTCCATGTATTAATGCCTTGGAATTTATTTTAATGCATTTACATTTGCAATTTTATTTGTCTGGTATTACATGTACTATAACCAGTATAATGAGCAAGGTGTCAAATCCTCCAAAACAGAAAATTTTAAAAACAGACTTTTTGTCTTAGTTTGCTTTTAAAACTGCAACTGGTATTGCAGTTCATTCGCCTCACAAATCTTATGTAGCCTATGACACACGAAATAAGATGTATTGGAACTACTTGATTTTTTTTTTTTTTTTTGCATACATTTTTGTATTACAACTATAAATTGTCATTGTTTTAGCGATTGTTTTGACTCACATGCAGAAACCAACTCAGAAGTCCAGAAGGAGTAAGGAGTCTTTATTGGAGGTGCTATGGTGGAGGGTGAGCAGGAGGAGCTGAGCCAGGAGCACGGAGCAGCGATAACGGAGCGTGAGGAGTTCGGCCAGAGCGGGGTGGATCTTGGCGGTGGTCCTTGGAGGAAATCTAAGAGTGTGGAACAAACAATACTTGGTCAGAGAATACAATGGCAAGAACTAGGAGAGAGATCTAGGAGCTAGAGGCACAGCCGTGGAGGAGATCATATATGCAGGCCACTCAGGCGACGAGCTGCTGGCAGTATGCTCCTTAAATACCTTCCCTAGCGAGCCTGATCAGCCATACCTGTGGGGATCAGCCACACCTGTGGGTCGTCGGCCACTCTGCTCATGGCTGCCCCCTGTGGATCTGAAAGGAACACCTCTCTGGACCCTGACATAAAGTATTCTGATTAATATTGCGTACATATAATGTGAATTAAGCAGATTAATCCAACAATTTCCCTCCATCTCAGGAAGCCGCCATTGTGGCTAATACCACCCTCCATTGTCAACTGAAATAGATGTCACAACTGCCCTCGGACTCGTATTTGTCACGACTCATCCCCGGTTGTTTTATTATGTGTAGGTTGTCCTGGTTTCTGTCCGGGTCTGTGTACCCGCCCCTCCCTTCCTGTGTCTACTCACAATCAATGTACTAATCACAGTCGCCTGCCTCTCGTTACCTGTCTCGTATTTAAGTCCTGTCTGCGTGTCACTCCCTCTCGGATCGTACTTGTTTCTTGGTTCCTGTCTTTGTCAGTTCTGTTTCGGTTAGCCAATCTGTCGGTTGGTCCGCTATGTTAGTTAGCCGGTTCTGTTGGTCTTGTTCCCCTCATCCTGCCTTCCAACTACTTTTTCCCTCAATAAACCCTGGTCCAAGCTACATTTGGTCGCCCTGCTCCATTCCGTTCCTGACAGTATTGTGAACTTGATGTGACCAAACCCAGAAAACAGGTGAGCTGTGCAGAGAAACAGTAATATTTGACCAAATTCTTATCATAATGTACTGTGTGTCAATCAAACTTTTCTGTCACACTCTGAAGTGACAAACTGTAGAGCAGACAATTTCAATACAAAGTCAACAAGGGATGTGATGATAGTCTTCACAGCATTTCTAGTAAAAAGAGGAAAGCAGTCGAAAATGTTAGTGGCCAAAAACAACTAAGAAAGGATCTATAGCTATGATTCTCTCAGTTTCTCTCACGATAAATTTCATTGAGCACAGGTGCTCCAGGTTATTAAAGAAGAGTAAATGCCGTGGTCACAAAACAATCCACAAAACACCCAATGTCTCAGCTCCGGTATGACAGAAAAGCTTATAAAATTCGATGTAACAGTCTGCTCCATAACACTTTTGTCAGGAGATCTAGTCCACTGTAGTTAGGATTATTTTTATCAGAGACCCAAAGAAACACAGATATCATTGAAAAGACTGAGAGTAGCAAACTGCTGCAACTATGTGAGCTGCCATCTAACTTACAACGTAAGGTGCAACAGCTTAATAGACAGCTAATATATTATCGAATTATTCAAATTTTATTTTTTTTAACTGATAAATCATTTAGATTCCTTTTGTAAATTCCTTTTTCGAATCCTCAGAAATTCAGCTTCTCTAATTTCTGTAACTTCTCCAATTTCTCTTTTCTTGTGCGTTTCTGTTATTTTGCAGCTCGGAGTGCTCGAATCTCGGCACTTCTCGGGCCCAGGGCCTCTGTTGTGTTTTTGTGACAGGTGTGCAGCGAGCTAGGCCGGAGCTTGGACCCTTGCCTCTTGGTTAGCCAGGGAGCAAAATGGAATCTCCTGGGTCAGCTGTGCAAAATTTTGGGCTTTACTTACATATCCTAAAAAGGATGGGAAGAAGTACTAACTACGAGACTAGTATAAATCGATAAACTATGTATTATACATGAAACTATCATACGTATATAAGGCACACTTGTTGACAAAAGTGGGGTTAAATTTGAGTGTCATGATTTCTAAAAGTGCATTAAATTGGTTACCCTTGGAGAATCTACAATTTCCATTATAAGGCTCATACTCCACAGATACACTGATAAGTCAATTGGTCTGCAGTCATGATCACTTTGAAATAACACTTATGTCGCCGATGACATCAGCCAATGAATAATGGTGAACAGATTTCTAGATAACTGAGGGCAATTATGCACACTTACCTTGTCAGGGCCTGTGCAATGGTTGGATGGGAAACAGATCTAAGCAGTCACCACCGTATCAAAAGTTGCCCTTCACTATCCAAATGTCAACAAACATACCACAATTAAATAATTTATGAAAATAATATTTTCACAGCTTTTTCTCTTGAACTTGAAGGTGACAAAATATTTTGACATGCCCAAGCACAAAGCCTCTAGAGACCTAATTTTGTGTGGATAGCCACTGCTAAGTCATGGACTGAGAAACCTCAAGTACCACTTTGAGTGGGCTCTTCAAGTCCTTGTGTCTGCCTACCATTATTTTTCTTTCAAGGGATTGCTTTTCTCCTCTTAGTACAAGCGTGGAATGACCAAAAAGAGAATTCTCTTATTATAAATGGCCTTTCAACGCTAAGTTTTAGCAAGTACAACCGTAGTGGGATTAGATATTTTGGCCACCATTTGTAAAGTGAGAAGTTTCTCTGGAGTCTCCTTGAGACAAGTGACCAGTGCAAGGCAAAGTGAAGGTCTTATCAGTCACCCCACAATGGTGCCACCCAATGAATTATATTAGGGCCGGGTGTAGCTCGCCAAGCCTCTGCATTGTGCACCATCTGGGTGACAATAAACATGTCGCCACATGCTTTCCTCCATCATTCAAGTCTAGATAGCAGATCTGGACCTTAACTATGGCCCACTATCTCCTGGATCTCTGTGTGACCTGTTAGAGAGATGGAGGTGAGGCTCAAGGATATCTCTCAAAGAGTCTGCTCCAAAGCCAGGAGGTTATTACACATATGGAGGGGGGAGGCAGGGGCTCTGTGCAGTGGTCTGTTTTCCTCCTTCGCAAGTGTCACTCACTATGTTACAGAGATAGTGAGATACTGTTCTAAAAATTAAACAATGGTGGAATACAAAGTTCCAGAAGAAAACAGCGGTTAAAAGACCCTGAACTGGCTGCCAGTCACTCGGACTTTAGGCACTTGGCGATGTTTTTGTTTTTATGACAAATTTTGCTAAACACTGTACATGATAGCTGTACAATGAAAATCAATTTCAGTGTAGTAAGAAATATTTCGGAGCTAATCAACAATTTTTGCAATGGTGTGAAATTACAAACCAAACGAAACAGTGAACTGTTGTGGGGTGTAGCTTTAATTCTTTCCTTGATCTGATTGCTGGAAGGATTTGACTTAACTTTTATCGGACCACCTCTGCTGCAGCGTGCAACACATTAAAATAAGTATTAGTGCAAGGCTCCATTCTCATGCTGTCACCAACTTGCCATCAATTCAATTGCCCTGCTGGCTTAAATAAACAGAAGTGTTATCGGTAGGAGTCTTGGCTTTGGCAAATTGTACTACTTTAGCAGCTGCTGTTTCGCTAAAAGTCTGGTGTTGTTACGGATCTCCATGTGAACCATGAAAAATTAATCATTCATAACCAAAATGATGAATGTGAGCCCAGAAATACAAGGTTCTGTGACTCTGGCAAGAAGAATAATTGGTTAATTTGACTAAACATGATAGCGCCCCTCTGATGAAAGCTAAAGCGAAATTTAAATGAAGCGTGTTAAAAGGGTGGGCAACAAAACAATAGTGGATGACCAATGAGGAAGTAAAAAGTGAGGCATAAACAATGGCATTTAATACAATTTCATAAAACCACTTATAGAAGATGACAGGGGTTCACATGTAATCACTGTAAGTGGAGGCAAAGATGGGGGCTGAGGTGCCATCGCTGCCATGCCAGAACACTTCTCCATGACACATCCCCTGCTTCTTCTCATTAATCCCTGAAGCTACATTCATTAACAGTCACTCCCTCCGTTCAGCAAGATTACACACATGCGCGGAGGAACTGTAGGTAAGCACACACAAAAATAACCTGCTGCTGAAAGGCAACTGGATTTGCTTAACATTATTAAACCTACAGTTTGATTCATTAGTCAACACTGTGACTTGCTGGATGCGGTTTGCTGGCTTCTTCGTCATTTTGAAATTGTATTTCATCAGAAAACTGGTTGACAAGCAAGGACAGTTGTGTAAAGATGACCGTCAGGGGAGAAAGGTCCAAGTGGAGATTATAAATACGAAAGATTTACAGGTCCTGGGGGTCTCAGATGTATTGTGGAAAATAGTGCTGGGTGTGCTGTTATCAAGATGGGCCAGTTAGTGGCTTTTGGAGAAGCTCATGTTCTGAATGGCGCCGTAGTTTCTGAGGGCAGCCTTTATGGCTCACCAGTGCACTGACCACAGCCCATTAACTCAAAGAGCCTCCACAGAAGCACTGGAGCAGGGAAAGGGGCCATGACCTGCCAGAGACCATCTTATTACTTTAACACATTATGTCTCCCACTGCGATCTTTTTATTTAAGTGACTTCAGCTGCACGTATCATCTCAGGACAAGTTGGGGACAGACAGGGGGGCTTCTATACAACTGCCAAAGAAGGAATGGGGGGTTCAAATGATTTACTGAAAACATCTGCTTTTGGGCGCTAGAGAAGGAGTACGAGGGTGGACGTTGAGCAGAAAATCGTTCGGGAGGAACCTGGCTGCAACCAGAGCTGTTTATGGCGATAAGAGGTTGCGCTGACCCCACAACCGCTCCTGAGAGGATTTGCAAGTTCTCACTGATGAGCCTTTGCAGCCCTCTCATGGCCACGTTGTCCATACGACGAAGAGTACGAGGGTTGGTCCAGGCTTGGGATTTGATTTATTTTACCACCACACTGCTCTTTATGGGCCTAACCGCAAGATAGATATGCCCCAGTGTTACTGGCCTCGAGAGGAAGATGAAAACACTTTGCCTAAAAACAAAACAGACTCACTTACACAAACGATAAATGCCCCACTATGAGTGAGAGGACATGTGCGTCGGAATTCTCTTTACCGGTGTTACACCGACAGTAAAATAATTGGAGCGAAGCAATACAAATAAACACATTATTGTACGTAATAATCATTGTGTGAGATTAAAGCTGTAACGGGAAATTTGTAAACCGGAATTTTGCATTACAACCACAGAATGGTTGGTCTGAGATGATGTAGATTAGGCCGAGCACCTGCCTCCCATACCATGTGATACTACGTTTTAATTGCTTTTCAAGGACAGCCAATGAGAAAAAAAAAAAACATATATTTTTTGTTAACTATATACAATTGGTTAAAAAGAAACAATGCTTTGCTGAGTGACAGGCAAAATGCCATTTCTGTTATGTCTTTTTCATTGCGCCATCATGAGAATATCACAAGTTGAAAAGAAATATAAAATATCACATACTCAAAAATACAGCAAGATGTTGGATTATCTGATAGGCTTAGTATTTTCTCACTAACTTTAGTATAGTTGCTGCCATAAATATTTCTTTCTTTAAAAAAAATACATGTTGCACCTTTAAAGACTGCTTTACTAGTGATTTACTAATTTAGTTATCTTATCCTTATATAGAAGTAAACACTGGTGTTAAACATTTCTAATATAATCATTCTGTGACAATGTCAAAAGTGGCCACTTTCTGAACAAAGTACTCATTAAAACACAGCTCAAAAGCCGTGGCTTGGTTGCCATGGTACCCATTACTTCACAAGTTCCATTCATTATTACATGTTTTCTCAGTTGTAAAAATAAAACATGATACTTTATCAATTATGAAATTAAAACTCTGGTTTCCAGGACCACAGAGTACAAATTAATAACACAAGTCCAGGATATTTAATTCTTTCTGCATTATTTCTCACCATTGGTAATACCGCAAGGAAAAATATGCAAGTGTCATACTGTCAGAGGGATCTCTCTTTGAATTTTGTTCCAGGCAGCCACCCAAACAAACCGCACATCAAAAATTACCATTAGTACTTGTTAGTTCACACTGGCGATTAGCGAGGGGCAAAACAGACTGATGCCAAGAGCCAAATGTATTTCTTTTATTTCATACGCCATCTCTGCTTTATTGGAGACACTCACAAATGCGCAACATCCGAATGGCTCCAACAGCTCACATCAGAAAGATTCAATTCTTCAGGAAGTGGAAGTAACCGATTAGATTATGTCATTGCCACAATCTGTTACGAAAAATAAACACTGGGTCTTTTCATTAACCTAATGAAGACGAAGCACGTTGATGAGCTCTTAAGTCAATTAACGATATTTAAAAACAGGCGGTGCAGCCCCAAGGTAAATTAGCATGCAGAGAGTGAGGAGGACCCAGGTTCAAACAAATTGTGCGTGGAACCCTCTGGTTCAAGCTACTTGACTCTCTCTCTCTCTCTCTCTCTCTCTCTCTCTCTCTCTCTCTCTCTCTCTCTCTCTCTCTCTCTCTCTCTCTCTCTCCCCCCTAATGCGTACCCCTCCTCCTCTGGTCAAACACGCCTTCATTAGCCATAATTAACTGCATGCTTTTCTCTCTTTGCATTACTAAGTGAGTCCAAGAAGTCAGGATGCTGAGTCGCATGTGCTAAAATGTCCCGGGATGAACCTTATGCTACATATAGCTTACATCATTTATCAGTGTGATCTAATGATTATATGATAAATATGAGGTAGTGCAAGCTTGATATAGAATATCTTGGAAAATATGTTTGTACATAGAACATTCTTTGTTTCTCAGAAAATTTATTCTAAATACTCTTGTGGTATAAAACGCTCTTTTTCTCTCACATGCTCACTCAAGCAGTTTTCCAGACATGCATGTGCACTCGGACACTCACTTGGTCTCTGGGCTGCAACAAGGTCTGAAAAGATTGCAGTTCATTTCGGCCCACGCTGGATGGAGGCCTCATTTAGTGGCTGCTGGCAACTCAATCAGGCTGCCTCACACTGATGAGTGAGTGAGTACTTTCAAAGCACCAGTCAATATGTGTCTGCTGTGATAGAATGTCAGCACCCTGTGTTCCCTGACCCAATGTTATGGCTTTTTTATTTTGTCTAATCAATGATATATGAAACAGCACTGCGACGTTTTAACAAAACATTTTTTTTTCTTCAGCACTGTGTTCGGTTTAGACCGTACAACTGCTGCAATTTGGAATTAAATGTGCCGTTTATCATTCTTTTGTAGCTTTTTAAAATTGATTCTAGATCAGTATAGCATGTATCTGCATAGGATTTGTTTTCTTTCTTATCACAAATGCATTAGGTATAAAAACAGCGGCACGCTTTTGTGTTTAAACTAAACTGTCTTTTGTGTATCGAGTGAAAGACAATGTGTACATCTTTTCTTCCCTATTGTTTTCTATGCAGTGAGAAAAGAACAACCAATATTCTGAGGGTGGGCAGACAAAGCGGGCTTACTTGTCCCCCATGTCCTTTATTTCACACAGCCCACTGCACATGCTCGGCAGTCTGACGACCTCTTGACCCGCTTGTCACTCTGATGGTCTCTGTGATCAGGAAGTGGTTATTTCATATATATGGGCTTCTTTACTGATCATTAAAGATATTAGCTCAAGATGAATTTTCACAATACGTTTCAAAGTAATATTTTATTGAACATGTTGGGATTTTATGATTTGTGCACATTTAGGTCAGTATGTTGACCCCCTTTAAACTGAGTGCAATTACTTCATTATGTTTTAGATCACAACTTATGCATCTTTTTTTACTGTCAGGAATTCATTTCGTGATATGCACATAAAAAGTAAGGTTGAGTAAATAATGAATAACCTGGGACGTGAACACTGTAAGATGCTTAAAACCAGTACAGTGTGCTGTAATTTGTTTCCCTTATTTCAAACAATGTACGTGCAAATTATTACAACAAGCTCTATGGATCAAAATGTACCAAACATTGAAGAGATTTAAATGTTCATTCTTTGTAATAGCCAGATTTTGGAACAAGGCCTGCAATGACTTTTTGGGATGTTTCAACAAAGTATTTGACTAATGAATACATAATATTAGATCAATACCAAAAATGTAGTATGTGAAGCATACGCATAAAATTTAGACCTGAGTTGAGATATTTGACCAGTTCATTATATAGATCTTTAATTGAGTATTACCAATTGAACCCGCATGAAAAACACAATATGTAGTGGAGGACTACAGTCGAGTAGTGAACTGACCCCAGAGTGCCCAAATCATCCTGTTACATAAGTCATATCAGCTATATGAAGACCCTTCAAAGATGAATGAATGCTATGACTTAATGTGAGTGTACACACTTTATAGTCTTGTCCTGCAATACAAGGGAATAGACATAAATGAAGCAAAATTCCAACTGGCCTGAAAAGGCATTGCTAACTTTCCACTCTCCCCGCAGTCATCTACGGTTGTTATTAAAAGATTGTTGTTGACGAGCAGTCCAGGTACATTTGATTACCATATGCATGCTGCAAAAGTTGTTTCATATATCCAGTATAATTTTTCAAGTGTGTGTATGCGTGTGTGTGGGTGTGTGCACGTGCGTGTGTGTGCATCTGTATGTGTGTGTGTGGTCATTGCAAACAATGCAGACAAATGCAATCATGTGCAACGTATGCTAACATGTTTTCTTTTTTTTTTTTTTTTATGGGAAACAACACCAATGTCCTATTTACGTCATTGCATTTCATCAGTAATATAGCCCTAAGCAAGTATATCACTGTCCAGGCTGGGCCACTACCTCACTGAGTTTATGGCCCACCGTGCACTAACTGAATTCTCTCTCTGCAAGATATAGCCTGGAAATGGCAGCAAATAATTGCAAAGGCTGAATTTGTCATTACGAGTCATAATGAGATTCTCTTCCAGAGAGGCTTTGTTTGGTGGTGTGAGAAGACGCTTCCTTTTAATGGCTCATAAAAGAAAGTGTCACAATGTACAGCATTAGTCGGCACTCACTCTTTCATTCTATATATCATTTTAACTTTTATATTTGGAGAATAATTGGATCTGTGTTTACACTCTCAGGTTCAAACACATTATTTAAACTAGAAAATGCAATTTCTGGAGAAATTGCGTGTGAAGGCGAAGACTTTGAATCACTTCTTGGGGAATGATGGCGAATGATGTTGAAATGAGTTGAATTTCTTGAGAAATGTGGAAAATAGAAGTGTAATACTAAATTTTGGAGAATTTGGTTGAATTTCAAATTTGAAGTTTGGAATTTGTGGTAAGTGGGAGGTTGTGGAATAGGTAGGCAAAAGATGAACAGTTGAATGTTGGAACGGGTTGAATCGGTTAAAAAATGTAGACGTGAGAGCAAATGTTGAATCTCCATAGAGAATGAATGGGAATTAAAAGAAAAAGCAATTGCGCCAAAATATTTTGAAATTTGGAACAAAACGAAAATAAATAGCTTCAGGAGGTTCACTTTTGGAGTTAAAATGTTGAAATGGGTTCAATCGGACAAAAAATGCAAAAGTTAGCGACTAATGTAGCTATTTAGGGCAGTTAATGTTGAAATAAGGTCACTTCCGGGGTGATTTGGGTCACTTCCGGTCTATTTGGGTCACTTCCGGTTTGAGTAGAGGCACTTCCGGTCTAGCCGAGGTCACTTCCGGTTTATTTGGGGTCACTTCCGGTTTAAAAAGGTCACTTCCGGTTTAAAAAGGTCACTTCCGGTTTGATTTGGGGTCACTTCCGGTTTACCTGGGGTCACTTCCGGTTCATTTGGGGTCACTTCCGGTTTGATTTGGGTCACTTCCGGTCTATTTGAGTCACTTCCGGTTTGAATAGAGGCACTTCCGGTCTAGCTGAGGTCACTTCCGGTTTATTTGGGGTCACTTCCGGTTTAAAAAGGTCACTTCCGGTTTAAAAAGGTCACTTCCGGTTTGATTTGGGGTCACTTCCGGTTTACTTGAGGTCACTTCCGGTTCATTTGGGGTCACTTCTGGTTTGATTTGGGTCACTTCCGGTCTATTTGGGTCACTTCCGGTTTGATTAGAGGCACTTCCGGTCTAGCTGAGGTCACTTCAGGTTTATTTGGGGTCACTTCCGGTTTAAAAAGGTCACTTCCGGTTTAAAAAGGTCACTTCCGGTTTGATTTGGGGTCACTTCCGGTTTACCTGAGGTCACTTCCTGTTTACCTAAGGTCACTTCCGGTTTGATTTGGGCCACTTCCGGTTCATTCTAGGTTCATTGGGAGCACTTCAGGGTCAATCCAAGATGGCCGCCACACTGGAAGTGGGGGTCAAGGGTTGAATTTTGTAAGCATAGTGGAAGTGGGGGTGAAGGGGGTGAATATGGTAAGGATGAGGTGACCAAAGTGAATAAAGTTGGAATGGGTTGAATCGGTTGAAAAATGTAGAAATTAGAGTAGAAAAACCAAATTTTGTAGAATTTGGTTGAATTTCAAAATTGAAAATTTGGAAATTTTGGTAAGTGGGAAGGTGTGGAATAGGTAGGCAAAAGATGAACAGTTGAAAGTTGGAATGGGTTGAATCGGTTGAAAAACGTAGAAGTTAGAGTAGAAAAACGAAATTTTGGAGAATTTGGTTGAATTTCAAATTTGAAATTTTGGAATTTTTGATAGGTGAGAAGTTGTGGAATAGGCAGGCAAAAGATGAACAGTTGAAAGTTGGAATGGGTTGAATCGGTTGAAAAATGTAGAAATTAGAGTAGAAAAACGAAATTACGAAGAATTTGGTTGAATTTCAAATTTGAAATTTTGGAATTTTTGGTAGGTGAGAAGTTGTGGAATAGGCAGGCAAAAGATGAACAGTTGAAAATTGGAATGGGTTGAATCGGTTGAAAAATGTAGAAACTGGAGGTGAAAAACGAAATTTCGTGAAATTTTGTCGGAATTTTTAACGTGAAAACGTGAAATTTTTGAATTTGGGAATTTTGGGAATGTCGACAATCATTCCGAATGTGGTTTGAATGTGCTGAATGAGGTGAATTTAAAAGGGGAATGACGTAAATGTGAAATGTAGAATCTGCCATTGAGAATGAATGGGGAAAAATTTGTCGTAAATTCGCGAATTTTGCGAGATCGGAAAATTTTCGGAACGAGAAAAATGGAAGCGCTCATCTCGTGAATATTTGGAATACGTCAAAAGTGGAACGGAGTGAATCGGATGAATTATGTGGAAGAAGAAGCGGGACAAAAAAGTGTGGAGAATAAAATATAATAATAATAATAATAACTAGAAAATGCAATTTCTGGAGAAATTGCGTGTGAAGGCGAATACTTTGAATCACTTCTTGGGGAATGATGGCGAATGATGTTGAAATGAGTTGAATTTCTTGAGAAATGTGGAAAATAGAAGTGTAATACTAAATTTTGGAGAATTTGGTTGAATTTCAAATTTGAAGTTTGGAATTTGTGGTAAGTGGGAGGTTGTGGAATAGGTAGGCAAAAGATGAACAGTTGAATGTTGGAACGGATTGAATCGGTTAAAAAATGTAGACGTGAGAGCAAATGTTGAATCTCCATAGAGAATGAATGGGAATTAAAAGAAAAAGCAATTGCGCCAAAATATTTTGAAATTTGGAACAAAACGAAAATAAATAGCTTCAGGAGGTTCACTTTTGGAGTTAAAATGTTGAAATGGGTTCAATCGGACAAAAAATGCAAAAGTTAGCAACTAATGTAGCTATTTAGGGCAGTTAATGTTGAAATAAGGTCACTTCCGGGGTGATTTGGGTCACTTCCGGTCTATTTGGGTCACTTCCGGTTTGAGTAGAGGCACTTCCGGTCTAGCCGAGGTCACTTCCGGTTTATTTGGGGTCACTTCCCGTTTAAAAAGGTCACTTCCGGTTTAAAAAGGTCACTTCCGGTTTGATTTGGGGTCACTTCCGGTTTACCTAAGGTCACTTCCTGTTTACCTAAGGTCACTTCCGGTTCGATTTGGGGCACTTCCGGTTCATTCTAGGGTCATTGGGAGCACTTCAGGGTCAATCCAAGATGGCCGCCACACTGGAAGTGGGGGTCAAGGGTTGAATTGTGTAAGCATAGTGGAAGTGGGGGTGAAGGGGGTGAATATGGTAAGGATGAGGTGACCAAAGTGAATAAAGTTGGAATGGGTTGAATCGGTTGAAAAATGTAGAAATTAGAGTAGAAAAACCAAATTTTGTAGAATTTGGTTGAATTTCAAAATTGAAAATTTGGAAATTTTGGTAAGTGGGAAGGTGTGGAATAGGTAGGCAAAAGATGAACAGTTGAAAGTTGGAATGGGTTGAATCGGTTGAAAAACGTAGAAGTTAGAGTAGAAAAACGAAATTTTGGAGAATTTGGTTGAATTTCAAATTTGAAATTTTGGAATTTTTGGTAGGTGAGAAGTTGTGGAATAGGCAGGCAAAAGATGAACAGTTGAAAATTGGAATGGGTTGAATCGGTTGAAAAATGTAGAAACTAGAGGTGAAAAACGAAATTTCGTGAAATTTTGTCGGAATTTTTAACGTGAAAACGTGAAATTTTTGAATTTGGGAATTTTGGGAATGTCGAGAATCATTCCGAATGTGGTTTGAATGTGCTGAATGAGGTGAATTTAAAAGGGGAATGACGTAAATGTGAAATGTAGAATCTGCCATTGAGAATGAATGGGGAAAAATTTGTCGTAAATTCGCGAATTTTGCGAAATCGGAAAATTTTCGGAACGAGAAAAATGGAAGCGCTCATCTCGTGAATATTTGGAATACGTCAAAAGTGGAACGGAGTGAATCGGATGAATTATGTGGAAGAAGAAGCGGGACAAAAAAGTGTGGAGAATAAAATATAATAATAATAATAACTAGAAAATGCAATTTCTGGAGAAATTGCGTGTGAAGGCGAAGACTTTGAATC
Source organism: Syngnathus scovelli (assembly GCF_024217435.2). Classification (NCBI taxonomy): domain Eukaryota; kingdom Metazoa; phylum Chordata; class Actinopteri; order Syngnathiformes; family Syngnathidae; genus Syngnathus; species Syngnathus scovelli. Next base: position 14,525,577 of record NC_090849.1, on the reverse strand, counting down.
ACTTCTTGGCGAATGCTGGCGAATTATGCTGAAACGAGTTGAATTACTTGAGAAATGTAGAAAATAGAAGTGAAAAACGGAATTTTGGAGAATTTGGTGGAATTTCAGAATTTTGGAGAATTTGGTTGAGTTTAAAATCTTAAAATGTGGAATTTATGGCAAGTGGAAATTTGGGGAATAGGTAGGAAAAAGATGAAGAGTTGAAAGTTGGAATGAGTTGAATCGGTTGAACAATGTGAAAATTAGAGTAGAAAAACACATTTTTGGAGAATTTGGTTGAATTTCAAATTTCAAAATTTGGAATTTTTTGTAAGGGGAAGTTGTGGAATAGGTAAGCAAAAGATGAAGAGTTGAAAGTTGGAATGGGTTGAATCGGTAGAGAAATGTAGAAATGAGAGTAGAAAAACGAAATTTTGGAGAATTTGGTTGAATTTCAAATTTGGGATTTTTGGTAAGTGGGAAGTTGTGTAATACGTAGGCAAAAGATGAAGAGTTGAAAGTTGGAATGGGTTGAATCGGTTGAAAAATGTACAAATTAGAGTCGAAAAACGAAATTTTGCAGAATTTGGTTGAATTTCAAATTTGGAATTTTTGGTAAGTGGGAAGTTGTGAAATAGGTAAGCAAAAGATGAAAAGTTGAAAGTTGGAATGGATTGAATCGGTTGCACAATGTAAAGATTAGAGTAGAAAAACAAAATGTTTGAGAATTTGGTTGAATTTCAAATTTTTAATTTTTGGTAAGTGGGAAATTGTGGAATAGGTAGGCAAAAGATGAAGAGTTGAAAGTTGGAATGGGTTGAATCGGTTGAACAATGTAGAAATTACAGTAGAAAAACGAAATTTTGGAGATTTTGGTTGAATTTCAAATTTGGAATTTTTGGTAAGTCGGAAGTTGTGGAACAGGTAGGCCAAAGATGAAGAGTTGAAAGTTGGAATGGGTTGAATCGGTTGAACAATGTAGAAATTAGAGTAGAAAAACAAAATGTTGGAGAATTTGGTTGAATTTCAAATATGGAATTTTTGGTAAGTGGGAAGTTGTGGAATAGGTAGGCAAAAGATGAAGAGTTGAAAGTTGGAATGGGTTGAATCGGTTGAACAATGTAGAAATTACAGTAGAAAAACGAAATTTTGGAGAATTTGGTTGAATTTCAAATTTGGAATTTTTGGTAAACGGGAAGTTGTGGAATAGGTAGGCAAAACATGAACAGTTGAAAGTTGGAATGAGTTGAATCGGTTAAAAAATGTAGAAATTAGAGTAGAAAAACAAAATTTTTGAGAATTTGGTTGAATTCCAAATTTGGAATTTTTGGTAAGTCGGAAGTTGTGGAATAGGTAGGCAAAAGATGAAGAGTTGAAAGTTGGAATGGGTTGAATCGGTTGAACAATGTAGAAATTAGAGTAGAAAAACAAAATGTTGGAGAATTTGGTTGAATTTCAAATATGGAATTTTTGGTAAGTGGGAAGTTGTGGAATAGGTAGGCAAAAGATGAAGAGTTGAAAGTTGGAATGGGTTGAATCGGTTGAACAATGTAGAAATTAGATTAGAAAAACGAAATTTTGGAGAATTTGGTTGAATTTCAAATTTGGAATTTTTGGTAAACGGGAAGTTGTGGAATAGGTAGGCAAAAGATGAAGAGTTGAAAGTTGGAATGGGTTGAATTGGTTGAACAATGTAGAAATTAGATTAGAAAAACGAAATTTTGGAGAACTTGGTTGAATTTCAAATTTGGAATTTTTGGTAAACGTGAAGTTGTGGAATAGGTAGGCAAAACATGAACAGTTGAAAGTTGGAATGAGTTGAATCGGTTAAAAAATGTAGAAATTAGAGAAGAAAAACAAAATGTTGGAGAATTTGGTTGAATTTCAAATATGGAATTTTTGGTAAGTGGGAAGTTGTGGAATAGGTAGGCAAAACATGAACAGTTGAAAGTTGGAATGAGTTGAATCGGTTAAAAAATGTAGAAATTAGAGTAGAAAAACAAATTTTTTGAGAATTTGGTTGAATTCCAAATTTGAAAATTTGGAATTTTTCATAAGTTGGAAGTTGTGGAATAGTTAGAAAAAGATGAACAGTTAAAAGTTGGAATGGGTTGAATCGGTTGAAAAACGTAAAAGTTAGAGTGGAAAAACGAAATTTTGGAGAATTTGGTTGAATTTCAAATTTGGAATTTTTGGTAAGTGGGAAGTTGTGGAATAGGTAGCAAAAGATGAACAGTTGAAAGTTGGAATGAGTTGAATCGGTTGAACAATGTAGAAAAAAGTGGAATGATGTAAATGTGAAATGTCGAATCTGCCATTAAGAATGAATGGGGAAAAATTAGTCGTAAGTTCGCGAATTTTGCGAAATCGGAAAATTTTCGGAACGAGAAAAATGGAAGCGCTCATCTCGTGAATATTTGGAACACGTCAAAAGTGGAACGGAGTGAATCGGATGAACTATGTGGAAGAAGAAGCGGGACAAAAAAGTGTGGAGAATAAAATAGAAGAATAATAATAATAATAATAATAATAATAGAGAATGGTGTAGAATAACATATGTGTGAAGGCCATCGCCTTCACACAACTAGAAAATGCAATTTCTGGAGAAATTGCGTGTGAAGGCGAAGACTTTGAATCACTTCTTGGGGAATGATGCCGAATGATGTTGAAATGAGTTGAATTTCTTGAGAAATGTGGAAAATAGAAGTGTAATACAAAATTTTGGAGAATTTGGTTGAATTTCAAATTTGAAGTTTGGAATTTTTGGTAAGTGGGAGGTCGTGGAATAGGCAGGCAAAAGATGAACAGTTGAAAGTTGGAACGGGTTGAATCGGTTAAAAAATGTAGATGTGAGAGCAAATGTTGAATCTCCATAGAGAATGAATGTTAATTAAAAGAAAAAAGAATTGCACCAAAATATTTTGAAATTTGGAACAAACGGACAAAAAACGGCTTCAGGAGGTTCCCTTTTGGGGTTAAAATGTTGAAATGGGTTTAATCAGACAAAAAATGCAAAAGTTAGCGACTAATGTAGCTATTTAGGGCAGTTAATGTTGAAATAAGGTCACTTCCGGGGTGATTTGGGTCACTTCCGGTTTGATTAGAGGCACTTCCGGTCTAGCTGAGGTCACTTCCGGTTTATTTGGGGTCACTTCCTGTTTAAAAAGGTCACTTCCGGTTTAAAAAGGTCACTTCCGGTTTGATTTGGGGTCACTTCCGGTTTACCTAAGGTCACTTCCTGTTTACCTAAGGTCACTTCCGGTTCCATTTGGGGCACTTCCGGTTCATTCTAGGGTCATTGGGAGCACTTCAGGGTCAATCCAAGATGGCCGCCACACTGGAAGTGGGGGTCAAGGGTTGAATTGTGTAAGCATAGTGGAAGTGGGGGTGAAGGGGGTGAATATGGTAAGGATGAGGTGACCAAAGTGAATAAAGTTGGAATGGGTTGAATCGGTTGAAAAATGTAGAAATTAGAGTAGAAAAACCAAATTTTGTAGAATTTGGTTGAATTTCAAAATTGAAAATTTGGAAATTTTGGTAAGTGGGAAGGTGTGGAATAGGTAGGCAAAAGATGAACAGTTGAAAGTTGGAATGGGTTGAATCGGTTGAAAAACGTAGAAGTTAGAGTAGAAAAACGAAATTTTGGAGAATTTGGTTGAATTTCAAATTTGAAATTTTGGAATTTTTGGTAGGTGAGAAGTTGTGGAATAGGCAGGCAAAAGATGAACAGTTGAAAATTGGAATGGGTTGAATCGGTTGAAAAATGTAGAAACTAGAGGTGAAAAACGAAATTTCGTGAAATTTTGTCGGAATTTTTAACGTGAAAACGTGAAATTTTTGAATTTGGGAATTTTGGGAATGTCGAGAATCATTCCGAATGTGGTTTGAATGTGCTGAATGAGGTGAATTTAAAAGGGGAATGACGTAAATGTGAAATGTAGAATCTGCCATTGAGAATGAATGGGGAAAAATTTGTCGTAAATTCGCGAATTTTGCGAAATCGGAAAATTTTCGGAACGAGAAAAATGGAAGCGCTCATCTCGTGAATATTTGGAATACGTCAAAAGTGGAACGGAGTGAATCGGATGAATTATGTGGAAGAAGAAGCGGGACAAAAAAGTGTGGAGAATAAAATATAATAATAATAATAACTAGAAAATGCAATTTCTGGAGAAATTGCGTGTGAAGGCGAAGACTTTGAATCACTTCTTGGGGAATGATGCCGAATTATGTTGAAATGAGTTGAATTTCTTGAGAAATGTGGAAAATAGAAGTGTAATACCAAATTTTGGAGAATTTGGTTGAATTTCAAATTTGAAGTTTGGTATATTTGGTAAGTGGGAAGTTGTGGAATAGGTAGGCAAAAGATGAACAGTTGAATGTTGGAGCGGGTTGAATTGGTTAAAAAATTTAGAAGTTAGAGCAAATGTTGAATCCCCATAGAGAATGAATGGGAATTAAAAGAAAAAGCAATTGCGCCAAAATATTTAGAAATTTGGAACAAAACGAATAAAAACAGCTTCAGGAGGTTCACTTTTGGGGTTAAAATGTTGAAACGGGTTCAATCGGACAAAAAATGCAAAAGTTAGCTACTATTGTAGCTATTTAGGGCAGTTAATGTTGAAATAAGGTCACTTCTGGGGTGATTTGGGTCACTTCCGGTCTATTTGGGTCACTTCCGGTTTGATTAGAGGCACTTCCGGTCTAGCCGAGGTCACTTCCGGTTAATTTGGGGTCACTTCCGGTTTAAAAAGGTCCCTTCCGGTTTAAAAAGGTCACTTCCGGTTTGATTTGGGGTCACTTCCGGTTTACCTAAGGTCACTTCCTGTTTACCTAAGGTCACTTGCGGTTTGATATGGGGCGCTTCCGGTACATTCTGGGTTCATTGGGGGCACTTCCGGGTCAATCCAAGATGGCCGCCACACTGGAAGTGTGGGTGAAGGAGGTGAATATGGTAAGCAAAAGATAAACAAAGTGAATAAAGTTGGAATGGGTTGAATCGGTTGAAAAATGTAGAGTAGAAAAACGAAATTGTAGAGAATTTTTGGTAAGTGGAAAGTTGTGGAATAGGCAGGCAAAGGATGAACAGTTGAATGTTGGAACGGGTTGAATCGGTTAAAAAATGTAGAAGTGAGAGCAAATGTTGAATCCCCATAGAGAATGAATGGGAATTAAAAGAAAAAGCAATTGCGCCAAAATATTTTGAAATTTGGAACAAAACGTAAAAAAACAGCTTCAGGAGGTTCACTTTTGGGGTTAAAATGTTGAAACGGGTTCAATCGGACAAAAAAATGCAAAAGTTAGCGCCTAATGTAGCTATTTATGGCAGTTAATGTTGAAATAAGTTCACTTCCGGGTTGATTTGGGTCACTTCCGGTCCAGTAGGGTCACTTCCGGTCTGATTAGAGGCACTTCCGGTCCAGCTGAGGTCACTTCCGGTTTATTTGGGGTCACTTCCGGTTTAAAAAGGTCACTTCCGGTTTAAAAAGGTCACTTCCGGTTTGATTTGGGGTCACTTCCGGTTTACCTGAGGTCACTTCCTGTTTACCTAAGGTCACTTCCGGTTTGATTTGGGCCACTTCCGGTTCATTCTAGGTTCATTGGGAGCACTTCAGGGTCAATCCAAGATGGCCGCCACACTGGAAGTGGGGGTCAAGGGTTGAATTTTGTAAGCATAGTGGAAGTGGGGGTGAAGGGGGTGAATATGGTAAGGATGAGGTGACCAAAGTGAATAAAGTTGGAATGGGTTGAATCGGTTGAAAAATGTAGAAATTAGAGTAGAAAAACCAAATTTTGTAGAATTTGGTTGAATTTCAAAATAGAAAATTTGGAAATTTTGGTAAGTGGGAAGGTGTGGAATAGGTAGGCAAAAGATGAACAGTTGAAAGTTGGAATGGGTTGAATCGGTTGAAAAACGTAGAAGTTAGAGTAGAAAAACGAAATTTTGGAGAATTTGGTTGAATTTGAAATTTGAAATTTTGGAATTTTTGATAGGTGAGAAGTTGTGGAATAGGCAGGCAAAAGATGAACAGTTGGAAGTTGGAATGGGTTGAATCGGTTGAAAAATGTAGAAATTAGAGTAGAAAAACGAAATTACGAAGAATTTGGTTGAATTTCAAATTTGAAAATTTGGAATTTTTTTGTAAGTGGGAAGTTGTGGAATAGGTAGGCAAAAGATGAACAGTTGGAAGTTGGAACGGGTTGAATCGGTCGAAAAATGTAGAAATTAGAGGTGAAAAACGAAATTTCGTGAAATTTTGTTGGAATGTTTAACGTGAAAACGTGAAATTTTTGAATTTGGGAATTTTGGGAATGTCGAGAATCATTCCGAATGTGGTTTGAATGTGCTGAATGAGGTGAATTTAAAAGGGGAATGACGTAAATGTGAAATGTCGAATCTGCCATTGAGAATGAATGGGGAAAAATTTGTCGTAAATTCGCGAATTTTGCGAAATCGGAAAATTTTCGGAACGAGAAAAATGGAAGCGCTCATCTCGTGAATATTTGGAATACATCAAAAGTGGAACGGAGTGAATCGGATGAACTATGTGGAAGAAGAAGCGGGACAAAAAAGTGTGGAGAATAAAATAGAAGAATAATAATAATAATAATAATAATAGAGAATGGTGTAGAATAACATATGTGTGAAGGCCATCGCCTTCACACAATAATAATAATAATAGAGAATGGTGTAGAATAACATATGTGTGAAGGCCATCGCCTTCACACAATAATAATAATAATAGAGAATGGTGTAGAATAACATATGTGTGAAGGCCATCGCCTTCACACAATAACTAGAAAATGCAATTTCTGGAGAAATTGCGTGTGAAGGCGAAGACTTTGAATCACTTCTTGGGGAATGCTGGCGAATTATGCTGAAACGAGTTGAATTACTTGAGAAATGCCGAAAATAGAGGTGAAAAACGGAATTTTGGAGAATTTGGTGGAATTTCAGAATTTTGGAGAATTTGGTTGAGTTTAAAATCTTAAAATGTGGAATTTATGGCAAGTGGAAATTTGGGGAATAGGTAGGAAAAAGATGAAGAGTTGAAAGTTGGAATGGGTTGAATCGGTTGAACAATGTGAAAATTAGAGTAGAAAAACGAAATTTTGGAGAATTTGGTTGAATTTCAAATTTGGGATTTTTGGTAAGTGGGAAGTTGTGTAATACGTAGGCAAAAGATGAAGAGTCGAAAGTTGGAATGGGTTGAATCGGTTGAAAAACGTACAAATTAGAGTCGAAAAACGAAATTTTGCAGAATTTGGTTGAATTTCAAATTTGGAATTTTTGGTAAGTGGGAAGTTGTGAAATAGGTAAGCAAAAGATGAAAAGTTGAAAGTTGGAATGGATTGAATTGGTTGCACAATGTAAAGATTAGAGTAGAAAAACAAAATTTTTGAGAATTTGGTTGAATTTCAAATTTTTAATTTTTAATTTTTGGTAAGTGGGAAGTTGTGGAATAGGTAGGCAAAAGATGAAGAGTTGAAAGTTGGAATGGGTTGAATCGGTTGAACAATGTAGAAATTACAGTAGAAAAACGAAATTTTGGAGATTTTGGTTGAATTTCAAATTTGGAATTTTTGGTAAGTTGGAAGTTGTGGAATAGATAGGCAAAAGATGAAGAGTTGAAAGTTGGAATGGGTTGAATCGGTTGAACAATGTAGAAATTAGAGTAGAAAAACAAAATGTTGGAGAATTTGGTTGAATTTCAAATATGGAATTTTTGTTAAGTGGGAAGTTGTGGAATAGGTAGGCAAAAGATGAAGAGTTGAAAGTTGGAATGGGTTGAATCGGTTGAACAATGTAGAAATTAGATTAGAAAAACGAAATTTTGGAGAATTTGGTTGAATTTCAAATTTGGAATTTTTGGTAAACGGGAAGTTGTGGAATAGGTAGGCAAAACATGAACAGTTGAAAGTTGGAATGAGTTGAATCGGTTAAAAAATGTAGAAATTAGAGTAGAAAAACAAAAATTTTGAGAATTTGGTTGAATTCCAAATTTGGAATTTTTGGTAAGTGGGAAGTTCTGAAATAGGTAAGCAAAAGATGAAAAGTTGAAAGTTGGAATGGATTGAATCGGTTTCACAATGTAAAGATTAGAGAAGAAAAACCAAATGTTTGAGAATTTGGTTGAATTTCAAATTTGGAATTTTTGGTAAGTGGGAAGTTGTGGAATAGGTAGGCAAAAGATGAAGAGTTGAAAGTTGGAACGGGTTGAATCGATTGAACAATGTAGAAATTAGAGTAGAAAAACGACATTTTGTAGATTTTGGTTGAATTTCAAATTTGGAATTTTTGGTAAGTCGGAAGTTGTGGAATAGGTAGGCAAAAGATGAAGAGTTGAAAGTTGGAATGGGTTGAATCGGTTGAACAATGTAGAAATTAGAGTAGAAAAACAAAATGTTGAAGAATTTGGTTGAATTTCAAATATGGAATTTTTGGTAAGTGGGAAGTTGTGGAATAGATAGGCAAAAGATGAACAGTTGAAAGTTGGAATGAGTTGAATCGGTTGAACAATGTAGAAATTAGAGTAGAAAAACGAAATTTAGAAAGATTTGGTTGAATTTCAAATTTGGAATTTTTGGTAAACGGGAAGTTGTGGAATAGGTAGGCAAAACATGAACAGTTGAAAGTTGGAATGAGTTGAATCGGTTGAAAAATGTAGAAATTAGAGTAGAAAAACAACATTTTTGAGAATTTGGTTGAATTCCAAATTTGAAAATTTGGAATTTTTCATAAGTTGGAAGTTGTGGAATAGTTAGAAAAAGATGAACAGTTGAAAGTTGGAATGGGTTGAATCGGTTGAAAAACGTAAAAGTTAGAGTGGAAAAACGAAATTTTGGAGAATTTGGTTGAATTTCAAATTTGGAATTTTTGGTAAGTGGGAAGTTGTGGAATAGGTAGGCAAAAGATGAACAGTTGAAAGTTGGAATGAGTTGAATCGGTTGAACAATGTAGAAAAAAGTGGAATGATGTAAATGTGAAATGTCGAATCTGCCATTAAGAATGAATGGGGAAAAATTTGTCGTAAGTTCGCGAATTTTGCGAAATCGGAAAATTTTCGGAACGAGAAAAATGGAAGCGCTCATCTCGTGAATATTTGGAACACGTCAAAAGTGGAACGGAGTGAATAGGATGAACTATGTGGAAGAAGAAGCGGGACAAAAAAGTGTGGAGAATAAAATATAATAATAATAATAATAATAATAATAATAGAGAATGGTGTAGAATAACATATGTGTGAAGGCCATCGCCTTCACACAATAATAGAGAATGGTGTAGAATAACATATGTGTGAAGGCCATCGCCTTCACACAATAATAATAATAATAGAGAATGGTGTAGAATAACATATGTGTGAAGGCCATCGCCTTCACACAATTAACAAGGTTTAGTGATTGGTGGAATCCACGAGTCATCTTTGATATACTTTTTAAAATTAATGACAGAAATAATATAGAGAGAGACAGTTTTGTGGACCATAATTCAATTACTCTTTTATTACGAAGATGTTTTCTCTAACTGACTACATTCTGTACAGTAGACTTGCAGACAGACTGTATGTGAACAGATATAATATGCAGATAGATAAACAGAGCATAGAACAGTGGTGTTGTGATAAAAAGATATATGCCAATGTGAAAGAAAGGAGGAGAGTGGTGAAGAAAATAAAACAGCACATGAAAAATAATCCCCCCCTTGAGTGTTGCACGCTCTTCGACTATTTAGGGCAGCCATGTCCAGCAGTGGATTTGAATATGCATGACAATACCAGCTACCCTTGCAGCACTTCTCCGTGTCCAGGCAGCAGCCTTTTCAGAGAAAGAATTCACATGCATCTCATTTGAATATGTAAAAGCCCTGTCAAACACCATGAATACATGGCCATGAAATAATATTTATGTAGTAAAGGATGATGAAACGCCCCAAACAAACGCATGCATGCAGACACTTGCTCTCACACTCATACGCACAAACACACACACGCAAGCACAAATACACACGCACGCACACACACACATAATAGTAAAAGTAACACTATAGCACGATTCAAGAGTTTGCATAGAATATCACATGAACTGCAATTTTAGAATTACTTGACCCAGACTTATCGTTAGGAAGCTTTAATGCTTATTATTTTCAGTGGTTAGAATAAGTTTTAAGGCTGGTCCATTTTTCTTTTCACACAAATCATGCCTCAGCTCTCTCACTGGTCACACAGATGTAACCAGGAAGAATCTTAGGTGCAGAGATGGGGTCTTAAATAATCGGGCATCATTTGGTTGCATCAGCATTATGTTTGATTGCTTCATTTGCCTTTTGGATGGGATTGAGATTGGCTTCCTGTCTCACCACAACTGAACCAGGCAGAAATTAGGTTTGGAACCATATCAAGCTCATTTGCTGTGATCCTTTGAACCACTACCAAGGGGAAGTTTTGGAGTAAGCACCAATGGGCGTTAACATCTAAGAATACTTGGCTGGAGTTGAACGTTTTTAGCAGATCACACTGTAATAGAGAGGGAGACTGCAAGTTGTGTGCCCTAAACAAATTACAATAATAAGATCTCAAAATCAAGTTATTTATTTTGTGGAGGACATGAAATAAAAATCGAATCTCATTGATGTACACACACACATACACGCGTGTAAAATACACAATCTGACTCCACTCCAAGCAACAAGTACTTGTGTGATCCTCTACTTGTAGACCAGGGAGCTGGAGACCGCCACTTTGCAGCCTAAGACTTGGAAGGTGGCAAAGTAGTAAATGCATAGCCATCATGCTTGGTCCCTGTGCTAGACTAGCTAATTAAATACTAAGGAAGGAATAAAATCTTAATGAGAAACACAAGCTTGGTGTGGTGTTTGGCACTGACCAGCTCGCTCTTATTAGGTGTACTTGCCCATATGTGCTTGAGTGAAGAGCACATTATAGTTCTCCCTAATGGATGCTCATCTCAGGCACTGAGATGCTAGTGGGACCTACATTGCAGCAGTTTCCAAATTTGGCAGATGAGCGTGCCCGGCCAAGACATTTCCTTGTCTCGATAAATATTTTATGCAAATTAAAATTCACTTCTTTGGCTAGTTTAAGCAATGTCTCCTGTAAGTAGTGTATCTGTGAAAGCGATTGCAACATTTGCTAGTTTATTTATAATTTAATTTTTTATGCTGTGGCTGGCGGAGGAGAAAGACAGAACACCTGTGAGTGTTTATAATGTCCCATCTCCCTCACAGCTGCTCCTTTTCAAAACACCACACTGGTGCAATAATTTCATAAAATTTCATGATTTACCATCTGGTAGACTGAGCTATAAGCACATGCAATAAGCATTTGTATGGCACCAGTCCCAGAAAGGTACAATAACTGTATATTTTAACTTAATGGCTTTCCGGAGCATGCAAATTTACACGGAGCAGATTGCAGAGGTGCTACAGTGTAAGTCTGGCCCCGTCAGTCTGCTTCTGTCTCGCCTTGACCCCCCCCCCCCCCCCCCCCCCCCCACACACACACACACACACACTGCCTCCTCAGCCCCACCCCCACCTATACACGCTCCATCATGTCTGTAAAACCACATTCACAACCGAGAAGTGGTCCATGTCAGAATCAAGATATCACACTCTGCAAAAGGAGAGACACAGTAGGAGGTACAAGCAGATTACTTCCCTTTTAGCATCTAATGTCTGTGCATTTGGGTAATTAAAATGATTACTACAACAATTACACCAAGTAATTAGAAACTAATTACACTGGCATTTTTTGTGATTACAGGAGCAGAGGAAAATAGTGTTCAAAATTAAATTCATTGCATATTCATGGAAATGAAATTAAATAGTGCTGGGTGGATGAGATAATAGAAGCTCAGAGAATGGTGTTCAGAGGGGTTTGGGAACCATCTGTAGCTAATGCTCGGAGAAGGCATTTTGTTCAATCAGGGATAATCGTTTAACGCCCTTCAAAGAACTTTATATATAAATTAGTACAAAATGCACTAAAGGGTGTGCTGTTTTTCTTTTTTTCCTACGGTGCCAGGAAGGATTAAACCTTTTAGCTGTGTAACGCAATAAAAACATTTAGCTATTATCTCCTCAAATAAAAGAAGAGCCGGGCTCTTTATGCTTCCTTTGTGTTGTTCTGTGCATGGTGATGAGATTGGATTAAATAATATCTAATTTAATATATCCATATATTCATTTTTGGGGGGTGCATCGGTGCTAACTTCCTCCAACCTCCCATCTACAGTATGGATAATAGTCACGACTTTAGCTGCTGCGATGATTGTGTAATGAGATTCTTCAGATTAAATAGATTTCCTGTTAAACTTGGGGCCTCGTACATCGGGTGTCAGGAATGAATGGTTATTAACATTTAAATATATCACGGGATGGGAGAGAGATGGGTGTGAGGGGGAGAGAGATGAGAGAAAAGAGGTAAAGCGAGACAGAGAGAGATGAGGGGGGAAAACAACAATATGAATTTTTCATTGTTATCGAGTGTGGATTTTTCTGCTCACCAGATTTCTGTTGAAGCTGATGAAAGTAATTTGAGAGACACAAGTGGATCACCTCAAAGTCATTACAGCAGAGAGACTTCTTTGTTCACGGAGCAAGGCTGCTACATCTCCCTGTGTATAGGTGTGGCTTGTGCTGTAGATTATTACAAGATATTAACAATGTACAATGCACTGGCTGGTGTGCTTGTGAAAGAACTTGTGAAATGGATGGTGTTGCAATCTATCATCATCATCATGTCAGAGTGTTTTTTTCTCTCTCTCTTTTATTTCTTTTCTTTTCTTTTCTTGTTGCACAAAAGCAAGAATAACATGGAGAAGGCCATTACAGTAAACTCTGACTGAATGCAAAGTTTTAAGGAGACTGCATATATGCACTCATACCGATTCTATGCATTCACTCTCACAATCTTTTAACAAACCATACAGGGATGTATTACAAATCCCTCCTTTAGAAATGATGAGATTTACTTTATAGTTTATTTTTCCAGAAATGCTCAATGCACTAACTTGTCACACTACTAGAAAGCTTTTCCCATAAAAATTGTCACGTCAATGGGAGGACAGGTGTGTTATTTACATAACACTGTGACTTGACTGCCTGCGAGCAGTCGCTGTAAATAAATGTCACATATCAGCTCTCGCTTGTCTTGTCCTCAAGTCGAGCAGTCCCAACTGACATCCATCAAAATTTGCTCGTGTCCAGCCAGGGATGTGTTGACATTGTTCATTCAGTATATAACAGCTTTGATATGTGATCCAAAATGATCAAGTTAACATTTCCTCTCATGTTCTTTAACAGATTCCGCCTGGAATCAATTTTTACAATGTGCCCCTTCAGGGGTGTACTGTGTCCTTTGGTATTGGGCTGATAGGTTTTTTTTTATGATTCGGTCATTCCCCTATTTTTTCATAGTATCAAATACAATACTATTACAATACTCTCTTAGTAATGTTAATGGCTCAATTATTTTTGTATATTTTTTATTTTGGAGTTTCCTTAGAGATACGAGGTTTCTGCCTAAAAGCATCAGTATGCTATATAAATAATAAAGATGTACAAGCCCTAACTGGAGGGACGGTAGCAGCTTTGTAGTGGGCTATTCGACCGGACATTCTTGTCTAACACTCTTGAATTCTGAAAGAAAAAAGACAAGAGTGGTAGCAGGCTTTCCCAAGAGTTCAGCACACTACAAACCATCCTTCATGCTAGACCAGTCTGGCTTTGAGGATGTGGAAGCAGGTGTGTTGGCAGGACTGTGGAAGGCGCCTCTCCGGCACTGCTGCCCACTTGTTAATGACCTGGCTGTGGGAAGCTACTCCTTTGTGTGTGCCGTTATAAAGCACTCAAAGCCTCCAGGATGGCAGCAAGCTCACTCCTCGGCCCTGGGGCACAGTGCTGAGAATAAGACACACCTCATGCTTTGTTTTCTTGATCCTTGGTGGCTCCCCCACCTAGGTAAGGCCTGTGTATCGAAGACACTTCTGTATCTAGTTGTGTAAAATCATTTACATGGAGAAAATTACGGGAATATTGCTTTGATGCTTTGAATACAGCTTCTGACAGGATAATTTGCAACTTGTCTAACATGTATTTTTTGTCACGATCCAACAACAACTCGTCGGGAGAAAATTCAAATACAAATGATAATGTATTTTGTGCTAATCACGGGGAAAAAAGACTTGAAAACTCGACAGCAACTTTAAATGGTCTAATATTGTGCAAATCTATATTTTGTATGAATTTGCTCAGTTTCACTTGGGTTCAGACCATCCAGAGTTGATGCAATTTACATGTAGCCTTATGTTCATTTGACATTCACATCAATATTTATCACATTTATCACACGTGTTCAAGGTTTCACTGGTCAGACAATAATGCTACAGTCCAAAAACTCGTAATAGTTTGATTCCAATTACTATTGATTTTACAATTGGATTACTAGAAGACATTGTTTTATTGTTAATATATTTAATCTGCAAATCAATATGAACAATTGCTGTTCACAAAATCAAACACACTTCTCATGTTCATAGGAAATGAAATTATTTTTAGAAATTGCCCCTTAGTGAGAGTATGCAAGACCATTGTTTTGCAAAACATTACTTGATAGCTCTCCTCACCTCGCCTCATGGGCTTCAGTTTGAGTGATGACGGTCCAACATGATTGAGCAATGCAGAGAGAACCAGACCTGGTGGAGTAGCTTTATAATCTGTAACTTGTATTTTCCATGCCTGGATGGAGGTTGTTTAGTGATGTGGGCTCATTCTACCAAAATTTCCAGCGTTACTTCATCTATTGCTCTGCTTGCTGTCAGCTTGCTCTTTATCACGGACCACCTTGATCTCTTTTTATGCTTCGCGGACCATGCGACATACAATTGACATGTAGGTTTGAAGACACCGTGATGGTATTGAGCTATGAAGTAAAGGTCGCTACCAGGGTTCCTAACTGCGTCCATGCGAGAATCGGCATGGATGCAGGGGTGCAGGCAGGCCTTACTGTTAGGTTTTTAGCTTAGCTGCAGGCCTGTTAGGAGAAATGAACCAAGTTCATTCTTCTGCACCAGCAAGGTCAGGCTGGGAATCTGTAGTGTTTGAGGTCACATAACCACGTGGGATTTGAATCTGTTCAGATAGAAGTCACTTTTTGAAAGCTGACAATGCCATGACAAAGCAAAACTTTCAAGTGCTACATTTCAGCTCAGCTCGCCTTAGTTTGGAAGGGTGAACCATGACCTTTATCTCATCTGTAACAGCTGGTTGCAGCCAAAAAGTGATTTTTTGTGTTCTTGTTAATTCCTCATAGGCAATACCCTACAGAGATACCTCTTTATTTTTCTCACCTTGTTGTGGCTGAGTTATAAGTGTCACAAAAAGCCACAAAACATTTACAGCAAAAGCACAATCACCTTTATGGTAGTGGTTCAAATTTTGGAGTTTGTGCACCTTTAGAAGATTATGCTTTGATAATTTGAGTGAGTGAGTGAGTGAGTGAGTGAGTGAGTGAGTGAGTGAGTGAGTGAGTGAGTGAGTGAGCGAGCGAGCGAGCGAGCGAGCGAGCGAGCGAGCGAGCGAGCAAACGGCGCACATTCCGATTCTCAGAGGCTTCCTGCTATTTGACTATGTTTGACATAAGTAGCAAGGTGGGGGGTGTTGTAGGTCTCTAAAGTGAGATGAAGGTACAGACTGGTCAAATCGAAGGATAAAGTGCTAGCTATGGCTGCACTCATTCGTAATGCCCTGCGGCACCTCCACCATTAGCATTCCCCACTGCGACTTGAGTTCATAAGACTAATGGAGTTGCTACCTGGGGACATTAATTGTGCGTGACACGACTTGGGGGCTTTGGTGCACTCACACTAATATCACAGTGCCTGCCTGACAAAGCGCCCAAAAAGATTACAAACAAACCCCAAATAAATGCCAGTGTTGTGCTGGTGCTTGACAGGAGAGGATGCGCGAGTTTGGGGATCGAGAGGGCCCCGGTTGGCTTTCAGGATGTTCAACAACCTGAGAAGTGATATGTGAACGAAAAGGATGACTTCATCATTACAACTCCCTTAAAGTGAAATAGCTTGCATCAAATGCCCTCGCTGTGACACAGGCATGACATCATCTGATAAAAATGCAGTCCTGGCCTTAAACAAGTGCAGAGGGAGCCCCACGAGGGTCTTCAATTCAATGTGACACAGTCAGGAGAGCTGTGTGCAGACACTGGTGTCATTGACTATAAAAGTTAGAGCATATTAATGTGGATTGAACTCTACCTTCATTGGGACAATCCAATGTGAAGATTTATGAGGGTCTATATACGGCAACATTCACGCAATTCTACAAATGGATGACAATACAACCATTTTATGTAATTACGTGACAGTATTGTAATTATTGTAAAGTGTATTTTAAGCAGAATGTTTTTTGTAGAGGGCAATATACTTTGTGCTCATTTATAGACACTTAAGGAAACAGTTATCAATTCTTCTGTACATTTGTCAAATTACAATTACTTCTCTCAACAAACATGGCACTCATCAATGGTACGTCCACATGTGCATGTACCTTTCATACTCTTCTTGTATGCAAATTACCCTTTGCCTTGCCTTACAACCTGAAGTCTGTTTTCACCTGTCTTACTGACGTACACACACACCTGCTCAGAAAGAGTCCTAGGTGGTAATACCATGTCCTGCACCCGAAATCAAGGATTTCTGCAATTTTATTGTATATGGTGCAATAACAATAACGACTTTTCTGCTGCTTTATTTTATCATGCATAAAATGTTCTGTGAAGTTATTTTAAACAAATTAGTGAAGGACCTCAAAAGTGGCCTTTGTGAATTGTTTTTTTTTTTTTTTTTTTTTTTTTTTTTTTTTAACCCCCATTATTTCAGTGTATTTCCTTTATGTTCTTTACGACTTGGAAAGTCAATTTGCTCCTTTTGTCATAGCATGTATACGCTAGATGGCCACAATCAAGAAAGCGCCTTGTAATGAATGTCAAAACTATTTCCATCAGATATTGTGAAATATGAGTTCAGAGGACCCATTCAGAGAGATAATGTGATAATTTGATTTTTCAGATAGGCTGAAAGGAAATGCCTTGTCTGGGCATTTTGAAAAGCCAAATCCATTACTTATTCTTAATTCACCCTGGCATAAATTAAAGGATTTCTGCAGGCCATTAACTCATCCATTAATACCCAGGGTCAAGATTATTGAAGCTCTGGCTAAGGCGATGTGAAGGACCATTTCTTCAGGATGTGTCAACTCGTGATTGCAATAGAGTACAATTAATTGTAAAATCATCTTCTCCCTTTACTTCAGATAAACAGCGGGAAAAGATAATGGTCACACAGCCGGACAATCTCGTTGCGATAAATTAATTTCCATTTGACTTGTTTTGTTGTTTCCGGCAATTCAACACCAGTGTAAGGACAGGGGAATCCACTGAAAGGACGTGTAAAATTAGTTAGGTGTCAGTACAAAATTGAAACCCGTTGGGCTATTTTTAATTCAGATTGTTGAAGTGCTTGCTGATGGAGGACATGAAATTAGGGTGTGCACCATTGTTGCACCACTTGCGTCTGTGGCCATGTGCAAATTATTTTTTTTTTGTAAATGAGACAAAGAATAATTATTTTTATTTAACTTTTCTGGAACCCTGAGCCACAAGGTGACCAAAGCTCATGGAAAACTGTTCGCGATAAGCTTTACAAATGGTCCTGTGCTCAGCAGCTCTCTGCCGATTTGGGACTGGTGCAAAAGAAGATGAAATTAAGGCAAATAAAAATCATATTAAAGAATATTACAGCCCAACAGCCATTAGTCTATGGCTCGCTGTCAGTTTTTGATGGATTCCTCACTTAGTTCAATGAATGGTCTAATGACAATGATAGAATCACATGCAACTAAATAGAAAGCAGAAGTATTCCACAGACACGTGAACATAACACTGAAAACAATTTTGCTAAGGCTATTAACAAATTTTCATGCAACCCACATGCAAACACTATTTAAATCTTGGAAGAAAACAATCTAAACAACCCCTATACACACACACAGATGCACAGACACACACACGCACAGACACACACACACACACACACACACACGCACACACACACATATATATCCACTCATTCATTTTCCGAACCTCTTTATCCTCACAAGGGTCACGGGCATGCTGGAAGTTATCTCGGGGCGGTAGGCAATGTACACCATGAACTGGTCGCCAGCCTATTGCAGGGCACACAGACAAACACCCATAGACACAAACATCTAGGGACAATTTGAAACCCACGCAGGCACAGGGAGAACATGCAAACTCCACAGAGGAACGATATCCTTCCTCATTTTTGTGCGCTATTACATTCAATTTAAATGTTGAATCACACATTTACTCCAATTGAGTTCATTTTTCTAAGTATCCACAATGTCAGATACCATCAATTTGAGACACTATCAATTTATCAGATAAATAAACGATCGAGCCATCAAATGTTTGTACCCATTTTTAATTTCTTTTCACTTGACAAGTAAATAGAGCTAGTATGTTAAAGTTCTGACATATTTTCATAAAAATAAAAAAAAACATACTTTATTATGACACCAAGCGATTCCTTTTCTGTCATTCAGTTATATGCCTTGTTAAAACATTCATATGCGCAAATGTATTGGTACTATATTTTGCTGCATCCTGAGCCATGACACTGCAAAAAAATATGAAAGTCTTCAATCTATTTAATTAAGACAGCTTAGTAGCACCCAGTTGCAAGGTGTTTAAGCTAATTACGGTATTAATTACAACATTAATTAAATGACATAATTGCCTTTCAAAACAATGACTCTGGTATCCTCAGTAAGGTAAAGGGTTAATTTACATTGGATCCCAGGCATGCATTATTTACATGCTTGGATGAATAATACATTTAAGAGGTGGGCTTAAAACCTGGCACAAAGAAAAGCAAAGCTCAGATGCTCAGAAAGGCTTATTTAAAAATATGTCTTAAATGAAAATTCCTTTGAGCTATGGTCACATTGTTGTGGACCAAATCTGTTTCAGTGATATCTGCAGCTACTCGTGGGAATAAAACACTCTGTGTAAACCCAAATAAATGTGTAATTTCATTATTGTCTACTTTATGTATTCATTCATGCTGCATAATAAATGACTGTAAATCGTTTGCAAATTTACAGACACAAAAGAAAAAAATAGGACAGGATTAGGCTCGAATGATACCTCATGCCAAAAAAAAAAAAAACATTCAATTTCCATGGCACAAGAAAAAAAATTACATCTCAGTCTGACTAATCAAGGCGAGTAAAATGCTGCTGCAATAAATTACTCCAGTGTGAAATAAACCACACAAACAGTCTGATGATAATAAATGTAAATTATTTCTGGGCAGAAATTTTCATGGTACATGAGTAATATAAACCATCAGGAAGGAGTCTTCCTTAACATTAATTACAGAAAATGACAAGTGAGCTGACAAGTAGGAAGGCTCATTATCTGAAAACATATTCACAACTTCGCAATTTGCAGAAGATGGACTCCAGCTAAATTAATCTCCTTTCTTTGCATGAGCCCCTTCTAATTTTCATGTTATTAACAGGTTTGCAGTATCACTCAGTGCTTGTCACCCTAATCAGATTTTTCGGGGGGTACGGGAAACTGTGGTGTCATTTGAAAAGGATCGGGCCTCATAATGTGCTCTCCATCATGCGTCTGAATCTACAAGGTTGCTTTTAATAAGGTTCCTTAATCATTTCTCCTTTTTGTTCAACTTTTGGCCTGGCTGCCTTCTATTATCATTGCTTTCATGAGGAGGTATCGTTAAAATGGAAGCAGCCTCGTACGATACGTGAAGCATGAACAAAGACGTCTATTTTGTCGTTATGCTAGATAAATTAAACATTCTCTTCTATTTATAAATATGATGGTACGTTCATTTTATTTAACTTTCAATTCATGTCAATGACAACCTTGTAAATGTATTCATGACAATAGACAAATAAAACGTACATGAGTCATAGTAAAACCACGTTCTGCTCATTAGAAACAGTATACTAAGCGAGCACAGCAATATAAATCACCAGTCCGATGAAAAGCTGATTTGAGTAATTAACAAAAGAAACTTGTTATTAAACAGATTTACAAGCGGAAACTGTGATTGGCTGGCAACCGGTTCAGGGTGTCCCCCGCCTACTGCCCGATGACCGCTGGGATAGGCTCCAGCACGCCCGCGACCCTTATGGGGACAAAGCCGTACAGAAAATGGATGGATGGAAGTAAATTTATATATATGCAGTCATTACTATCAGAGCTGGACTAACAGATGTAAAGGTCATTTGTCCTGTGGCAGAGAAACACTTTTATCCTTGGGTGGCCCAAGGTTAGCTCATCAAGCCACCCCCCAAAAATATATAATTTAAAATTATTTGTTTTGATTGTTAACATTTTTTACAAATCTTCCCAATTCTTCAGAAAATGCTGATAAAAAAAATGCATAACGAGTCACAACAAGAAATGCCGCATGCATGCTGGGATGCCCAGCGTTGATGCAATAATATAATTGATGTAGCGCTATGCGGACATGAATGATTGTGCATTAGATGCAGTGGCAGACAATAATCATTACATTATGACATTGCCTGTTGATTTCTGGCCTACAGCATAAAAAACACTTTGGGTCTATCTGTCTAGGGCAGTATCAATGTCAATGTTGGTGGAGTAACAGTTGGATTAAGTGTGAGTCAATAGGTCATGCCAAGAGAGTGAGGAGCAGGTATGACATGTTAAGAGAGCCAATATGTTTATTGCTGTTCACGTGAGCTCTGTTGAAGAGATTCAGTCTGTGCATACTTTCTAAAATGCCTTAGTTTCGTCGACAGGTACACAAATGTCTGTGCTAAAAACTGGCACACCTGTATTCTTGTGCAGGGACAAGTCCAGTGTACTGTATTTGGAAATTTGGCAGACCACCTTGGCAGACTGTATTTGTTTTTTTATAATTTTTTAAATGTATCTTTTTATACGTCCTGTGGTGTAATTTGGTGACAAAAGTAGACTATAGTTTAGATACTATACTTTAGCAAATCTAGACTGACAAGTGATGCAATGCGATTTTGGTGGGTTTGATTGAGACGCAGGCAGACAGATTCAGAGCCCATTCATAATTTTCACAACAACGTGGGACAATCCCAAATCAATCTAGAAATTGATTCTCTGAAATAATTATTATCATTATTATCTTAAAAATATTATAGCACCCCGCCGATTGCTATACACTCTTCCTCTCCTTACGAGTCAAGTCAGGCAGTTGAGGAAAGAAAATTAAGACTACGTACATACTACAAAACATATATGTATACACCTTACCACAATAATTACAAATTGCTATCAGATAATAGTAAATACATTTGTTTGGATAACAGGCACAATCTTAAGCGTATGAACGTAAAGAGCTTGTTAGTGAATAATCGCAAAAACAAAAGCAGCGCCAGTATACAGATTTAAAACACACAGTGCCCATTTTGTACATGCTGGTGGTTCAAAGCAGACACCTAGATATCCATCGCTATCTAAATATTAATATTTCTGACAATATACAGAACACGTACAGTGAGTGCAACACAATTTTCAGTAACATTGTACATGTTATATATGCTATGAATTAATAAATCTGAATATGAGATTGCTGCATGTCCAAAATGTAATCTGGAAATTTGCTGTATTGCATCCCCAGTTTATTTCACAGGTAGCCTCATGATAGCTGAAGCAGAAATGCAATATGTCATGCAAAATTAGTTCAGAGAGAATAAGTTTCAGGGGGAAGCCAAATGTTATGAGGGAGTCCATAATGGCAGAGGCAGCTTTATCTGTGCTGCTCTCTTACAGAGACTCTAATTACATTTCACAGATTGTGCTACAATAGCTGCTGGTAACCTTTAGTGGATGGGCTTTTCAATAATGCAAACTACACATTTTCATATCTGTTCCCCCCCCCCTCCTGTGATTCCCATTTATTAATTTGCCGAACACAATAAAACAAAGACTCGTCGTAATGTGCTCCTTGGCTCAAAAAGCAGCCAACAAGATAAAAATACAAAGCCATCTCTCATGCAATGAAGAATGGTCTCGCATGCAAACAAGCGACATAAAGTCTGACGTTTTCAATTTGAAAGGCAATTTGCTTTCGAATTGCAAAGTGCTGTATTCCTCCCTGTATTTATTTGTTTTAATCATTTTGTTTATCACCTTGTTTAAATGTTCATTTACCCTCTAAAACCTAGAGTCTCAGTCCAAGTACAATCCAAATAAATTACAAAAGAATGCATTCAGGTTAAGTATTAAGTATAATTGATGATTCAACTGTTCAATTCATCTGTAGTCTGCAATTTTTCCAGAGCCGTTTTGTTTCACATTTTAATTTGGACAGTCCTCGCTTGAACAGTGTCTTGTGCGAGACCTACAGATCATACATAAGCAATATCACAGGCACTTCGACTGACAATGACAATCTTCTCTTCTTTTGCGAATACAGAAATGTCATATTTCCTTGACATTTCCAAACTTTCACTCCGCCTCTAATGTGCATCATAATACGTCATTGACCATTTCACACAGCTTGCAGCCTCTGTATCCGCACATAGCAAAAACTAAAAACTGAGGCAAAAAACATACTTCAGTACTTTACTTTTATTATGAAAACAAAATCTGAAACCAACCAACCTGACATAGTGTTGGGGGATAAACATCAGAGGACAGCTGTAATGATAGATGTGACAATAATGATTGACAATATATATAAATAAAGTATATATATATATATATATATATATATATATATATATATATATATATATATATATATATATATAGCAATGATCTAAATCCTGTACGGCAGCTGCTACAAGGGTTTTTTTTAATTGAATGATTATTGTATTAAATAGTTGCTTTAATGGAGCGTGCACTCCTGCAATTATTTCTGCTTTAGGAACCTGAACCCTGGGCAGGTCTTTAGAGCCACAGGCATTTGAATTACTTCCAAATGAGTGGTCATCGTCATGAGTTTGATGTCTACCGGTGTCAGATCAGAGCATGGTATGGTCTATGAAATAAAACCAATTATAAAGCTTCTTAACACAACCAAGCAAACTGGTCAGTCTTAAAATGTTCATCTATGACTTAGTTCTAAAAATATAAACTGGAAAAAAATTGGTGGATTTTCCTTTGACTCAAATATAGCGACAGGAAGAAGAGACCGAAATTACAATTGAACAAATCTGACTTATTTCCTTGATCCTTGGCGGTTCTTCCCGTGATAGGATCAATATTTTCCACAGCAATCTCCTTATTCAAACATATCAAATAATGAGCATATTTAAGCAGAACAGTGATGATGATAGCCTAATTCTTTCCTAAAGCCAAGCATGATTACAGAATATAGAATCGTTTATGAGTGATAGGGCTGGTGTCTGACATCATATTTTCTCTGGTATTTGACGGAGCCCACATGATCCTGGAAGCTTAATTCAGACTCTCGAATAAGAACAAGAAATAAAAGATGCTAGAATTCACCTGATCTGAATTATTCATCAGAAATCTTAGTAATGCAGGTGAGTCTGCAAATCCAAACACGCTTAGTGATCATAGTTGATGTGTTGGATTTTTATGGACACGTGTCCTGGACCAGGGTTTTAAAATTACAACATACTGTATGTGACACTGAGGTGGTAGGTTTCCCTAGGTTAAAACCCTCCTACACGCACATGTGCACAATCCACGCGAGCTTTATAATCTGTCCTAATGTAAAAAACATATACTGTATAAACATATATATAAATAAACAAATTATTCATTCTTTCATCTTCTGAACCACTTATCCTCACGCGCTGGAGATTATCTCAGCAGTCTTTGGGTAGTAGGCGACGTACGCCCTGAACTGGTCACCGGCCAATCGCAGGTATAAAGAAAATAAATGGTATTTTCTTTGCCTTGTGAAACCCACTCATAACTTCACTGCCTCGGTTTTAATAATTTAATATACACCTAGACGAGTAAGCCACAGCTTCCATATTTCCGTCAAGCTCAGTACCAAACTGAAACGCTTTCCCTCTCCCATCCACTGTGAAATTCATCACCGCACATTTACAATATGTCAGTGGCAAAAAACAGATTCAGGCAGACTGAGGTGTCCATTTCCACCCAAGCATCAGTGGACCTCCAATGGGGAAATGCTTGACTGCGGAGATACCTGCAAGAAATTAAATTCTCCACTTGGCTGGCTCGGGTGACTGGTCCTGGTCTGCCGGCCTCCTCCTTCATTATTCCTGGGCCGATAACTGACTGAACTGGATGTCTTGTCTGTTTAAAGCCAGCTCAGCTGCTTCATGGGAGGAACAGGCTTGTCACTCTTCACTGGAACACACTGTATTAGCATCCCCACTTCATTTATTTGACTTGGATTCCTTACACCCATCACGCGCCACCTGTCCCCAAAAGACATTTGCAATTCACCACTGCTCAACCTCCTGCATCTTTTACAGAACTATTCAAAATAACGTGTCAAGATTTTTCATTAAAATGTCATTTATATGTCACTCAGTTGATTTAGTTTGGAAACAATAAAGGTGACCTTAATTGTACTTTTTCGTGAGACACAGCAGAAAGCTGGTTAAATTCATAAAATCTTTACAGGGTTACTATTATTTCTTACTCAAGGAAAAAAATAATGAATGGAATAATAATAATCTTTGGAACATAATGAAATGAACAAATGGTGTTATACACATTGCTGTTGTTTAAAATTGAGGGTATTTTGAGTTCCAGAAAATTTAGGTTGTACCCTTTCTTACTGTTCTACAATTTCTTGACTGTATTACAGTGTAGGGATTAAATAAGAAAAATGTTTGTGTGTGAACAAACATGACTCATGATGCCCAAAGCGTTAGGGTCATTGGTAAATGGAGCATGTGACTTTGGGCAAGAGGGTGCGTGGAACGCCGTTTTCCGTCTATAAGTAAATGCATGTACATTTGCTCTTAAGCCCAACAGCATTTTGACTTTGGTTCAGCGGTTGGGTAGCCAATTAAGGGGCGAACAAAATACTGGAAAAAAAGTTCGTGTTTCATTGGAAAATTCATTCAAAAACACATACATGTTTCAATCAACGGCAATGCATGGACATTGACATTTAGTCATAACCTGCTCATTTCTCAAAATACTTTTTATGAGGTTTAATTTTTTGTCAATTCCAGAGTGTGTGCTATCAATGCATAGCATATAAAAAAAGGTCAGAAAATATTTTCAAATGATATTAAAAGGTTATTTCTAGTTCCATTGTCATAATTGTGGTAGCGTTTAATACATGAGTATGGAGAGAAAAAAAAAAACTGCTTATGTGGGGTGATTGTTAGGTGTGAACCATTCACAAGTTGTCACGTAATGTGTTATAAACTCAGAAGCAACTTGATATCTAACTGTGTTAACAGTGTTATGACTCAAGTGGTAGCGTGCTCGTGGTTGTGAACTTGAGCCCCTGTGACCATATTCAAGTGCACTTGAGCAAGACACTGAATTCCTGATGCAATCAGCAGGTGAATGAAAAGACAGTGTGCAAGTGCTTTGAATACCTTGAAGGTAGAAAAGCGCAAACAAGTGAAAGCCTGAGCACATAACAAATCGAACCATTGAATATGACATACCATAACTATTTTGTTCACAGGTTGGCCTTCAAATGAGTGGCATTCTAATTTACATATGTAATACTTAGTCGAATGAAGCAGAGAAAAAACATTATTTGTGGCATCCATTCACTTAAGGGATCATAAAGCACTTTTATGCAAAGCCATCTCTATAACAAACATGAAGAAAAAAACAGACAGAAATCACCTTTTGCAGGTTATTTAACACCCAACGCCCACTTCTTGGGTGTAACCACAAAACCAATAGTGTTGCGGGACAAAATGCTTTCCAAAGTGTCAAGTGATTGCTTTTTGAGGTTGCTGTTGGTTAACTCCCTAATTGGTATAATTTTTCACATGTACATAAGTGTCATGCCATGATGGGCTTTAGCATCCTTGGTAATGCAGTGGCCTGTAGTTCAACCTTGAGATCAATAATGTATTAAACTCAAGAGCTTATTGAAATAATAGAAGAGCTTGCATGGTGGAAGAAAGTCAAACAAAGAAAAATGCACAGACAAAAGTGTGCGGTTCTGTGCCAGGCGTCTTGTGAGAAATGCATTGTTTTCATGCCAGAGCTCCAAAAAAGGGACAATGAACATTTGAGTGATGTGAAAACGCTGGTACATAGCGAGCAACAAAAAGCGGCACCTGAGTCCAAATGAACCGCAAAACCAAAATGTGTGAACACAAACAGTTCATCTTCTCTCATTTGGATAGCAGTCAGCATGTTGATGAAAGTAGCCAACAATCTGAGACTGCTTTGTCTGTCCTGGTGCTTGTGGTGAATATAACATGTGGCAATCTGCAGTTCCCTGCTGCTATCTTTTGCTCTTGGATCTTTGTGTTTTGACAGTGTTTGAGAGAAGAACAGTCTGTGAGGTGTCAGGTGAAGACTATATGTGACAGATTTGGAGAGGAAATCAAGAGAAGACAAACAAGCAGCTAAATGCTTGGGAAATGTCTCAGCTCTCAGACAGAAGGCGATAAGTGCTGTTGACGTGGACATGACAAGCCAGCAACAGTAAACCTCAGGACACGCAATCCCACCGGAGGCAAAGGAGTGGACACAATTGTTAATGACGGAAGAATGGGCTTAACAGCTTTTATGAATGGAATTAAAAAGAAGGCAGAAGCCTTGCGAGCAGCAGCACCATATAATATCGGGCTGCTTTCTGTTGCTATTTTGACGCGACAATCCATTTCAAACAGGGTTTGATTTCTTCGGATAAATTAAAATGGCAAGAGATGCTGAAATATACTGTCAGGTTGAGTGAGCTTTTCCTGTTAGAAAGAAAAAAAAAAAGCCGAAAGCATGCTGTGTTTATAATTTTCTAAGATGATGTACATAGTATGGTTTCCCACTGGCGTAAAATGAATGTGTCTAAGTGCACTGCATATCATTAAGAAACCAGTTCCTACACCTAATAAAGCATCAAGTGAGTGTAATTATAATTATTTTCAATTTTCTACGGTCTCTGACTTCTTGAACAGCAGGTTTTTCTTATTGGACATTCCATTCCCCACACTGAAATGTCTAAAAAGGCATAAGTCTAACGTTCTGAAATGTTGATCCAGGAGTCGATGTGAAATCAAAATAGGGATAAAACATTTGAATTACAGAACACAACTGTGGTGTCTGCCCTCTTGGACTGCGACATCATGAATATATATTGCATTATGAAGATGTGATGACATTTAGAGCGATCACATTTAGCCCTCCTTTTTGTGCCTGTGTTTCTGCTCTTTCCACTAATGCATTTTGCAGCAAGGAATGCATCTTAAAAGATTCCGTGAGAAATGTCAGCCTAAGCAGACATTACTTTGTGAACCAAAATCCTTTCAGTCTGCTCTTGTGAACTCTCCCAACATCTACAGTAGCTTATACACAAGCCGACTTCATCCTAATTACTCCTTAGAAGCCAAGTCACCCCAGGTAGAATAGAAGTGAAGCCGCCTCCCTCCTCCCTCCCTCCACCTTTTACTTCCATTTTGACTATAAGCACACTTCCTCTCAGACCGATGTGGTTGTTTACATTCATCTGTGGGACTGCGTCGGATGCAGCGAAAAGGCATGGGAGAGAGGGAGAGACGGAGGGAGAGGCTTGACCAGTTGGGCGCTGTCTCCCACCTCATTACCAGATGCAAATGAAACGGGTACACATGTTTAATATTTAGTGGCAGCAGAAATGTCAGGCTGGCACAAGATGGAATTAAACAGCACTGTCAGCGCAAGTGAACTCAAGGCTTTCTCAGCTATTTCACTTCATATTGAGTTACTGTCACAATTTATTTTACAGCGGTGGGACGACTAGTGTGAAAATGTTCTGTGATGCCGTTAAGAAAGGAGAGGGAATCAAGGAAGAAGTGTGAAGGGTATTGCTCTGCTGAGGCTTTTTAGTTGTTTCTCAGCTTTGTGACAAATCTTTATTGTCTCATCACAAAGCCGCACTATTAATCACCCCCCCCCCCCAATAATTGTACTGGCATTTCTGTCTGATTGGTTTGTGCAAAGTAGACTGATTAAATACAGAAGAAGGAACTAACATGATATGAGAGACAGAGCGAGACATAAACTCCAACGTACAGTAGATATGTTATTCACACTGGACTGCTGAGCTTAACAGACCTCCCATGAGAAGGGTTTGGTTTAACTAATCCCGATGATCCAGACTCATATCAAATGTGTCAGACAGACCACACCATAGGCATAAAGGATTTAAACCAATACGGATTTGCTTTCTGCTTTGAAAATAGCATTTCTGATAACTGTAAATCCCCCACTTTTTTTTTAGAGTGCAAAAATATATGTTGTCTTTTACCACACACCAATGAATATTATCACAGTCAGGGCTCAGGCAAGTTAATGTTTATTTTAATCAGCATGGCAGATAACACTGGGACCCACAGGGACCTAATTAAAGATACAGTACATAGGAGGTTTATCTCCACAGCACTGGCAAATGTCTGCTCAATGGTTTATCCTGGAAAAATAGTTTTTAGTTGTTGTCTGACCAGTCTAATATGTAGTCTGGAATCAAACAACAAGGTTAAAAGATGCAAAAGTGTAATTCTTAATTTATTCCAAGCAATTAAGCTCAGTAGACTCTGACAAAATTAATGGAAAAGAAACTTTTGCTGTGGACAGGAAGTCAATACACTCCCACTGACTTTTAAAAAATAGAAATGGATCATTATTCCAAGGTGGGGGCTTTAAAACAGCATTTTAAATGTTACCCCACTGTTCAAGATCATGAAAACCTTTAATTTCATGCAAATGAACAGCCAGGAGCAGGGCGCTTAATGTAAACGAATGCTTCTTTTGTTGAAGTGAGCCACAGAGAGAGAGAGCGAGAGAGAGCGGTTGGGAAGAAAATTCCCAAGGATTCTTTAATTGCTATCTGAAATTATGTAAATCCCTCTGCTAGGCTGAGTGCAATTATCCTGTGACTCTGGCTGCCAGCTTTACTAATGTCTAACAAAATATCGGTGGGTGACATTTAGACGTGGTAATGCAAATGAGAGTTAATTTTTCTTCCAAGACAAAGGGCAGTCGAAAGATCACACCATTTTATACAATAAAGGCTGAAAAATTAAGGTTTGCAAAATGACAAAAAAATGTTGATCTGGAAATGAGCCCACACTGAAGTCCATTTTATCAGCAGCATGTAGTGAATTCCATTACTTTCTCTATTCTGCACTATTACAGTAATGTATTCCTGTGGCCACAGAGAGCTATTCTGCATGCACAAGACATTAATTTGGAGTCGGAATTAATTGCAGTGGGCCTCGTTTTTAGTAATGATATGGGGAGCCCTCCTCACCCCGCCGTTGTTGGAACACATTCCTGCCCTAGTCAGGATGTTAGACTGTTTGGGTCACATTTTTCTATTTATCTCCCCTGGTACAGAGATGGATGTAGGCCAGCCACTGCAGCCTGGTGAGAATCCCTTGTGTTAAGCTCACAACACCTGTCCTAGCGTGCGCCGTCCCCCGCCCCCACTCCACCTCGCGCCCAATCTTTACCAGGCCAAGGAGGAGCACCATCTCTCTCCCCCAACTGATTGTCTCCTGGGACTAAGGAGCAAGATGGGAAGCAATGTTCAGGGTTGGTGTTTGCAGGGAATTCTGCCATCTAAAACTGCATTTCTTCACCGGAAACCAAATTACAATCTGCTGACATGGAGAGAATACTGGCTATTAATATTTTAGTATGAAGACTGTGTAGCATCCCTCAGCTATGACAATTCTCAGATGAGGGAGAGACGCATGACATGCCGACAAATGCCTGTTACGCGGTACAATTTAATGATGCATTTTTCCAAATATAATTTTCAGAATATACTCTAAACATGTTTAGCAATTAAAACCGCAAACTCTAAGGATTAATACATTCATGCATTTTGAGCCCGCTACAAAGTCCAGCATGTATTTGCTATTGCATTTAACCCCGACTGCACCTCATATCATCTTCCTCCTCCTCATCTCTAGTCTTCCACCCTCCATCCGCCACCCATACATCCATCAGAGTTCTGTCATGGTGGAAGGGCTTCGAAGCTCCTTCCTGATGCGGCCATCAAGGCTCTCTATCTAACACAAGCCGACACATCATAATAACAGTAAGAGGCCTTTCCTGTCCACTGTCATGCTTGGAGAGATTAGTTCCCCTCCACAAAACCCAGGTAATTTGCTTTTGCTGAAGCACATTTGTCGGCGCTATTCTTTCAGGTTAACTAGTTCACAAGAGGAGATGAGACACTTGCTGCGGTGTTTGCACCTTTTATAGTGTTATTCCTCTCCGCTACTTGAAATAGGCACCAAAAAGCCATCTTCAGCCATGCAGGTGTCTGCATAGATGTTGTGGTAGTCATTTAATGTTGTTGACGTTCATGCATACATTTACTGCCGCAATGTAAAACACAAAGAAGCATAGAGTGAATTGTTTTTCTGATGTGCTCATACTTGACCAATCCAAGAATAACTGACCATTTGGGGACTACTAAATGATATCAAATCAAATGTCATCTTTGGAAAATGTTTTTTTAAAATATAAAGCAAACGTTGACGTAAATTTCCTTGAGCTGACAGGGAAACAAAAATGTCTTCAAATAAGAGTTTCTGTCGCTTGGTCTGATATCTATATTTAATTTTTTTTGTTATTAATCACCCAGGGAAGCTCTAAACTCCCCCCCCCCCTGCATGAATGGGTTGTGCTCTATGTCTTCTCACATTTGCAGCATGATCATATTTCATAAATGCTGCATTTGAATTTTTATGTACGGAGTATGCAATATTCATGATAAACTGAATATGTAAATAGGTAACCTTTATTTATGGGGCCCTGCCAGAGTCCTACTCTTAAGTATTTCTTTCGTTGATAAGATGGATTGACAAAAATGTTAGTTAGGGGAATACTTGGGTGGCACTGGAATGATTGATAATTAGAGGCTCGATATATGCTGGCGGAAGGTCATAATTATCTTTTTTTCAGACAGCTTTTTTTTCCAGGTACATACATCATGTATTTATTTGTTATTCTAAATGATGATAAAAAATGTTTACGATGTGCTTTTATGGTATTTGCTGCCTTGTATGAGGATATGTGTTGTATTCCTGCACTAAGCTGGAAATAGCTAAAATTGCACTGACATAAACTAGTCGAGTTTGAATGTTATCGTCACACATTTAATCCTACCGCTGCATTCCATTATTTCGAGCCAAGTGCCTAAAATTACCTGTCCCATCTTGAAAAAGCTCCTTCCCTGATGTTTAGAGAGCGGTTAACATGCCGGGGATGCTCCAAATACGATTTTACATCCACTTATGGAAATCCATTGTTCCTTGAGCATTTCCACATACAAACCAATACTGTGCTATTTCTAAGAGGTCCAAGACCTCAATTATATCAAAGGCAGTTTGTCCTGCTGGTGAGCTGCCTGCAGAAGGCCTCAGACAACTGTGTCAATGCTACCCCCTTGTGACCGCAGTGCAGCAGAAGAATTTCAACATAGAAAAAAGGCTTTTTGCTCAGAAGACAAGGCTCGACTCACATAATGGAATATAGCATATGTGTGTGCGTGTGTGTGCGTGTGTGTGTGTGTGCGTGTGCGTGTGTGTGTGTGTGTGCGTGCGTGCGCATGAATGAATGAATGAATGAATGAATGAATGAATGAATGAATGAATGAATGAATGAATGAATGAATGAATGAATGTACCGGTACTACTCTGTTGTATTACCAATTATGTATTTTAGTGCATGCAATCCAATGTTACAGCAATTTCAGTTGTATAGGAGGGGATAATTAAAGCATAATTTTTGAGTTAAATAAAAGTTTGAAAGAGTATTTGTGCAGTGTGGAATTGAAATGTTTCATCGCAATACCTTTTGCTTAGTTTCCGGAACACTTTGATTAACACAAAATATGTCTACAAAGTTGCAATGTTGACAGGCAGACAGATGCATGTCAGAGGCTTATGAAGGAATATTTTGGAGGGCACTCTCCTTGCTGTCCCGCCAGTATTGTCTTTGTATGCGCTCAAAAAGAAATAATTAGAGACACAGATTTATTATTCTGCAAATATGCTCGGCTCACTTGTCACATGTGGCAGAAAGAAAGAAAGAAAAAACAGGTATGGTTCTCTGAAGTGCAGTTTGCCATGAGCTGCCACTTTTTATTTCCCAAGTTTGTGCACAGTGCAACATTGGCAACTTGAGTTAAAAATGTGTCTTCTACTTCCTTTGACATCAGTATTAAATTTGACTTAAGGAAACTTTAGTGAGCTTGCATATATATATGCATGATGTTTATTTAGCGGCTGCAGTACCTAAATGGATAACATGTTTGGTAAAAGGTAATTTCAGAGTTCAAAACCCAGCAATTAATGGAGAAAACATATAAAACAATATTTAAACATAACAATATAATGTGGTAACATAAATGTGTTTGTTTTGTTTTTATTCCAAATATTCAAACATTACAAATAATACAAAGCTTCCTGTTTGTTTTCAGACAAAGTCCTTACATAAAACCATTTGCCGATGAAATTGAAGAAACAAAATAAGCACAAGGAGAGAAAAAAATATATATAAATGACTTTGAATTTAAGAAATCTTAATGTAATACGGTGCACTGATTAATGGCGCAACAACATCTTCTAAACTGAAGTTGTACACAGTGACAGAAAATTGTGGGTTCACATAATCAGTTGTTAGGTATAATTCACAGTGTTCCAATGAGGACCTATTAAGGGGCTGCACAGTGTTGATATCCCACCCAAGCCCTCAGGTTGCAGCATGTCAATCACAGACCTTTCGCCCTCGTATTGACACCTCACATTGACTTTCTTTCACACACATCAGTGAGCCTAAACCATTTCATACAGGGTGACCATCACCCCCCCCAACCTCAAGAGAAGTTGATTTGTGCCTTCCTGCCAGCCCTGAGCGTAACCACAACTCAAGTCCTAGTCTAAGCAACATGTAAGGACATACTCCAAATAATATACATTTCTATTTCTGATTATTTTTTCTCTAACTTCCAGTGAATAAAATACTGTTTGTTTCTGTGATCTCACAACATGTCACCCAATCTTACGTATGACATCACAACCACTTCCATTCCCTTGGGTTGTTGTTGGGTTGGCACGCCAAAAATGCCAAAAATACATATTAAGATTTATTTGTCTGCAACCACACAATAAAGCTATCTTTGCATTTCCATCTACTGAGCTCTGGTCCCAGTGGGAGTAGCCAGCTGAGAAATGTTATGCTTTCAAGCTTCGGGGAACGCCGATGTGAGCAATGTTCAGGGTGGGGGAAAAATGGTACTCTAGTTTTGTACTATGAAAACAGAAAAGTATTCTTTCACATTCCGAAGGCTTTCAAGTGTTTTAAGATTTGTTTTTAGAATGTGGTTGCAATTATCGGTCATCTCAAAAAAGACTCTTTACCGGTCACTCCATCTCATTGTCTTATTATTTGTTCATCTGGGGCGTCATTGTCATGCTTCCCTTTCGTCTCCTGCCCATCCTCAGACACTTCCTCTCACTAAAACAATCCATCTGAATGGTATGTTTTTTATCAAGCAGAATCATTTTGAAATCTCCCCATGATCCAAGGTTATGTCATCCTTATTTTCTGCAAATATAAATGTGCAACACCGAAGCGAAAGAAGTTGACTGTAAAAGTCGGGTGGAATATTTTACGACGTGCTTATGAAGGAAAAGAGGAGGTCTTGGAGAAAGCGGCGCTCTTCAGTGGATTGTGGATTTCATCCTCTTGCCATACACACATGTCGAAGTGTTTGTGGCAGCAGATGCAGCCCCTCTGTGACTGGAGTCCTAAATGAATTACTATAAAAAGGGTTACTCTGGGGCTGGATGGCTTTTATGAAATTGCACAGTGGTGAAAAGGGAGAGGCGTCTTACCATAAAAGTTCAATAAACTAGACATTTTCTCAATGACCAAAGCCGAAGAAATGAAGTGCTAATTATTGTAAAAGTAATCATCTTTCTTTGATCAATTTCGCTTTTCAATTCAACTCCACTTGCTCATTTTCCACCTTTTAGCTTACCCTTTTCATTTTTATTAACATTTAATGATATTCGTCTATGTTAAGACAATGATCAATTTCCATTTTCAAATGATTACATTTCCCGGCCACTGCTCAATGACTGCTGGGATAGGCTCCAGCACACCCTCGAAACTTGTGAGGATCATATAATAATATAATATAATAAAAACAATAATGGATGGGTGGAGTTTAGCATGTTGGCATGGCCGCCAACAACCATTTCATTAAAAAAAACAAAAAAAACCTGCCAATCCCTGATTTACAGGATGGGACCTGGCAATCAGCTCTTTTCCCACATATTTCTAGGCCAGCGACTCCTGTCCCACTGACCATTCAAGTTGGTATAGTCTTACGTTAAAAATTTAAAATGTTTTCTAGAAATAACAAATCTAGTAATGTTACTTTTCCCAGTCAAGTAATCAGAATGCAGTTATTCATCACAAAATGTAATTGTTATTATTTTACTATAATTTAACAGGAAATGCGTACCAGGATTTAAAAGAGGAGCACCTTACCTTACACCGCTACAGAACATTCAGTGAAAAACATCTATCACCATTAAAAATAGTTGCAGTTAACTGTGTCTGGGTTGCATCAGCGAGAAGATTTAAATAAAGGGCGCACGTTTTAACCACAGTGATCAATCAAGCAAGTGTTGTGCATGCAACAAAACTAGTAGGTTAACAAATAATAAAGTACAGGATGATTCTTAACACCAGGAGGACCAACTAAAGGCACTCAACAACTGTACTATCGAACACGGAAGAAAGGACACCTCTGGTATTCACAGCTTGAACTAGTGGAGGCACTGTGGGTGCCTTCAACTGCATTCATTCACATCTGGGGAGTGACACCAAATACGAGCCATGTCACATTTTCAGCACAATGACAACTCATGTCCATATACCACCCAAAAAACAAAGGAAAGAAAGTCACATTTGCAAGCAGGAAATCATTCGTACGTTCAGCGTATGTCAGCTAAAGACGAAAATATTAACATTTATTGCACACTGTGCTGTCGACATTGTTTTATAGCCCCCAAATAGACTGTCAAATTAAAAAAAAAAAAACATGGATTGCATTCAGCACAATATGCATTTCAGAGGAGGTCCATTTTACATCAAATGTTAACATTTGCCATTGCAACAATAAAAGTTGAATATGTCAGGTAAAAATAAAAAAATGCTATTATATCTTTAATGTGTCAGATTGACAGAAAACTTCAACTGGAATTAACACATATCTTGAGGGAAGCATGCTTATTTGAAGAACTACAGAGGGCTTGTGATTATACGATAGTTTACCATCTCTTGACAGCAAGAGAGGGAGAACTGGCAAAGAATACTTGAAAATGACTTTTAATAAGTTTACGTGTACTTTAATATGTTTAAATGTGTGAACGTGGAGGGGTAAAACTACATAACAACTTGTTTTTTTACCTGATTTACCTGATCTCGCCCAAGAGGAAATTTTTATCTATTGTGGATGGGTCTGGAATGTATCTCTTGCAATAAATGTGGGATCACGATAGTTCTTGTTCTCGATCTCATTCGATTTAGCCGATGTAACCTAATGTTATAGCCACTTGTAATTGGACATTTTCACTATTAAATGTTCATATCAACCTAATTAAAAAAAAAAAAAAAGATGAGTTACATACATTTAAATCAGCTACGTTAGACAGGAGCACAGGTGATCTCATTATGATAATATCACTTGCAGTGAATGTATGTAGCCTCACAGCTCATCATTAATAAAAGATGCTATCCTCCCTCAGTGAACATGCAGGCAGCAGCTGTCTCTGCGTATCTGCGATATTGGTTTCTCCCACTTTCTGTAATTAGCAATGATCAAGAGGAATTATAAGCGGTGGTTAGCAGCACTGGACTCCTCAATGACCCTGATAGATGGTCAATTATAGTGATCAGGTCATGGCGTTTATTGGATTTAAAGTGGCAGTGATGGGGCCTTTTGGCCTTGCGTGGGTAATTATCACATTTCTGCATGATTTAAGATGACAGTCAACGCTGAGAAAGACTTAACTAAAATTTAATCATTTTCTTATTTGTGTATCTATGCAAGAGTTAACAGCGGGTGGCCATAAATGGATAAAATAGTGTCCATCTACATTGCACAAGGACTGATAGATATATGATACTTGAATTCCCAGAAAACTAACAGTGGAAATTTCATAATTCTGGATTAATTGAAAAAGTAATACTATTGGCCATTTTGGGATGTGATGCTTTTTTTGTCATTTTACTATACTATACTAATGATAATAAGAATAAGAATAAGAATAAGAATAAGAATAAGAATAAGAATAAGAATAAGAATAAGAATAAGAATAATTCAAATCCATAGCCACACAATAATGACTAGGACAAGAACATTTCTTCTACCTAACTCCACAAATGCTTTTCTCTTTGCCTTATTTCAGAAACCTAAATATGTTCAAATCCAAACCTGCTGCTCATCTGAAAGAGTAAGCAAGGGAATATATCACCACCTTGTTTATGTTCTTATTTCACATGGCAGAAAAGGTCAGAGTCTAAGGATTATACCACAGGTTCAAGAAACTCAATAAAAGCCAATGAAAACAATACCATCCATATTTTAAACAGCTGGCACCAAACAAGGGGAGGCTTACACGAGGGTGCCAATTATTGTACTTCTCAGAATTTGCCGCAAACCACCTCAGGTGTACTTTCCAAACAGAACAATTGCATATTTCATACAATTTGCATCAATATTAGATCATCAAATAGGATTTTGCTGTGGCTTGCCCATATATAAACCACTAACGTAATACTTAAAGCTGTTGGGCAGGAGGGGGCAGATTTAGTAGGGTTTAAATGCAGATGTTTTTAAGAATGTGTGCAGTTGTTTTGAGTCTGTGTTTGTTTTCCCTCCGTGGACTCATTAAAGTCTGTGCAGCAGAGTCTGCGCTCTATAATCCTGATGTATTATTAATCATGTCCTCCCATGCAACTCCGAAAAATGTCCATTTTAGATTTGTGAGAATGCGCACAATTTGAAACTCAGCCTAGTCCAGCATGACAGGATGCTTTATTTTTCTTCCTGTTACACATTCCCAAGTGGGTAAACAACAATGGGTGTATTGTTCGTTGTCGGACATTCGGTCGTTATGGCTCTGTGTCTGCCTTGTCAACGTATGGTATGGCACGTGCGTGGAGTTTCGGCATCCACTCTTGTACGTTGACAAGCGCTGCATGCCATTCTGTAGAGAGAGATACCCACAGCTCCAAAAATATTGTGCATAATGTCAGTTGTGTGGTGTATTGAAGTAATTATGCCAACAAAGTTTGCACCGACAACTAAGAACTGCAATTTAGTACTGATAGGTTGGCATTGTTTTAATTAGTATATGTCTAAATGTTGAATATATATTATTCATACTTAACCCATGTGTTGTAATTCATAGCTATGACATTTCAAGAAAAAAAAAATCCACCTAACCCTAAAATGAATTCATAAATAACCTAACCCTAACCTAAACCTTAATTCATACATATTGCCCGGTGATATATAATACATCAGTATACATTATGATTATTATAAAAAAAATGTGCTAATTTAAGCACACACACACACACACACACACACACAATATTCACCTATAGAAAATACTTGCATTTCTGATTTAAAAAAAAATTGTCAAAATTTGTTGACTCGTATAATTTTATGAAAATGTTAGATTTTGTAAATAAAATAAAAAAAAGATTACATGGTACAGGGTGATACAATGCCCAGCTGTAATCATAACTGTCACATACCGTACAGTCCTGGCATGGGCTCATGCCATTTTATTTAACTTTATTTGGGTAGATAATCCAAGTCTAGTTCACTGACAGGCTGCAACATGATTCACTTGGACAGTGACTGACTGCACATCCAATTTGTTTCAACTCTAGAGCAGAGGCTTATTATCTGAAATGCATGAGATGTCTGTGCATGAGAGGCGTGATCAGCTGGGGCATGCACCGGGGCTGCTGGGAAAGTAATCAATAAGAGATTGTCTCTTGCAGTTTAGTACGACACATTATAACAGAGCTAAAAATTAAACGGGCAGATATTAATAATATTGGAAGTACGGACTCACGGCTGAGAATGAGGGAGAGGTAAAACTTAAAATATGCTTGCTGTTTACAGAGGCGTGCAACAGGGCACATAAGTCGATCAGGCAATTGCCTTGGGTACCAAACAGAAGAGGGTTCTAATTATGGAATACTTAAAAAAAAAAAGCTCTGCAATATGGTTTTGCTGCACTTATAACAATTTTCACATGACTGTTGCTAACTGTGAGCTTTGTGTCATCTGGACAGGAGTTTCCCTTGTCTGGCTTTTAGTAAGGTTTGAGGAACTGTTGTGCGATAGTTGAGCCAAGTCAGTGTGTCTTCGATAGATACTGTGGCTTTTTGAGTTGTTTGGTTCATAGCTAGAGCGGAAGTTCAGTCGGTAGTCAGAGTACAAATTTGTTTGATTGGTAGAGCCGGACCTAGATGTGCAAAATCATATTCCTCAAAGGTTGCTGGATTGTATTGTATTATTGTTTTCCCCCCTGGGGTTTAAAGGGCGCAACATTAGCCTGGCAAGTCAGACCAATGTTATACTCGTGATTGGTTTGGTGCGGAATCGCATTGATACACATTTCAGAGGCGGGGCAAACAGATGCAAAGAGCAGACATGTTGTCGAGGAAAAATTCCATGGCTTCTTTGGAAATAAATGCTTCCACTGCCATTGGCTGCTGGGGTTTTATTGATTCTGTGTAGTTCGAGTTATGTAAAATGGAGTTTAATTCCGATTGAAATAAACTAGCATCTCTCTTCCACACAATTTTGTGATGTTGGGCATGAAGAATACGTCACAGCAAGTAAACGAATTTGATTTGTCGGTTCATAGAGAGCCGAGCTGAGCCGCGATGAATGGCCCACCCTACCAGACCCAAGTTGCTGGCAGATTTGGTCTTACCATTGGGTGGGATTCGAATTGTCTGTAAATAATTTAAAAATACATTTTAAAATATCAAATAAAATACTGGAGGGTCTTAACAGATTACTGACGGGGCTGTAGCATGTCCTGGCCCTGGTGTAGCGCCATACCTGGAATAGACAATTGTTTTTCCAATAAAAGTTACATTTGTATTGCTGCATTCAATATTTACCTTG
This sequence comes from Syngnathus scovelli, assembly GCF_024217435.2. NCBI lineage: Eukaryota > Metazoa > Chordata > Actinopteri > Syngnathiformes > Syngnathidae > Syngnathus > Syngnathus scovelli. The sequence continues at coordinate 14,486,121 of NC_090849.1, read as the reverse complement.
TAATAAATTCTATAATTCTCTAAACGTTACAACTTACCCTTTAAAAGTGTATATTTGTTCAAATTTGTGATAATAGTTAATGTCATACAGCATAATGTTTTTTTTGGTCTGTATGACCATAAACAAATAGAAATGGTGTTTGAGCGATTCTCCTGATGTGTTAATTAGCCAAAGATTTCTTTTTCCATTGTCTGACCAACCAATACACAATAGCGGGTGGGAGCGGATGATGTTACCAAACTGCATTACAGGCCATTACGGATGCCGTGTCATTGATTATTTATACCCTTATAAAATGCCTGTCTCCCTGGTACACCGGACTTGCTTGGCTAGCATTGATAAAATGCTGCTAGTAAATCACCACAGCAGACAAACAGCATATTCACACACCGCAGATGAGAGAGTTGAGTGACAAAGTCCTATGTGAGTAATAGATGTAAAGAAAAAAAAATGGAGACATATTGTTATAGGTTAGGCCGATCACTGGATCTTATTAAACTAATAACTCTTTGTAAGTCCCTGTTTTATTTGCACATTTCTGACGCATATGTGTGATTAGATTAATTTTGGATATAAAAATTGGACAGTAGATCACATCCCTCCAGGAGATTTGTTCAGTCTTGTTATTTTGCATTAGTGGGCAAGGGAGCAGATGGCGAGTAGAAAGCTTGTGAGCAAGTCAGCACTTTTTATTTTAAATTATAGTGTTGTAGGTGTCAGAACTGGAGCGAGACCTCTTCTACCCAGTCACTTTGCGATGGGAATATTCGTTCTTAGGTAAGAATGGCCCTTGCTAAGGCACCACTGCCTAATGCACATGGCGAGGAACAAAAAGGAAATATCACATTTCAATATCTTAATAAAGTGACGCTCTGGCCCCTTCAAAGCCACCTGGAAAACAACTAACAAGTTGTGAATCAATTGAAGATTTTCTACATTTTGTCCTCCAGATATGTGTTATTTGTAAGCTATATTGCAGCTCACTAAATTCATACCGGCATTTTATCACACAGGCTAATTGTTTGCTAAATGCCAAATGTCTCATATTATTGTGTGTGTGTGGTGGTGGTGGGGACACGCCAGGAGACAAACATGACATGCGTACGCCTACATTGGTTGGAAAGAAGAAAGTGAGTCCATATTGGACACACTTCCCAGAGCACGGAAGTATGAAAGTGAGGGCGACATCTTGTATCATTTATCTCCCTTAAATGTTGAAGCTGTGACAAAGTGGATGGATAAATTATGATGAATGATAAGACATATTTAGTCAATATTGCAGTTCTCTTTCATCACTTTGCTGTTTGTTGCCTCACAAAGTGGCGCCGGAATGACATCTACTCATTTAAATAGCACTTGGAAGGCCAGATTGTGATCAAATTGAAATGGGCATTGCACATGTTAATATCAATATCTCCCTCTCTGAGATGAAATGTCAAAGTGCTGTTTTGTAAATTCATATCTTATTCATGTACACGGTGTGAGAAAAATAAATGGATGCCACTTAGGGAAGTGTTTCTTTCAATATGATGTTCAAACACAATGCTGCATTAATTTAGCTATTTCTAAAATATTTTTTTTATTATGCATACTTAAACTACAGTAACACATACAGCAACTATCGGTATCTACAGACGTGTTGACTGGCAGTGAAAACAGAACTACTGCACCACTTCATAGTGTTACCAACAAGTGCTCCAAGCTGGCAAGGAGCTGACTGAGATGTGTGTCAATGCGAGCAGCCCTGGGAGCTGAGAACATGACAGGAAGATGAGTGAAAAGTAGCAAGCAATACAAGACGACATCCCCTCCAAGGAGAGGCAGTGATAGTATCTCATAATGTGCAATGTCTTGTAACAGCGCGCACATGCATTTACACACTTCAGTCCAACTATGTAGAAGAGTTGGATTTCAGTTTTTGACATCTTATTATGTTCCAGCAATATGACTGAGCGGTGCAGTAACGGACTGAATGATAAGAAACACGATTTGCACACTATTTCCTTGATGTTAAGGTTTGCATTTGTGTAAAAAAAAAAAAGCAGCAGCAACAGGTAGGTGACTGTACAGCTAATACGCTTTAACGTCTCGGTGTGAGGGAACATACAAAATTAGGGAATGCAAACATAAAGCGTAGAGACAAAAATGAGCAGTATGACCTACCATGTACAAAAATATTGGACGTTTTTGTCCATTTGGTTGAGTTTACTATTGATCTCATAGAAGCCAAGTTGGCACGCACATCTGGCACTGGGTAGTTAGTGCAATTATTTATGATTTCCTCCAAGATTTAAAAGCTCTTTGCCCGGCCTTGTAATGCAGTAACTGATTGCACTGCTAATGTAATTAAGGGGAGATTATGATGTCCACGTGGCACGCCAGATGGTGGCATTCACAGCAATGGGGGAAGGCACAACTGGCACACCACTGCACAAGGGCAGTGAGGCGCAGTCAGTCGGAGCAGTCCAGACTCCCCACCAGACGGAGAGAAGTATGCATGTGTCGGAAAATAAGCGTTGTGTACTTGCATGTGTGGGTGTGTTGTGGGATGAGAAGATGAGATATAAAAAGTGTGTATGATTAGACAAAAATAAATACTCCAATTGCATGTGAAGGCTCCAACAATGAAATCAATTTTATCACAGGCCACAATATTAGGTTCACTACAAGAGCTGAGTAAAAATAAAATCATAGAGGTAACTACAAATGTTGAAAAGGTGATGAAAGATCCACATAGTCTAATGCATAACAACCAAAATGCTTAAAATAAATTATATTTAATATATGATGGTCGTGTACCATAGAAAGTTTGTTCAGTATGGCTCCACATGGTGTTGAATTTACCCTAATTTGTTTTTCCAAGTGGTTACACAAAATAAAATCATGTAGATTCAGATACATTACATGAAATTTAATATAAGGATTATTTGGTAATTGTTGCTTGAATTATACCATAATGAAGAATATTTCACTACTATTATGTCTTTGCATTGTGTTTGTAATATTATGACTGGATTTTTTTCTCATAATATAAATTGTATTTAAAATATAAAACTTTATATAAAATATTATAAAATATTATAATGTAATATAGATACAATATAATATAAAATTAATATAAAACGTAATCATTTTTGCTATAAATAATTAACCATATTAGCCAGAAAATCAAATGTCAATGAAAATTAAATCCCATTGGGCAAAGCCAACATTTTTTCCCACTGATTTCTCAGCAAAGGCAAAAATGGGACCAAAGTGACCTTTAATTAGAGAAAAGCATGATATTATAAAGCCTTGCAAGGTTCTATCCTATGGGGGCACTAAGGGCAGGCTTCTTAAAACATGTTATTATAAGCTATTCGGGAGACACGGGGTTTATATGCGTAGACAGAAAAGAGAGGAGGAGGGGAGGTGAGGGTCGGCTCTGAAATGAGCCCTGCACATTTCTACACAGTCCATAATGGGTTCATACAGGTGACAGGGACATTGGAGGCACAGTAGATTTCCCAAGTTGATATAAGGATATTATTACTGGTACTCTCGAGGTGGCAACGCAGAAATCTCCATCTTCAGTTCCAAGATGAGTGTCAGCAAATTACAAAACACAGCCAATGACCTTTAAACAGGAAAAGGAAACCATCCCTGTTTTAAAATCATTTAGGTGCAGAGTCATTCGCTGCAGTGCAGGGTCACCCACTACCTCTTACTCAGCATACAACCATATTTAGGCTTTTGCACTCAGAAATAAAATGTGAACCAGTGTCTTACTGTTAGAATTCCCAAAAACCTGACAGTCTTCAACTATAGATGATAGTAACCATAATACAAAGTAGTTTTCCTGGTATCTCAAGACTGTTTTATCACCTTTTCTATAATTAAAAAAATACTCTCCCAGGTGTACAAATTCTCAGCGTGTTTTGTCCGCCTTTCTTGACACCTGACATTTCATGATCGCAATTTGAGCATTGTCACGAGAGGTTCTAATTGAGCACACCTATTTTAGAAGGATGACAACACCTTGATGTGAAAGAATGAGCTGCAAAATTGCAAAGTAGGGTGGGTGAGTACACCCTGCTAATGAACCTAAGGAGCAAACTTAATTTAAATAACATCAATGTTTTCTTTATTTACTGAACAGACATACAGAAGAGACATTTTTCCACCTGGACTGGGGCAGTGGCTTAATCAATGTGCACTCGGATCGGTCTTTCATAGTAACGAAGGAACGGATTGAAAATTCATTTCCGGACTATCTTCTCCCTCTTACCTACACGGGGTTATGAGTTTCAGCTGACGAAAACTGCCCCTGGATAAACGAAATAATTTGTAAGATGACTTCCCTTACTTCATAAAATTTCTCATATTTTAAGAGTATGTACTACATTTGTCATATCTTCTCTTGAATGACATCATGCATGAAGGCGGACGGTCCAGATTTGTGTAACACAATACACAATTTCCAAGATTTTTGGTACAACTGTATAACTGTCACAGAAACAAACAATACATAAATACCTGCATTTATTTATTTATTTATTTATTTATTTATTTATTTATTTATTTATTTATTTATTTATTCATTTATTTATTTATTTGTAATTACTATTGTTTAGCGCTCAAGAAACTCGGAGCAACTGCATAAAAACATAACCTGCCTTTTATTAGTTAATGATTTGTTAGTTGAGTTCCTGTAGGTTGAAGGCACAAAGTCCAAAGAGACAGCACTGAGGGGACGAAGAACACAATTCCGGAACATATTTTAACAGCCCTTTCACTGAACTTCAACACTTCATACAGTAAGAGCAACCTTATATAAGTACTGTATCTGAATATTCCACATAGAATTATATATGTAGAATAAAATGAAATGAAATCTTCAAGAACAGCAGCTTAAATAATTTAGGGAAGTATAACATCAATACAATGTCTTCTTTTTGGACACAAACAGCTTCAACTGGTCTGGTTAGACAGAGCCTTGAAAGGGCAGTTTAAATGCATTACATTTTGCCTCCATTTCGCCTCACAGGTAACCAACAATCCATTGCAGAAATCGTCCAATCAGTTACAATGTCAGTCAGCCGATATTTTTAGTTGCACATACTTTGTCTCACTGTACAATGACTTACAAGTTTGCTTCAAATTAATTTCATGCTATTGCCAATATGCTTCTCTTCTGGGAAGCTCGGTTAGCCCTTCAGAAGCACATCTTCTAAAGAGTCAAGGTTCTGAGTCTCAGACTCAAATTCATGTTACAAAGAGATCTGTCTTTCAATTAGTCAATTCGCCAACCTGTTTCATTTGAATAACGGCAGCAATCTAACATTTGTTAGGGGACAGCTGTTTCTGGAGTGAATCATTTAATTTGATCAAGGTAATTGGGATAGATTTTGTAAACATCAAGATTGAATGCACTAACTTTGTCAGTTAGTACAACAATGCTTTAAACCTAATTGAATAAAGTTGCATCAGAAACCTTTGCAAAGCCACTTACCCTGTAAAAGGCTTGCATACCCATTAGGCCAAAATTCCCTTAGACAGGGATAGATAGCAATTGATGGGACTTCCTTGAAAATATGTGATTGCTCGGTCTAATTTGTGACTTGTTGAAGTAATTGGGTGGTCTCCAAACGCTGTTTTGGTCTAAGTTGTCGTTTGATCCTCTGTTAGAAGGATGCTTTTTCTTTTACGTCCCAATAAGCCTCATTGAGAAGTCGATACTGTGGCTTTCTGGACCTTTCAGCCAGGAGGAGCATTGTCCATTCACGGCCTAATGAAGCTTAATGATGCAAACCTCAATTTGTGCAACTGTCAGTCGACTTGTGCTTTTGTTGTTGTGCCATTTTTTTTCTATTAAGCAAATATTTTGTATTCCCAAGTCTCTATATGTGAAGAGAAAATATAGATAGTGTCTGATTTCCTCCTGTTTCTATCAGAACATTATCATGGCAAATGACCAGATGCCAACAGACCCTATCACTGCAGTCGGAGTCCTTTCTTCGCGCAGCAATGTTCCAGATGACTACTTTGTTGTAAGTAACTGACCTCTGGTCAAGTAAAGTTCGCAAACTAATCCAAGCATATTTTAATTGACCTTGCTTTATGAACAGAACTGCACCTTACCCAAGTGGTTTTCTTCCAATGTACAATGCTGAAAGCAATTGATGAAGACATAAAATCCAAGGGGAAATTACATTTACCGTATTTTCCGGACTATAAACCGCTACTTTTTGCACAAGCTTAATAAGCGTATAGTCCAGTGCAGCGTATCTATGGATTTTACATGTTTTTTCTTATATTGTATGATTTGTGCATATTCTTTTAGCTCTCCATGCATGCCTCCTTTTGAAAACCCCACTGCGTACCACTGTTACCAGTTTACTCTTTATGCAGAAAATCAAAGAGCTGATTAACTCTTTTGCTCTCTGATTCTTTGGTGCGCTGTGTGTTCTCATCTCTGAACTTCAGCAGATCGCTCCAACACAAGAGAGCGCAAGCCTAGATCAAACACTGTTCCGCTGGGATCCGCAGCGTTGCTCAAGTATGAGCAGCCACCCAACATCAAAGACCATTCGCACACTCAGTCGTACTTTGACTCTCTGCAAGGGTTCCAAAGGGGATAGTGGTGCATTTCAAATTCGCAAGTATTTGACTTGTTACTCTCATGAACTCATTATTAAAATTTGCATTTATTTCAAGAGGCGTAAACATTGATTTTGCATTTGCCGGGACATCAGGGCTAAGAAAGACAAACTTCGTGTCAGTATTTAATGAAGAATATGCAACTATGATAAATAGTTTTAAGAATCAGTATATCCTATTTCATCTCTTCTCAAGAGTGTCATCACAACATGCACTCGGTTTAATCCTCTCTATGAATTGTCCTTGTATGATATCCATCTGTTTTCCATATCAATATATTCAATCGCTCATTTCAGGACAGCCTCCATAAACATTACTGTACAACTGTAATTGCAGCTTTTGAAAAAATGAGCTGCAATTTCTTCTTTAAACTTCTGGTGGCAACTGCGTAATGGCAATCATCTTACGTAGGCATGTTCGATACCACTTATTTTGCAGACCGATACCTGTACGAGTTCCCAACTCTTGAGTAGTCGCCGATACTAATATTGATACTAAGTACCGATGTCACGAGTTCTCCTAATACAAAAGATCAACATCATATATCCCAGTTAAGCATTAAAATTGGGTGAAATGTATTTTCTATTAGCTTTATTTCTAGATTTAATCATAAAATACATATTTTGTATAAAACACACAATAATATGAATTCAAATAAATGAAATCAAACCATTTGCTTACCATTGTATACCAATGAGCTTACCATTTAACCAGTCTTAGCAACACAAGTGGGTCACCGCTTTATTCAACTGTGGCATCTGAGTCTGACTACTGGGTGACCCCCGCGTAATGACATACATTACTGAGAAAAAGAAGTGTGATACTAAGTGCACTTTAATGTCTAGCTGTGCGTCTCAATGCTGTTTGTGTCAGTTTCCCGGGACCGTTCATTAAAAAATTCAACATGTTTACATGTCTCATCTGTGTTCTTGAAATTTAGGGATTTTGCAGTTGAAACAATTATTGCTTTTCAAAATCAAGAGACTTCAGTGACACCTTTGACATCACAAATAGTATTTTATCGACTGAGCACTTTGTAGGTACAAAGAGCAGCTATAAGAAAGTGTTGGATAACCACTACGCATTGTTTCTGCCATGGCTAAGCAGTTGGCCTTTCACATTCAAGCTGTGTCGTTCTCGAGCTGTTGGCAGGATGATGCCTGAGGTGCCTCCTAAGAGGACCGTGCCCTCATTACTCTTCAACTTGACTTTGGGTTTCACAAAACTAGACCTTTGGTTATGCTGACAGAATGCTGTGACTACTGACCTGGAAAAAGTGGCCAAGACGGCTTGTCTTGTAAAAAAGAGGAAGGGTCTGTGATGTATAGTCTCCTTCTGGGACTTTTAGTTGAAGTGCTGTTGGTGACGCCCAGCCAGGAAAGAGCTCGCTGCTCATCTAATGCTCGCTCTGTCTTTCTCACCTCACTATTTCTGCTCCCTGCATCAAGTCGCCCCCCTCTCATCCCATCTTCTCTGCGGTGGTTTTGCATGAATCTCCCTGTGCCACGATTCCCCCACCCAGTCACCGGGGTCATTCATCATTATTGTCAAGGGGGGTTATGTGTGTGGGTGGGTGCAGAGATCTATGACTTCTTCATTTGAATGAACCTCATTAGATTGACTCTTCTTTGTAAAGGATCCCTTTAAAAAATAACCCTGGCAGTTATTTAGGTGATTCTCACATTGTAGCCAATGGAACATGACGCCTCAACCAAGCATATTTGCTTCAACGATAGAGGAGTCTGCAGGTTATATTTTATTCTGCACAACACACGGCGATGTTGTTTAGGACCTTGAGCTTGACTTGTGGCGCCCAAACGCTGTCAATATGATGCAATCTATTATTCTTACTGCATGCGTCAATCTTTTATAACTATGAATGAGCCTATTATACAAGGACAAGATGCTCCTTTATTGGGGTGTAGCCTCATTTCTGCACACTCGTAAAACTGCATTCTATCCTCAGCAGTTTACTGTTAGAATATTTGTCTCATTAAATACTAGGATGCATCCACAAAAAGGTTTAGAGCAGGCAAATTTGAAGGTGCTGTTTTCTTATCTTACCTGTACCTCACTAAGGGGTTACTACATTTTAAAAAATATACATATATAATCCTTATTTTGCTATGGAAGCACACAGAAGTATGGTTTCCTTATTAGAGCGGATTGTTGTCAGGGCATCTTTAATCAGCCTCCTCCCAAGGGATGATATTTTTAGCCAGCTTTTTGGAGGCTAAGACTCCTTTACCCATGCAGGGCTCTAATGAGATGGAGCCCGAGTGCAGGCAAGCATTAATTAAGGACAGTATGCAAGGCAGAGACAATAGCAACATGCTCATGGCATACATACATTAACTTTATCCCACCTCCTGATTTTTTTTTTTTCTCTCTCCTTGTTTTTTTTTCCAATGTAGGTAGCACAAACAACAGATGGCTCAGATGCCGCCCTGTGGAAGGACGGCTTATTCAAATCCAAGGTCACTCGCTACCTCTGTTTCACCAGAAAACCTGTAAGTGGTGAAATGTAAAGTATCACTTTCTTTGTGCAATCAGAATTTTGTTTGTCCGTTTGTTACTTTAGGAGAGTTGTATAGCAAGAATGTTTTAACACGCTTTGCACTCTGATTACTCTAATTTTAAGGAGGCCAATGCCAGTTTGATTTTTTTCCATATCATTTATTTGCATGCATATTCAAAATGTACACTACCGCATTGCAATTGTGTTTCGTGTCATTGGTCCCCTTGGTCTTGTTTTTTTATTGAGGACATAACAATGAGCTAAAGTATAGCTCGTTAACTATTCATCATTATTCATTCAAAAGTATATTTGTAAAGAAAATAATGATGATATGATTACTGAACAGGAATGAATGTTTTTGCTAATCACAACCAAAAATCATATGTATATTTGGTAGGTTGGACAAGTTTAGTGCCCATTGGATTTGTAAAGTATGAAAGATTTTCTACATAATCTACATACATATTTACTGTTTTGACAGGATTCTTTTATTTGCAGAATGTCCTCTAACATCCAGACAACGTGGCAGCAGCTGCCTCATACCCAAGTTCAATCTGGACTGCTGGCTAGTGTATAGCATACAAATAGCCCTGCCCTTGTTCCTGTTTTATTATCTTAAAATGTGTGTCCGTGTTGTTTTAAAGACTTTGACACAAATACAACACGACAGAGCTATCAACCAAGGCTATTTTGTCTGCCAGTCAAAGAAGCCCCCACTATAATTGTCTATGACAAAAACAGATTCTGTAAAATTATCCCTTGAATTATATGGGTGGGAAGTAAATAGTTTGTGATTTATCATACTCTGGTTGAAACTAGACAAACCCCGTTTGTCACGTCCTGATGGGAGGAAAAAATCCTCAGCAAAAGAGGCAAATACAAAAAAGGCTCCCATGCATAGTAATAACGTTCATCCATATTCCTCCTTAAGTCAGTGTAAAAACTATGAATAAAAATATCTCTAATGGCAATGACTGTCAGGCAACTACAGCAGAGGAATCCAGCCATCAAGTCACGCTTGGTTCAGCCTACTTTCTTCTGCAGTGGTGTATTATTGCAATTTATTATGCCCAAAAATGAAAATGTTAAGGAGTCATGGAAGAGTCATGCTTGAAAATGTCAGAATGCTCTCAGACCTGCATCCACTTTCTCTTCTCGACCCATATATTGCACAGCTAATGGCTAAAACATAAATAAAACACAAACAAAAATTTGGAGGGAAAAAGGATAGCGTTGACTCTGACATTTTCTCCCCGAAATAAACCAACCTTTTCATTTCCTTGCCCTGCATCATTATGAAGGCTGACTTTTGCATCACTGACTTCTGATTCTGTCTCTTACAGGGCCCTGATGTTATTGTGGATGTAAAGTTGATCGACATTAAGGACGCATTGCCAGAGGGCTTCATTGCAATACAAGAAACATTGGACACAAGTAAGAAAATAGACAATGCAGACCCCAGCCTAGTTCCCCCTTCTTACTCTCTGACCAGCTCAAATGGAGGGGGTCGCTTTGCTTGAGATTGTGAATGTTTTATGGGTGCAGGTTACCTTAGTTTATGGTAGACTGTGGGAATAAAATAAACATTTTGCCCCAGAGGTACAACACAAGAGAATCACGAGTCATTGTTTATCTAAGCTGGAGCTGTGCTTTTCTTTATGAGGGCCTTATTTATTTATGTATTTATTTGGGAAGAGGACGAGTGCATGGGGGTTATCTAATATTAATGAAATGCATTCCGCAATGCTTTAGTGCTTTTTGAGTGCTATGTATTTCCCCTTCACCATCCATGCCTTGGAAATGTAATAATATTTTGGTGAGCGGAGCAAGGACAGCTTGTTTATTATTTTTATTATCGTTCCATTTATGCTGCACTCACGGTGTTGCTGGGGAAATAAATGAGACGAACACAGAAGCAATATACAGAAGGATGGCATTTTTGTGAGAAAGAACAAAAGACATTAAGTTCTGTTTGTCTATGATGTAATTTAATATTTAATTACTTTGTGTGGATCTATGTTTAATGCACTGTGCATGTGGGATAACCTATCCGTTTCTTTTCAGACGAAACCAGTTTAAATACCTGTCGTGGAAGAGTATTCTGTTGCTTCTTAGCTCTGAAATAATATAAATGATCATAGTAGGGTTTTGTTTAATTGTGTTCACATGGATTATGTGCCAATGTGAAATTTTTAATTTGATAGAAGCCAATGTCTCTCAACAACTACGGGCCAAAAGTGAGTCAACTATTTAGTTTGAAAGGAGTTTGAGGAGAAGGGAACCGCCTTGAGTTGTTTTGGGCTTGAAAAACGGAATACCTATATGATAACAATTTCTGCCTGATATTTTGTCTCCCTGATCAGAGGAGCCTGCCATGAAGAAAAGGAGACTTTGTGTGAAAATGAGCCCACGTGCAGCTGCGGATACGGCTGTATTTGACTTCCAGATCATTGCCAAATCCAAACAGCATCTTGTCCACTATACCAGCATGGGGTACGTTGTTGACCAATGCAAATTGGTAAAAAAACAATTGTGCAAAAATAAAATGGCATGCAGCTGAAAGCGTCATGACTAGCGTGGAAATTAAGTTGTGTGCAAGGAGTGAGTAGATTCACTTTATTTTTATGCAGTAATTAGAGTTATTAATTATTATTACTGAATTCATTAATTGTGCAATTATTATTAATTAAGTAATTAGAATTATTAGTTATTATTAATGTAGAATAATCCTGTATAATCTATTTTGACTGAAGCCAACTTTTGGTTGTTCATCACTACTTGAGCTGCCTATGCTTCTGCATGCATTGTGTGCAGGAGATGAAATTGAGTTGGAAAATCATGAAGTCTTTTATGCACGTTTGACCATGGTCCTATGCATCTTCCTGAAATTCCCACCAGTGCCACCACATCGCTGTCATTACTGTTGGAGTAAACTGGCCAGTAGAAAACGATCAGGAAGGTGTAAGGAAATGCCTACTGTACTCTGGCCAGTGGCTGTGGGTTGGCTGTTAATTTACAGGAATGGCAGTGGCCAAATTTGAAATTTCAGCTCACCGTCAAAATGATACGTAATGATCATGTAATGATGCTACATCTGCAGCAAGATTTGAGAATTTGCTCTGCATATAATGTCCTCATTATTTTGCAGTGAGATCAATAACATGGGGTTATGGTATCGAATGGGAGAGGTTCCTCATCCGCAGTCATCTCAACAGAGATCCAGCAAAGTTAATAGTGGTGCCCCCTCTGACACTGAGAGGTAATATTTTGTGCAATTAGTGTCCGTGTGATTTTTTTGCCTTCGTGTTGAATTGAATTATTATTTCATGGTCATTGTTGTTTCATTTGTCATCATGTTGTCATATATTCTGTGGTACACTTGAACAGTTCCAAAGAAAGGTAGCTGAACACAATATTAGTGAGAGTCCACTTGATGAAGGGCAACATGCCTTGATTGAGGGCTAAGCACCTACTAGTTGTGGAGTTCCCAGAAGGCAGAGAAACAGGCCACTTTCTGACTTGGGCAACAGCAGTGTTGTGCACACAAACAGCAGGGGAAGTAGCCTGAAGAAGGAGCAACAGCTGCAGAGGAAGGGAGGAGCACGCCAAGATCTTTGGCATGCTGGAGTGTGCGTGTCGGCTCTCTGCTCATGCTGCTGGAGCATCCTCTGCCTCAGGCTTCACAGTGAGCTCCAAGGCAGATAAGCTCAATTATTTATCGCAATGAAGACCTGGGGATTTCCACTGCAAATTTTAAATAAACAGCTGAGACCCTGTCACAGTGAGCTTGGCAGAGAATTCTGGTATGTTTGCCAGAGCATGAGGCTTTTTGCTTTGCTATCATTTGCCGAGCTGAGTAAAAGCCACATAAAAGCTTCACAGTGTCAGAGACTGTTCACATGGCAATATATTTAAATAAGAAGAAATAAGTAAAGTGAATAAAAGGCCACAAATTCAGAGTCACTGAGCAGGCGTCTGTGTGCCTTTACAACGCTTACCTTGTCATTCTCTGCTCTTTTGAAGCCCACTTTCAAATTGGTGAGGATCAGAGGTTGGGATGAATTGCCCCTTCAAGCAACTCACACCCCCTCCGATGCCTGCTGAGATCAGAGGCTGCCGCTTTTGGATTAACATTCAAATTCATTCTGCACGCTCAGTTTTCTTTTGTAAGTAATTCCATCCATAATTCACTGACACATGAGAACAGGACTGTCGCCAAACTCCTTTGACTATTTATCAGGCATATGTGCAATAGCATGTAGAGAAAACATCCTAACATGCAATTACAAATATGTTTGCAGTCATTTGAAATCACAGATTATGAGTACTGACAGAGATTTATTCACAACTGCTACTCGAGTCATTGATTGTCGAAGACAGTGTAACTCGACAGCATTGTTCCATAAAATATTCTCTACTTTATTTATATTCAGCAACAGGTTTACTGCCTGCTTACAAAATTTCATAGTGCCTCTTCAATTAGGGCTCTCAACAATGAGCACAAAACCTTTTAAATGGTGAACCATCATTTTTTATTTTCAGGATCATTTTGTAGGCTCGTGATCATTCCTCTCAAATGTTAATCTGCCTCAAGCTATCAATTATGTTTTAATGGTGTTAAGCTTCGCCAGGCCTTTATATGCATCAATGCTGGGTTGTTCCATTTTTTTACTGATATTTTATATCTCACCAATTAGTACAGGAAGCTGAAGTGAAATGAAGGATGAACTGCAACAGTTAGTTCTTATTGGCTCAGGCTGTTACACCATATTGAGCCACTAAAATGTTTAGGATGCAAAGCTGTTGAGCTTACCGCTGTACAAAATGCAGGAGCAATTTGTTTATTGCGAGTAATGTATTCACAACTGTGGCTACATTTCAAAAGGCATTTTTTTTCATGAGCAGCGCTAGTACTGATAATCTGGATACATTGCACTTTTTAAAAATTTGGATCAACTTAATAAAAAATAAAAAAATATATATATTTGTTTCCCCTGAACATTTTGTGGATATAGGCTCTCTAATATGAAAACAAATTCATACAATAAGAAAATCATTTTACTCATTTTACTAAAAAAGTAAATACCTAAATAAGAATTGTTTGAACAGAGAGCAGAAAAAGAAATCCAGTCCTTTTGTGCCTTTTTATTAGACTAATAATGATTCTCATATTGCCCCATTATCCACCTTAAGTGTGACGGTAATACGATGAGCATTTAAAATATCCTCTACCACTTGTATTTTTTTTCCTTCCCACAAATGTTGCAGTTTGTGTGAAAATCACAAGTGCCAGCCACTGGCCGCATATGCAAGCAACCTTGAAATGTGTCCAGTAAAGGTGCCCTCCATGCTCTTTCACTCATCATTCTTATGATCACATTTCCACTTGTTCTCCTGATAAAACTGTCATTGGTAAGGCTTATATCTGACCCCGCTAGTCACTGATTGTATACATTAGCCTTGTCCGAATATTACAATTGATTCTATTTCACTTGGATTACATTTTTGGACGTTTCTGTTACAATTTTAGCCCTGTGTACACAGACACCTTTTAAATCAAATTCTAGTGTGATATAAATGTCAAGGCAGAATATCCCCTTTCTTTCCATAGCAAAACATGACACTTTAAGAATCATCCCTGTCAGAATTGGCATCTCAATACATCTGGATCTAGCTGCCTTCTGCCTGTGACACTCACATTGTAGCACTTCAGCAGGATATTCTATCAGCTTGGGTTGCATGCTGATTAGTCTAGACTACCTAATACACCATACTGTTGAGAGAAAACGACACCATGACTGTGTGTCTGTGTTTCTTGACCGAAATGTATCAAAGCTGTTGAAATTCATTCCCATTTAATTTTTGGCATGACTTTGTTACTTTCTGAAAAGTTGAGAGAAGTGACTCAGATCAATGCAATGGTTTCTGAACAGTGCCAGGGACGATTGATTGAATGATTGGTGAAGATCGCACCAGGTTTTGAGAGTGCCTCTTTGCAGCCTCCGACACTGAGCTTAAAGGAGGATAATGACGGCTGAGACAGCAGCACCTATGAAGCAGCACTGTCACGTCATAGAGGAAGGTGTGGAAATGTTTTCACAGGAGAGGCTGGATGTGTGTCAAAACAAGCGCTTTCTGCTTTGTGTCTGATGCCACTTCCTTCATTATCTTGCCTTTCTGCCGACTATACCGCCTCTGTGGCCACTCTTTTCTCCTCCCTTATTTATCTGACATTGACAATACAGCAACATGAAGAACATTGTACAAAAGATTTAAATGGCAACTGCAAAAATACTGAAGTGGACTTAACAGCTGTGGTAGCGCTAAAATGATTCTCTCTCAGACATATTTCGTGGGAGCAGAAGTCTCCCAATCGGTGTTGTAATTGGGTAAATCTTCCAGGCTGTGTTCCCGGTTTTACTATAATTTGATGAGGAACTACACTATAATTGAATTTTCTAATTAATTAGGAATATATGTCAATATGGCTCTCTTTGACTGAAATGAGGATTAATCGTTGTCAAAACTCTAGTGGCTACCATAATACAAGTCCCGACTCTGTTGTTGATTAGTAAATGTACTTGCCATGTTTTTGTTTTGGCCATTAGTTGTCTAATTGATTTGCCATATGTCGGTCTCTCCAGTGCACCTAAAGTTGTATTTAGAATATTCCAATTTGGATTGAGACGGCCTTGCGATGCAAGCAGATGGCAAAGGCAACCCTCGAGATTTGTTTTAGAAAATCTCCGTGTGAATACGTGAATTTTTTCATGGCGAGTGTAATGTCTTCATTTTCAAATGTAAAGCTAGCGGCCCCCATTTCCCACTTCTCTTTTAGTTTCTCATGATGTCGCTGGGTATTGACTGACTAAATCAAACACCGACTCCTAAACAAAAAAAACAAACATTTAAACCTTTCACCACCACCTCATCGGTGTGATTTGACAGATGTGCAGCTTTCCTTTCAGCAACGGAATCAACCTTTGCAAGGTAAAGACATCTGCAACGAATATGGCAATTGTCCCCACAAGATTGATGCCAACCTTTTAAAAATTCACCATTGCTCTGCATTCAACATAGCCAAATGCTAATGTAAATGAAAGTGGTGGTGGTGGAGGGGTGGTTGACCCCTTCATTGCAAAGAAATCTGAGTTGTGAGTTTCAACTCATGAATGCCACTTAAAGGCAGTCAGAAGTCTTGTTTTATTGCCCTTGATAGAAATTATTCAATTTATTTTTCTCTTTGGTGAAGATAAGTCTTCCAGAGGAGCAATATGTGTACAGCTCCGCCTTTCAACTGAAGAATTTAAATGTGATACCCCACCCAACTAGCATAAGACTGCTGCTATCCACAAATAGATCATGTGTTTTATGTACAAAGAATGTATAAAGTAAATTAACAAACAACTCTGTATCATTTGCCTCCACATTCTCCTTATTTTTATAGCACAACAGTGACTTCTACGGAATCTTACTAATCTGATCTTGCATCACGTCCAATGTGCGTGTGTTCTAATCATAGCAATTCCCACTTTAATGATATAACTGACTACTTTGCGTCATCATTATGAGATTGTTTGTTTTATAGCTGCTGTATTCTTTAGCTACCTCGGAGGCACGTCATGTTTTGCAGCTCTCTTGAAGCAGTTTTTTTTTTCTCCTCCTCACTAGCTGTGGATTTATTGATCCGTAGGGGTGAAGCAGGGGGTGTAATTTGTGATAGCTTGATTGATGAGGATTTCAATCTTATATGGTTTGTTAACTTCAACTGCCCACAAAGTGCATTCAGTGCTGTTTTCTGTAATACAAGGCCATGAAACGGTAAAAGCAGACTTCCCTTGAATAATGGAATCCCGTGGCTCCTCCAGACTTAACAAGATCCTGCTCTAAAGCCCTATTGAAGGTCTGTGCAAGCCCGCAGGCAACTGATGCGGGTTAAACTTTTGCCTTATTTTCCCCGTTTAGACTCAAACTTTGATTTTGCAGCTCGGGTCTGTCTTTTAGACTGAGACACTTTAATATTTCTGCTCCATATAAACCTACAAACCAATAAAGGCTATAGGAATATATTTTATTATGGCATTCACCAAAGGATAGTATTGGTGGACTGACATGGTATTCTTTCTTTCTCTCTGACAGCAGGAGGACCATCAGCAGGCCAACCTATGAGCCCCAAAACTGTGGCAGCGTCACCGTAACAGGTAAAGCCTCTCAAACCTATATAAACCATTCTACTGTCACTGTAGTCCCCGCCACAAAGACACTTTGATATGGAAACTCAGACCAGCAGCTAACAAGACAATCAATCAATTAAAAAAAAAAAAAAAAGGAAACCAAATAACCAAATCAAATGAAATAGTAGTTTTGTGGCATTGTGGGAATCCGTATGTACTGTGTGAAAATATTAGAAATTTTACACAAATGCCATGTGCAAACTTTCGAATATTTTCATCAGGTTAATGCGCAGTACTAGTAGCAATAATTGAATGTGGAGTAATGGAGAGTACCACTATAACAATAAACCCACTCCTGCCCCCGTTCCCAGTTTCTTTGTACAGTAGCTGTGTCATTTAGGATTTATTAAGATAAACCAAACCAGAAACCCGTTATTGTTAAGTCAGCAACACCAATGGCATAAAAACAACGCTGCATTTACGCGATAAGGCTGTCTTCTTTTTTTACATTGTTGATCTACAGCTAAGAAACTTTAACATATGTAAAAAATAATAATGATTCAATTGAAAAAAAAAAATATTATATTAAAAAAAATCCATTACATAAATATTATTTATCCAGAATTCCAGTATTTGACAAAGAGACATTAGGAATTCAACCAGGCTGAGACTATTACATTTTAGAGGCAGAGTCGAAGCGATACAGGAATCTCCGACTGGAATCTGCGCTCCAGCCTGAAAATTGTGCGAAGACGAGGTGAATGAAGCAGGCAGGTTTTTATCTAGCTGGAGAGAGACACCATGTGGTGAGGATTCCTCCTGCTATTCAAGCACAGGCACACCCGAGCTTTTGTTACTTTTAGCAAACCTCATTCGGATATTTTCATAAAAATATAAATTGCAACAAGAAATATTTATTTTCATAAATTCAAAATAAATCATCTATCAATTTTTGACCCAAATTTTTTTGATCATCATGGTTCATGGGGAAGCTATGCACCCATCCCAGGTGACAAAGCAAACGTACAATTCAATTTAATTGATCATAAAATGAATACTTGGAAAAAGTCATGATGTGAATGCAAGTTAAGACGAATAAGCTCTAAATTGTGTGGCTTCAGAATGAGAAGAAATAGAGCAAGTTTCAAAGGGATGTGAATGACAGTGAAGAACTAGCACAAACTGTGCATACGCTTCACCACAACCGTCATTTATCTTTGGACAAAAAGAAGCAGCACATCTTTTGTTTGTCTCACAGCATCAAAATGTGACTAAAAAAAATTAGCTTCATTAACAATGAGATTGCCTTCAGACCTTGTGTGACCTTCTAGACAACAACCTATTTAATTCTTAACTGTTAGTGTGATGGTAGCTCTTCTATGTGTGTGTGTGTGTGTGCGTGTGTGTGTGTGTGTGTAGGCGCGTGGGAGTCTGTATGTGCAGGCTGACAGCTGGCCAGGTTCGAGTTGCTCTAAAACCATGTGCGCTCTGTCAGCCTCGTACAGGCGCCTTCTTTAGGATTGATGAATTGCCTGCTTTCTTGATTAAACCCTCCGTCACTTCCCAACTAAACAAAAACCCCAACACACGAAAGAAAAGCGAGTTGAGGGGAGGAGAGGTAACATGTCTGGGAAATGTGTCATAAGCAGTCACATTATGTACAGATGTGATGTGCAGGTGCCTTGACATTTATTACCAGAATATTAAAACCTCTTCGCATTCGCTTCTTTACCCCCTTTCACTTGACAGATCAAGTTAATTTGAGGAGTTATCAAGTTTTCATAGCAACTGTATGCTTTCCTGTGCTCACATCACTTTGATCCTTACCTTCCCAATTAGGTCTGTTATGATGGAAAATTGTATGTAACGAAACAATCCAACTGTCAAAGAATAATAAATTCAACCCAAAATGAAGTGTATAAAACTTAGATAACGTAGAGAAAGTAAGTCTGATGCAGTGTTCAGCAAACATCCACCGCGTTTACAAAAAAAGTGAATCTCATGGAAAGTCGTAAATTTGCATATCTGTCTTATTAATCAAAAATAAATCCTGACATTGCCCTCATCTAGAGTAATATGGAGTGCAATTATTTCCCGATCCATTAGAGGAAGTTCAATTAACAGACATAAGACAATTCATCCTTCAGAGGAAGAGGAGGAGAAAAAATAGAAAGCTCAAAATTAACTTGGGTTTGCAAAATATCTTGACAGCGTGTCAGTGATTTCTGAGTCTCAGGAAACAATATTAGAATTCTTATTAAAGTGTGCGCATCTTCATTTAATTTGCAGCAAATAATTGGAAAAATGCAATGGCGCTTTCCAATTAAAGCTCCACTTTATGCTGTTTAATAATACCCTCATAATATTACAGCTTATGGAATGACAGGTAAGTTGGTGTATGAATAAAACATAAAGGCCTGTAATAAGAGACAGGAAAAAAGCAAGACAGTTGTTGGGGTGGTGGTGGGGGGGCTTTTAAATGCTCAACATAATTTGCATATATTAATCTCCTCTTTTCAGCTTTATCAAATATTCCACTGTATTTGAAGTTAAAATAGTCATGACAGGCAGGCGTAGGCTTCGTTTTTCCAAGGATTTATAACTTGTATAATTCTGGATCTTTAATAAGTCAATATGACTGATCCTCTGAGTTCTGTGGAATTTGGTTAATTGTTCCAGATGGTGCTCACTGATTAAGCAAAATTACTTCCTTTCTTTTCTTTCCCCCCCAAACTACATCATTGCTTGATTGACTAACTTGGAGAAAAAAGATTATTTTGCCGTAGCTCTTGCACTAAGAGGTTTCTCATCAGGTTTCAAACAAAAGTTCCATCTTATTTTTGCTGTGTGGGTCTGAGCCAGGCTGTGAGGGGGAGGCGATCATTTGAGTCCTTCTCTCACTCAGCGATAGATTGCATATACTGCTGGGCCAATATTTTAGAATAACACAGTTATCTAAATTGAGGAATTAAATAAAATACAACCTCTAGCTCGTGCCAGAAAAGCTCTTATTAGTGAATGTCATTCTCTTCTGTGTCTTTTGTCGCCTTTTTTTCTGCACGGGATTGTACTCCACTTGCAACACGACTCGGGCAGCCACAGCTCACTGACATTCTGTTTTGCGTCAGTTAAACTGAACTGAATGAATCATTTATGGAAGTGTTATGGGGGAGGTATGGGCAGATTTACTGCTGCGCTTTTCGTTTCGATGGAATAGGATTTCTATGAAATCAATCTTGATGTTTGAAGTAATGCCAGAGCTTACATCAAGACATGAAAAGAGTGCTCTTAAAATCCAAGTTTTGCCTCTTAATTTTCCTGGTCAGCAAAAGGCAAAGCAGAGAGTCATTCTGTAGGACAATAGCACTTGCATCTAATAATTATTTGCGCACAACACTATAGTCAAAATCATGGATGAGATTTTACACAATAAAATGATAATGTGGTGTTCGAAGCTTTTGTTAAAATGGAGTTTAGCATCTAATTTACTTTATATATTCTTCATATTGTCATCTCTAAGCATCTCGTTTTGTGAGGTCTAATATTGGTGATTTTTTAAGTACCTTACGACAGTCATCAGAAGAAAAAAAGATGTTTTTTAATGTCTAAAATGTATTGTAAAATGTAAAATCACAGTTCAGTATTTTTTTAAATTAATCGATCTGCATTTTAATCTTGAAAAATTATGAACATTTTGGCTAACTACATTTAATGACAAAAAAAAAAAAAATGATTTTAATCTGATGTCACCAATAAGAATTTGTGCACCAATCACGTGTGAATCTTATTATTTTTATTTTTTTTTAAAGTTGCTCATTTATGAGTAAGGGACCAGCGGCTCAAACATTTTGGTCCCCTTTAACTGTTAAATGCCTGTAAGGTTTGCAGACCTTACTGGAGTCCCGAGGCTCATCCCTCATTGCTTTCTATCCATGCCTGAGATAGAAGCAGAGCTCCATTAGTTCCGGTGTCCAGACGTGGACAGCCTCAATGGATGGGCCTGTCATGGCTGCCTCATTTGCCTCATGTACAGCGGGGTTTGTTATCACACATCTAATTAGAACTTGATAAAAATATTTCACAAAGTCCAGTCATTAAATATAGTTTAAGAAGATTTATGATCAAATATGCCATTAAATCTTTTAATGGCTCTGCTGACTTGTTAAGTTTGTAATGAATGATTTTCTAATACATTGATGCGATTTTGGAAGCACAACGAGAACGTAGGGATGAAATCGCTCTGGAAAAAGGGCAACTGAGAATCTCAGAAGTTATGCTGAAAACTTCTCCGGCAGGTGTAAAAGTTTGCTGTTAAGAAGTTCAAACAATTTTACAATTTTATTCGTACCGTAAAGGCACGCCAATACCTGTCGGAGTTTTCTGTTCTCGGTTTTACCATTTTCAACGAACAGAGCAATAAGTAAACCCAATTGTGTTTCGATATTAATAATTAGTGTTGCCGTTTTATACTGGAGAAAAATCCTGTTGTTATTAGCATAATTAACGACAAATGGCGGAACTACGTTTGTGGATCGGCGTTGAGAGATGATAAATTGGTGCGTGCCCAGGTTAGTGGCTGCCAAGGAGGCCTCTTTGGCTGTCATCCCTCCTGCTTCCACTCTGGCACCGTTCATTACTCACTGCATGAGATGCCACTTTACATTGCCTGGTACTGTGAGCATGGAGAACTTAATAACGCCAACCACAAGCATGTGGGTCCCGCTGTTCCACAGTACAGAGGGCAAGTTGCTCACTGAGGGCTCAGGGTTGTGGAGAGCAGGCTAACCCAAGTAGCTGCACTGATCAAAAGGACTCATACATCAGTCACTCATTCAGGGGAACCATAACCACATGAGTGAGTGTTCACCAAAGGTAGGCCTTTCTTGTTAGGCTTTCTGGAGCTCGACACATTCCTTGCATCATTACTGGTTAGTTTGCCCGCAGAAGTGCTAATTAAGAGGGGATTTGTGTAATTGTGCCGTCTGCTGTGTCCCATCCGGCACATGCAATTTAGTGTCAGCCCTCTGCCAGCTTTAACACTTGTCCAGAGAGGCGCTGCCCATTTATACAGACATTCAGCTGCACATTTACCAGCGGCCACAGCTGGGGATCGGTGCGGTGCCTTGGCAGTGTCGGAAAAGACACAGTGTTGCTGATTGCTGATTAAAGTCTGGTAGTCCGTTTAGTTTCACAACAGCGAGCCAGGGACAAGAGATCACCCAGATTGAAAAATGATTCAAAGGGTTTTGTTCTACTTTTGTTCCATGAAAATTAGCGTATTTCACTCGTTTTAAATTCAAACACCATTAGTGCTGCGGTTTTCGAGTTTCCAAACTTACCTCATCCTCTGAGCATTAAACTCACCATAGGCTCTGCCCACTTTCTGGAAGATTGATGGGCCAGAGTCCATCTGGGACTGCCTCCTGGCTCCCTTCCTACATCCCGATTTTTAGAAATGTGTGTCCAAGATGGAGCGGTAAGTGGGCCATTCTACACCAAGTTTCTTACACCTCTCAGGTGGAAAATTGATTTCTAATTTAGCATATTGAATGTGTAACTAAAGTGCTGAGGATGACTGCATATTTAGTGAGGTATTTTATTATAATTACAATAATAGAATGTTCAATTAATTGCCAAAAAAGTTTTCTCTTTATCAAACCTTAAAGTGCAACATTGTGTGTAAGCATCGTAATAGACAAAAGGCTTTTGTCGATTACTATTCTTTAAAAGATGTCCGAAAAGCCCCATAAACTTAAAAACAAAAGAAAAGGAAGGAATTGATTAATTAGACAGTAACCATATGCATTCTCATATGTGAGCTGATGCCCCAGTGAACATACAAATAATATTAAATTAAATGAATAATTTACTCAGTAGATAGAGTTCCCATTTTAGAGACTTTTCCTCCCCTAAAATTCCGACAAGAGAAAAACAGTGGAGCGATACAATAAAAATAATGGATTTGATTGAGCCATAGAGTCATTAAAAGAATCTGAAAATAGCAACTAGCTATCATCTGTTCTCGTAGCATGGGTCAGGAGCTCTGACACCTCCAAAATTCCTCCTGTCAGGGTAGAAGGCCATTTGTATTCTCTCTCATTAGGCAATTTGACTAATGACCTGCCGTGGCTACGGAGCTACTGAGGGACCCGCAGCCTGGCACCCTCTCGCTCTCTCAGCAGCCTGAGCCCACACCCTCCATTGGAATGGCACAGATGGCATGCCCGGGCGACAAAATAAACTACAATATGTCTCCGAGATGCTGTCAGGCCTGGGCACTATTTCTCATGTCAGAATGCGGCTAAGGGCTGTGAGTGGGCATAGGGGGGTCCTCTTCCAGCTTACTTGGCTTCTTCTCACCATTATCTGCAGAGGTGACAGAGAGCCGTATACTCTGCAACTAGAATAGCATTTCTGTGGTCTGCATAAAGAATCCCCCTCAATTTGAGAGTCACAGTGACATGAGAGGTAGTGCATTGTCTAGCCAGGCTACACATGGAAAGCAGGGTGCGTCACATTGTTTGAATAAAATAAATATAGAATTTTCTGAGCAGCTTTACTTGTAAATGTGTCTCATATAACACGCATGTCAAACTAACACTTCATAGGACACTCATTGTATTTAGTTTTTTTTTTACTTTCGCCAAAACTTATATGCAGCCTACATCACAGTACGTTGGTACAACTAGGACAATGTTATATGTACATTTCCTATTTAAGAGACTCTGCATCGTGGTAAAGCCATATGTCCTCCAGGTGGCCAAGGCGTGCACACCAGAAGGAGCAGCACAATGAAGGAGAAAATGTGACGAAATATTTTTAATTCTATTCAATGTCATGATTGTATGTCTTTAGCCAGTATAATATAATGTTTTATGACTAAAATGCCAAATTTCTGGGCCGTTTTTTGAAGAGCTGGAACTGATTAATGGCTTTTCTATACATCTCAATGGGGAAAGATGATTTGAGATACAAATGTTTTGAGTTTTAAGGGTGGTCGCAGAACAAAAGAAACCCTGAATGTAACATTTTGAATCTTTTTTATTCTGGTCTTGGATCACGAGAACAAAACACAACACCCCCCAAAAAACAGATCCTTTTTCATCCAATTCAGGGTCAAGTCAGAATCCCCCTGGAAACGCTACGAGACAGAGATCAATGCAGTTGTGTTGGATTAGTGAAGTGTAAAATAAAAGTTCATCAACATTCCTAGAGCTTTACCCGTAAGATGTGGTCGGGGTAATATGGGTCATGCTCAATCAAGCACGCATATTTTCCCATCAGTCAGTCTCTGGGTGCAAAACTACAAAGTGTGTGTCCGCGTATATGTGTCTAGCGAAGCCCTGGAAAGCCAATGGTGCGTTGCGAAAGTCCTGGGCGACAGTGCATCCTACAACGGAGGGGTGAGGGATTAGTGCTCAACCTGGCGTTGGAGGGAGCCCTTCCCGCCCTGAAACAGCCATTCATCTGTGCCCAGGGATTGGAGATGACAATGCAGCCATTGCTCATCGCACCTGACGGAGCCATTAATAAGGCAATGATCCACACGGGGCCTGTGCTGACTCCGTTCTTTACACTACAATCACTCAAGCCATGGGGTCCTCCTTACTTAACGCCACCTCTCTGCTCACTGCCATGATCATCACCATCATCACAGTCACCGCACCAAAAATCTGAGGTGACATTTTCCTATTGACTGCTCTCACATACTCCACATGCCAAGTAACTACCCAATCCCTCCATACTGTGACACGCATAAGGTAATGGACCATAGCATTTTGAGCAGCTCCAACATGCTTTATAATGGAGTTCCTGGCCAGAAGATTGTATTTACATTACTTTTGCCCTTTGTGTTGGATTCTGCCGTGGCGCAGATATCCATTTCTTAACACCAAGTCATCTTCAGCACCTTTTCATTCATCTGGATGTAAGATAGCCCTACTAGTATGGATGGTGGTGGAATACAAAGTGAGACCCGGTTTAAATGTAATAAGGAAAGTCCCTGGCCTTCAGTGCCGTGCAGCCATCTGTCCACGCCACACAGATCCATCAGCCGCTGCAATCTCACTACTCCATGGCCGCCTATTGATTCAAATGTATTCCCTCCCTCTCTCCTCTCTCAGTGACAGCAGTAGGGAATGTGTTTTTTCTGTTTTTTTTTATCTTTATTTTTATTAACTTAAACAAGTAATCATATCTACAAGGGGTTCGTGATAACACACTTTTTGTATCCCACACAGTATCGACACTTTTTCTTGCTATTTCATCAACACCAATACTGATATTAGTAATGGTATTTTTTTTAACTGTAAAAAATCCCTGGCCAATAATTCCAAATACTTTAAATATTGTAATAAGACAAAACAAACAAAAAATAAATTATTTGAAGCCCTCTGAAACGTTTCTGTGATGAAGGACTATATAAATTGATTTGACTTGACTTGCAAAATATTCACTAAACGTTGCTAAAACTATTACGTAGCAGTCACGATTCAGTTTTTGAGGTTATGTGCTTATATTATTTTATTTTGCTTATTTTCATTTTTTCTTTTTGTCCACTATTTTTATCCAATGCTCTTGCTTTTTCTCAATATATTTTATTTTTCTAGTGCTAAATTGTGACTTTTTTATTTTGCTCTAAGAAGGATTGAAATTTCCCTAGTCGAGCCCGCCAAAGGGAGGCAACATTTTGGAATTTCCTATAAAGAACCGCAAAACCCTTAATCAGGAGCAGCTTCACTTTACACTTGAAAATTATTTTTTCTGTGCCGAGCGCCTTTAAAACACTAGTTGGACACTTCGCCTGCTGATATTTGGGGCCCCTGTCAAAGCACTTTGCATCAAGTGTCGTAGCTCTAGGTTTTTAGTTGTCTTATTTTTATTTTATTTATTTATTCATTTTAATGAAGCCAAGCAGCTGCAGTTTTTTCTTCAGTCTGAACCGAGAGGCTTTGTATCTCTTGTCACCTCGTGTTAATTTGTGCCCTAATGTTTTTCTTATAAACAAAGACCTGCACTCTAGCCTGACAGTGGTGACACCTTGATTCCAGTGCAGGATACAGGCAGTATTGGGTTACACCATTAATAATCAACTGGCAGCCATCACACCATTTTAACCACGATCATTATGATAAAGGGCATACACTTAATTACAGGCCTGCTTAATTATAGCTCTGTTGAAGCTCGTTTGTTTGGTCAAATGCTAATTATACCACCGTGCTTTTGGCAAGTCCTCATTTCAATCTACCTTTTTTTGTGGGCTGAACGCTGAGGCTTATTTTCATGCAAATTTCATATCCAGCGTTTTGTCTTTCTTCTTTCAAATTTTCTGTGCCGGGTGTAAGTGTGTCTTTGTTTGTGAGGTGAACATCTCTCTGACAAGACAAAATCAGGAATAATCAAGAGTAATTAAAGTGGAAGAGGGTTGGGAAGGGCTGGGTTGGAGGAGAGAAGCAAAGAATAAGAAAAGGCTTTCATCTTGTCTCCATAGATGGGTAGGAGGGGAGGTGTCGGGGGGCCTGGAGATTTTGATAGCTTTGTTGCTTCATTATGCCACATTTACTTTTGTTCAAACTTTCAAAATAAAGGGGACAAAAAATGGTAAATTTTGGTCTTTAAAGTCACATTTTAAAAGTACTATTTTCTTTACTTTTTTACAGCCATGGACGGTGTGCCCTTTGGGGTTGCTCAGCGATTCTATGATACATCAAAAGAGGTAATATCATGCTAAATTTTTCTAGTAAAAATCATTGTAGCCATAGCCAAGGCACAGTTTGAAGTCCAGAGGAAGACTACTGTCATGACAGTTTTATTTTGTAACCACCTATTTTATTACAATTTTACCTTAAAATCCATCCATTCATTTGGTGTAACCCTTGCCATGTCGGTCACATTGACGCAGGCTGAACTTATTCTATACATGTCAATGATTAAATTTGTTTTCAATTCATACAGACATATACACGCAAATGCAAACATTTGTTTCATCTGATTTTCTGACTCATTCCCTCTCTTTCCCCTCTCCCCATCTGCCCTCTCCACTGCAATTTCCATTCCTGCAACTTCCTACTTTCTTAATTTCTAGATTATCTTTTATTTTTCTCTTATTTCTACTCTCCCGCCATTCTACCACTGTCTTTTCAATTATTTCAATCCATACCGCTCTCTTTCCTGTTTCTTTCTTCTCTTATCCCTTCATCTGCTTCATCTGCTTACTTTCCCCTTACCCTGAGTGATGAATGCATGCACTCAGGCAGCGCTGGCTCAATGCAGTCCATTTGGCTGGCTGGCGGCGGTTGTCACCATAGCCGGTTCGTATTGACACAGAGGGAGAGGATTAAAGATTTTAAGCATGCTTACTTAGCCATGAGCCTAACCGCCATGTTCCTTGTGTTCCCCCCCCTCTTCTCTTCTCCCTCCTCTCCATGCTTTTGATTTCAGATGCAGCAAGTCAATTTAATGGGCATTACGATCAAATCCCTGGCAGAGATCGAGGAGGAAGTGAGTAGAGGCTGCAACGCTCGGCTGCAGCTGCCGCCGCTGGCCCAGAATGCAAAGCAAACAGTCTTGGGCTTGTAATTAAGTGTCTGAGACAGCGAGACCCTGTTGGCTCCACTAAGCCCCAATTGAATAAAAGCATGCCCTGGCTAGGCAGCCATTCCCTCTTAAAAGCTTTGTCTACTGTTCCAAAGCCCTTGACTTTTATTCCCCAATTCTTCTCCCAAACAGTTCAATCAAGCTTCTCTCGGAATGTTGTAGGTTCTTGAGGTTTTGATCTTCTTGCAGGGCTCCGGGAAAACATGAGCTTGCGTGGAGAACATGCTCCATTTCCTCTCCACACTGTAGCCTGTGTGTGTTGTATAGTGCAGTACATGGGTGTGCTTTAAATGGGGGGGAGAGCCCCCCCACTCCCTTCTCTCTCATTAGCACGGTGCTGTGGTATGTGAAGTGCCAGGAAGTGACAGACCACTGTAAAAGAACAGGTGCTGTTGGGTTTGAGATGTGATACGGAGCAAACACTCCCTCATCAAACCAGGTGTCTGTTCTGCACTCTGCCTCTGTCTTCTGTCACAAACTATCCAAATCACAGTCGCCATGCTGTCATACGGTCATCTGATTGAAGCTCACTGTCAAAGTAGGCATTAAGCGTGTGCGTGCGTATGTATGCGCGCTGTGAGCGTGTGAGCCCAACCAGGTAGCTCATCCTATCCGTTTTCTCCTCTCCTTCCACTACTCGCCGCTCCCTCGCCTCCTTCTTTTCTGTTCAGCGGGTGTGATTAGCAGGCGGACACATGGTGAGCTGAGCTGGGGAAGGGAAGGGCATGAGAAATCATTAATTACAGCCGCACTGGAGCTGATGAAGTAAATGTGAGATAGTGTAACACGCTGGATTTAGTGAAGTGGACGACAGCACAAGATTAATGGCGTGGCCTAGCTGATGAGGATGAAGTCGCAGCTTAGCTTGATAATTAGTTTGCAAGTGGAAGCATCCCTCACAATTGTGTTATTTTTACTTCTAGCTTCCCCTTGTTATTATCCCAGGATGATATCTACAGAAGCAGGAGAGAAATATAATTAGTGAGACTTTTTACAAAACACAAGCTGTGCTTTTCATAGGAAACTAGAATAGCATCAGAGGAACACAGACCTCCAACAAGGCCAAACAATACTTCTTTGAATCATTGCCTTAAAAATCCAAACTGTTTTCACTCTTAATTTTTTACTTAAATCCATTATGCGCCATAAAATTAATTAATAATGTTAATGCCCTAATACGTAGTTGTGATAATTATCAAACATTAATGTGCATTTGCTTCATTTCACCCAACATAAACTCTGCACTTGTTTTCTGGCATCAGAGATGTTGGCTCGTTTGACTGTTGGCGTGTTCTTGGGCCTTTGAGAAGATTATATGGTATTTGATTGGAAAGAAAAAAAACACTGTAACTGTCTTCTTTTCTCATCCAAAAGTTGTTACTCCTTGTACGTATGACATCCTTTGAAACAAGTGGCACTTTGCCTCTAATTGCCTCTGATTGTAACCCCTTTGAAAATATTGATGCTTGAGAGTAATGTGCTCTCTGACTCTGGAATGCCGCAGCCGCAACTGTAGATAGGTCCATTTCCTAACAGGCATCACTTAAGCTATACGTCTAAAATGATATTGGTTCCAGCAATTAGGCATTCTTTTCGGTTCCCAATTGACTGGCAAAACTTGCGGATATTATAATTGCTCTTAGCCACGCATATCTAATTTGTGTCTTTTTAAGTGTTAATTAGTACACAATTTAAAGTGACGTCTTTATGTAGTATGCTCCACTGAAAAATGTCGGTGGCGGCCGGCTTAATGATTTTAGTTTAGGGAGGGAGTGTGTGAAGATGCAGAAATGTGTGTGCACACATGACAGGGTTTTCATTAGCACCTATGCATGATGGCCTTTCAGCGTTGCTTTGGGAATGTGTAGTTTCTTCCTATGTGTGCTAGCATAGAAGAGTGCAAAAGCACTGAGGTAGACAGTGTGCGCGTGGTGTGAGAGGGTGCGCTCCAAATAGAGGTGGAATTAATGAAGACAACATGTCACATATTTTTGGCAGTGGAGCAGGAACAGGAAATGAAGCTGGGCTCGTCTGGGCGACTGCCGCCCATGTTCTAGTGTGTCACTGTCCTGTCAGCCCATGTGTAAAACTGGCAGACATTGATACATGCTCGCCCCGATAACACCCCATTCCCCCATCCATCATCCACACAGACTTACCCACATCTGAATACATGGGATACATACATAGCCTACATACATTTTTACTGGAATTATTTATTTGATGTGCCAGCAGTTGAAACTGAATTCTCGCGCGGTGGAGGCCTGAATGACGCCACTAACCGGGTTGTGATATGTGACAGGTTTTGGGGGATCCGTCAAGTGGATGAAAATCAAAATCGGAGGTATTTAGACAGGGAGAACCTGCAATTCAATTGATAAAATGCGTGCGTTTGCTTTTGTTAGGCTTGGAGCGTTTAGTCTAGTGATCTTACAGCGTCCTCTTGTGTTTTGTTACAGTAGTACAACAGTTTGAGGAAACTCACATTGTTCAAACACCCTGCAGCAGGTTTCGGATTGACATTTTTGTTTTTATATTTTAGATATTAAATAGAAGTTCGTGTGTTTTGTGTTATGTGTATTTTTTTTAATCAATCATTTAGATTTGGGCAATAAAGTATAGAATCATTTTGACATTCAATGCAAAGGCTCATTCTGACCTAAAGAGCTATAGTACTTAATATCATGACCTTTAAAGGGCAGTGATTCTCAACCACTGTGCTGTGGCATGAGATAAATTCCAGTGTGCCACGGGAAAATATCCAATTTTACTTAACTGGTCTGAAATTTATCATTTATTGACTACAATGACATTGACATATACATAAAGGCAGAAAATGTAAATGCACTTACAATTGTATTATTTTTACTATTCAATTACATACATTTGAATGACTCCCCCGGCAAGTGTATCATCAACTTTCAGGCTTGTTTTATAGGTAGATTTGTAGGAATCGAGATCATTCGTGTTGTATAGGCCTATTTTTGTGACATTTTTATTAGGTTACCTGTAGTGGAAAATACAGCATGGCTCAGTGAAATGTTGGGAGACACGTAGTAGAGTGATGTAGTCACCAGAAGAGGGCAGTAAAACTTTTTTTTCCCCTTCCCGTTCTCGCTTCTGAATATTGTACTGTTGAAATGAACAAAAACACGTGTATATATGCACACTCCTTACTGTCGTGTTTCATCTGAATGAAATGCTCATGCTATTAACTCAAAATAGTCGAAATAATTGTCTGCTAATTGGATTTGAGTGTCAAAGTGCATTGAAGCACTTTTTCGCTGGAGCAATATGTGTTCACTAATATTGTATATTTCCTCCTCATGCAGTTCCACTACAACTTCAGCACAGAGAGAAGCATTGTGCTATAACATCCTCTGGATTCCTTCAACATGATGGGACCATACTGTGGACAAAAGGATCGTCATTAAGTGATAAAAGAAAAAACATAAGATGCATTACTGTTTTAAAAGCTGGCTGTTTACAATGTTTACATTCAAATGTATTTGACAATACGCCTTTGTAAAACGTGAATATAGTGAAATGCTAAAAAAATATGAATCCAATTAATATCCAATTAATGTGGGTATTTTTAAGTTGGCTGAGATTTTGACATTTGGTTGCCTCCGAGGGACCAAAACGCACAACAAACAGACAGCTCTCAGGGGTCTGCATGTTCTAGCAGAAATTTATTTCCATCACAAAGTTCATCATGCAGTGTGCAGAACGAGCGAGCAGAGCTCTGAGGCGCTGTGCCTTTACCCCAGACACCCATACTTCAATGCAGTGACATATCAACTGAGTCAGCTCTAAAAGAAAATCATTCAAATATTATAACATGTCAGCTCTGATGCACGGCATGCCTTTTCCTACAGTCTCACAGACAAAATTGTGAATAAAAAGACCAGCAGTAAAAGTGACCAAATATGCAGTAATTTATGGGTTATAGTACACTGACACTGACACACCCAGTGTCATGTAAAAAGCTTTGTTTCACAAACAAATGGGAATGACATAGTTTTGATTTTATTTTTTTTAACCAACTCACTGTGTCTCATCCATGTTATTACTGTAAACTGAGTATATTATATGTACAGTAATACCTCTCTCTGGTTTAATTTTATGTGGCTATAATATTTTTGAGCTTCTCCCTGAAGCTGCACAAGCGTCACAGAATGACATTCAATAGCAAAGCAAAAGGTTCACACAAAACAAATTGTCAGATGGGTATTGTAAAAAAGAATCTTTGTTACAGTACTACAACTTTGACTCGAAAAAAACTCTACTTAGATTGCACCACAAGTAACTTCTTGTTCCATTCCAGACTTGGAGTTGCTAACTAAATAGCTGTCTTTCCTAAAAATCATCCCTGATGACTCTTGGGTGTCTCTGTAGTGTTTCTTTCAGTCATCCTGGGCATGGTAATTCACAAAAGTTGACTCAAGAAGAAACCAACAAACCAATCTGGACAAACCAAGAGTCCAGCTGCCTCAGCTCAACTTCGGCATATCCCCTGATAACTTTTGTTGTGTTATCTTTTCAGTTCTGCTGCTGGTGTAGCAGTGACAATCTGAATATTTACTCACATGGGGAGAACATCCAAACTCCAAACAGGTAGGTCCGGAGGTGAAATCAAAGCCGCACTCTCCTAACTGTGAGGTGAACGTGCTAACCAGTGCACCACCGAGCCTTCCATAATGTAAATATTTACTTAGCCATTTCCTTACTTTCCTACCCTGTGTAACAGGAAGTACAGTCATTCAAAACAGACAAGGGATATTAGAAACATGTGTAATTAAAATAAATAAGTACACTACCGCATCCCATGGAGTAAACAGCAATGTGCAGCAAATGTTTTAGTATCGGGAAAAAAAAATATGGTTCACTGACCACTCAATGAGCATAGTTTAATTATCTGTCTCTATTGTCTAAAAATAATTTAAATAATGTGTACCATCCGTACCACAAAAAATACCTGACTACTCTTATATTAAATATACCTTATAAAAACAACAACAAAGGAACTAGAAACTTCAGTACAATTACTCATTTAGAATGTATAAGTACCATTTAAAAGTAATCATTTGCATAATGTTATGCATTGCCTCTCAGAACAAATTGGCAGAATAGCATTAACATTGTTTCATCTTCTGATTGGTTGATCAGAGCAAAACTCGTTACAGCCCACTTACTGCTCTAGGAAGACGTAGTATGTAGTGATCTACTACATATTAATCTATTTCGTAATCAGCATTTGCATGACAAACACAGATACATAAATATATCTTATAACATAAGAGATATTGATTCTGCTTCAGATTATGTAGCACAGATGTGTGCTGTTATATTGCGTTTGGAAACAAGGCAAGTCTGCAGATGGGCACATAGAAACAATGTTCACAGAGCTGCATGCCTAGATAACCCCTTAAAAAAAAAAAAAAAAAAGCTGCCACAGATGGTTTCCATTTTCCATTCACGCCTGTATGATAAGCCAAATAATGTTTTTTGGACCACACTTGGAAATTAAAATAGTAGTATGTGCTTGTTCTGAGAAGAAATTGAAAGACCAAAGAGATAATTGAAGGCTGTGGTGCAACGAGCAGATCTGTTCTTTAAAAGTGTTTTTGCTCGTATCTCTGACCCACCAGGCCTACTTGTGGCTCAGTGGCTGGAGTGTTGTTTTAGAGGGTTTGGCTCACTGAAGCTGAGCTGAACTGGTGAGCTGCACATCAAAGCTCCACCCTCTGCGAGTATGCCAGATGTCCCGTGGTCATTTTTACACTCACACTCGAGCGCATGACACGGAGCGGTGTGCAAGCATGTAGACAGGGGTAGATGGGCTGCCTGGAAATTGGAAAAGGAAGCCCATATTTATGAGGTGGTTTGAGATGCCGTGTTAAGACGGGCTTAGCTTGCCACTCTCCCTCTGACGGCCCTGTTTCCCCCTGCACTTGGGTGACCAGAGACAGATAGAAGTGAAGGAGGAAAGGCAGAACTGCCTGTCAAAACAGGTCCTGACCAGACCTGCACACACAGCTAACAAAGTCACAAGCAGATGATGCAACAAATCACGTGGATGCCACTGAACATCTACAGTGGTTATTTTGTGTTTGTCTGAGCTTCGTGCATGGTGGGACATGCTGATCTAATACATGTTTTATCATGACATTCTTAAAATTGCCAAATCAAAAGTAACCCAAGCTGGATGGAATAGCTAAACCAACCCAAATCCAATCTCAAAACTCAGCCTGGTGGGTCAAAAATAATTAACCCAATTTTGGGTAAAATGAACCCAATATGCTCAATATCTGGGAGAACAGCCAATTGTTTGACTGTTTTTATGTGTATTTGTTTTAAAAAAGGCGGCACGGTGTTGCACTAGTCAGCATGTCCGCCTCACAGTACAGAGGGTGCGGGTTCGATTCCACCGCCAGCCCTCCCAGTTTGGAGTTTGCATGTTCTCCCCATGTCTGCGTTGGTTTTCCCTAGGAGCTCCGGTTTCCTCCCACATCCCCAAAACCTGCATGGTAGGCCGATTGAGCACTCCAAATTGCCCATAGGTGTGAGTGCAAGGGCCGATGGTCCTTCGTCTCTATGTCCCCTGCAATTGGCTGGCAACCAGTTCGGGGTGTCCGCTGCCTCCTGCCTGATGACTGCTGGGATAGGCTCCAGCACGCCCGAGACCCAGGTGGGGACAAGCTGTACAGAAAATGAATTTCCAAAAATGTTATTTTTTGGGAGGGAGGTATGACATTTTAAAAGATGCGTATTTATAAGGAAATAAAATGGATCAATGATATTTCAATTTGGTAATTTTACTTGATTTTCAAGCAAGTTGAGGGTTGTAATGCATTGTAAAAGGTGGCATTGTATTTTGAAATTTGTTTAAAAAGCAATGAGCAGGTTCCATGCAACTATGCCCTCTTGTGGTTCTTAGCCCATACATTAGGACAAGAGAGTGAGCCCATGGGACACATACATGTAAATGTTTTGACTTGACTTCATGGGAATGTTGCTGATCTGGTTCAACAGAGCCTTTCAGTTCATAAAAAATAGTGATGTCAGAAATGAAGTGTTTAGGTTGAGAACAATAATAATGTGCCAAATAACATCTCAAAGTCTCACTATTCACACAATAATGATGATATGAATATGTTATGATGCGCCCAGAGACGATCGTCTGTAAGCCATTTCTGTCATGGAGTTCCAGAAGACCCTTGCTTCTCTATTTACATTCTGACATCATCTAACGTGGTCGGCATGTCCCACAGAGACTCCAAGTGAGAGGTTAGCCGTGTGGTCGTTGCTCCGCCGCCACCTCAACAAGCCTCCTGGCTGCACTCCAACGGGACATCAAATGTGAGGTTACATGAGTGATCTCCCAGAACGTGGATCCTCCTCCTCCCCAATGCAGCCCCCACACTCTCCCCTGCCATGCTGCGGCCACCACATGTGAGTCAAATTATTATAATTGAGCAAGGATGTAGTCGGGTGTGAGGTGATCTCTCTCTTCATCCCTCCCCGCATCCCCCTCAAAGATATTCTGTCGAATGACCAGCAAGTATATTTTGCCCCGCCTCCAGCTCTTGTAACACAGAAATCAATTAACTCCTTTAAAGCCTGATCAAAGCGCTTGATCACCCTGCAGGTCTTTATACAACCTGCAGGACAATTAGCCCTTTTTGCTCCTGTCCAGATCAAGCGCCGTTCACATACTACAGTAGGACTGGTGTGGGCAGAAACAAACAGAAAGTACCCTAATGAGGGACCTTCAATAGCCTTCCTCGACTGAACAGCCAAGTAGTTGGCAGAGGTTAAACAAAATATGCCTATGACCCTGGCATACATTTGATTGCATTAGGCACCAGACTTGTTGTGACAAAGCACAGCAAGACTGTGACATCAAACTGTTTGGACATGGGGGTGGGAGGTGCCAGTGTAGCTTTCGTCCATAGACAGGTGCACTGACCCTGTCCACCCTCGAAGGTGCCACTTGCATTTTATTTGACATTAATGGCGGGCCAGCATTTCTTAACAGCCACCTGGATGCAATAAAGGGCCAGCTCCTGAGCTCTGGCTGCCCAGAGGATTTCCCAGCAGCTCCCGCGGGACCTCTGGCTAGTTAAGATGTTTATTAAGCTGAAAGTGGTCCGGTGGGAAAACACAGCACTTCTGAGAGATTCGGGCCAGCAGTTTTCTTGTTAGTCAGAGCTCTCCCCTGAGAGTTGGGTTTCTTTTTCTTTCAAACCACGGAGGGAGGACAGGGTCAGTTCACAAGGCCACAGGGTTGACCGGCTGGTAACTAGGCGCATGAACCCAGGAAGGGAAAAATCCCGAGACATTCCTAAACTTAGAATGTTAGCTAAACACATTTCGGAGGTGCAGTCGTGTCAGCGCTGTGTCAAGTGAAATTTGGCAGCAGCCATAGCGAGATTGGAATTCGAGATTTGCTTCCTGTGTGTGGCGTTGTGTTCTCGAAATAAAATGGGGGGAGGGGGGTAAATGATAATGATCACAATACAATTAGTAGCATCTCATGTGTGGAGGCACTTGAAAAAAAATCATTTGAGTTTTATGGAAATAACTATATTGTGTGATTTTCTGGGAAATTGTTGTATTTGTGTGTTTTGCCACGATTCATTGTTGTTCTGCAATGTTCCAATGTATAGATTTGTGTGCAAGAACACATTACTTACTCCTGTACTTCTGGAAAATATCCCAGTTTGAAGATACTGTCATACTGAGCATAAATTACATTTAGACATAGAATAGCTATATTTCGTACCATATAGAAGTAATTTCATAAAAAAATACTTATGGCTCAAAATGTTGTTTGTGTCCAGATGATAGTGATGTTAGTTCTGCTTGGTGTTTGCCAGATCTTGACCTCAATAAGCTGTGTTGGACCTCTAGTTCAAAGCTCCAGTCTCTTGCCTGAGGCGCTCTACCCTCATAACTTCAGTTAGCCTTTGTTTTGTTTTTTTTTGCTTCGTTTTTTCCTCAATGCCATCGCCCTCGCTCCACTCATAAGAGTTTAAAAGGGAAATGGTGTGATTAAAATAGTCTTCCTATGTGTCAGGCTGAGCTCAACACATCTCTTCCCTTGTCCTTCTTTAATTTTTAACTTGAAGCCAGCCGAGCCGGTGGCGAGCACATTGTGAGCTGAGCGGCGCTCAGCACCTGATGGGTTTTTAGTACTCTCTGCCCAATGTTCTGGACAGATTAGAAATGGCCTGGTCCTGTGACAGATGCTGTCTGGATCTTCACCATCAGATACAAACAGCTGCGAAACATCTGGGAGGTTTCTACCTTCTTTAGACATAGTTGCATTTTTACGGACGCATACACAACATAAATGCAACATGTGAAATTGTACTATTGTTAAAGTTCCCTTTTGTCTTTACAAATTATTCTCTCAAAATTAATTTTGATTTTGTATTATTAAGCCAAATGTGATATAAAATGATTTTCCAAATACAGTATAGTGTGGAAATGTAGAATCAGAATTGCATAAAGTATTTGTCTATTATTGTGGGTTTAGTTTGTAGTAGAGTAACACTTTTTTTTTTTTTATAAAGCTAACTAGTTTGCTAATTGAATTCAACTTCATTTCTATTTTATTTATACACCGCCAAATCTCAATGCAATTTGTCTAAAGGCACTTAACATTTGGCGCAGTTCCAGAACTGCACCAAGTGAACCCTGAATGAGCAACAGAAGCAGGCATCAGTGTGGGATGGCCATCTTCCTTACCATTAACTTAAGGGGGAAAGTATTTTAAACACCGCTCACTTTTATGCAGTCTGTTTGAAGATGAATTGGTTTTATTTCTCCAAAAGAATGTATGCATTGCAAATTAGGAGCATAGCAAAGGTCAAATTTTTCATCACTGGCATGCTACATCCTAAACTCGTGCTCCTGACCCTCTGCAGTCTTAAATTTCTTCGACCATTTTTTGAAGTAAACTGTTTTTTTTTTTGTGCAAAGAGATCTGCTAAATTTAAAATCAAACTCTAAATTTCTCACAGTAGCCCATGCTGGTGTTCCATTGTTTTTACAATGTTTTCTCAAAGTCCTCAATGAGTACTGCCTTGCTTTGTTTTAGTGTGGACCTTCCACTTAACACCTCATTGGTGCATATTGTTATAGAGAGATTCTTAAGGCACTCATCAACAGTCAGAGAAAATCAAATTTCACGTGGGTGTGTGTATCTTGGAGGCATTTGGAGCCCAGGGGTCCATTTTATCTGAAATTATCCAGGTCTTTCCGTACGTGTTCAGATAGAGGCTTGTTTGGCTATCGTGTGTGTGCATGTGTGTACTTGTGGCATTGTGAAGGCATTATCAGCGGGGTGCCATTTTGTTGGAAAATGACTTGCTGCATGATAGCTGCAGCTGACAGTTCGGAACACAGAATTCCTGAAGCATACGGAGAGAACTGACTATCCCAGCGCGTTAGGTTTCATCACAGTTCCCAGATTGGTGAATTAATGATGTGTTCCTATGAAGTTGGGCTCCCATTCACCTGATCTCACGCCATGAGACTTTTTTTTTGTTGAAAGCCTATGGATGAAGGCCTCGGGATCTCCCTATGCTTGAAGAAGGCATCAGAAACGCATGTGCTTCAGTGACTCCCGAAATTTTGTCAGATCTTGGTCAGGCATGCGTGACTGCTACGAAAGAGATGGTGCACATGTCAAGGTGTTCCACTGACTTACGGATGAACATCCCAAAGATTGTTTCTAAGTTCATTTAGGATTCTGAACCCGATAAATTTCATCACTTCTGTTTTTTTGTTTTTTTTTTCACTTTATGTGTCAAAAAAAGCCTGGTGGTAAATACTGTGGTACAATAAACTTGAAGAGTGTTCCATAACTTTTCAAAAAATAATACAAAACCATGAGAAGCTTTTGAAACATTTATTTTGAAAAATCAATTAATTCGAACAGTATAAGTATTTTAGATTTTGCCAGTGTGTATGTATGTATGTATGTATGTATGTATGTATGTATGTATGTATGTATGTATGTATGTATGTATGTATGTATGTATGTATGTATGTATGTATGTATGTATGTATGTATGTATGTATGTTTCATAAAGACTGATAAAATGAACGACTGACGACTTTAATTTAATGCACATTTATATGTATGGCCCGTTTCATGTATCGTTGTCGTGTAACTTCAGAATGACTAATCATGAGCCATTTCAAACTGCAAGTGACTTGTGATTTAAAGACCTATAAAACATTAGCATTATTGAACTCATTCATTTGTCAGACTACCTCCACAGAATTCATATTACGTCATATTTTATGTTTAGTTTTTTTCTTTCTTTTTTCAATATTCCACCGTTTTGTCCTATTAAAAAATGCATGAATATTGAGGGGGAGTCCGAAATAAACTAAATATTAAACTGACTATTCATACTGTGTGTATGAATTACGTTTGGCCTTGGTTCTATTCAGTATTTTAAGTTTTGAAAAAGATTAATCTGCGCAGACTTCACTTAAGGTGTTTTACTGGTTGTGAAAGCGCTGTATAAATAAAGATGCACGGTATCGTATCGTATTGTAGTGTAATTGTAGCACTATATTGTATTATTCATTTTTGCCCACCAGGAGGCAATGTTGTAATTAGGACACCAGGCAGGTTATTGGCTTCGAATAACGTTGTCATTTTAAATCCCGGTATTAAAGGAAGTCATTGTCATCAGACAAAATCTTGCTTTATCATCATGTCTTTTTTTTTTTTTTACAGTAAATTGGTGAGTCAAACAATAAAATACATAACACAATATCTCATAACACTCAATATCTGGTTTTCTTATTCACTGTATAGCATATATTATTTTCCAACAAACTAGTTAGTAAAGCAATATTTTATTATTTAATTAATGTTTGAGTGCACTTTGCGACTGTAATTAAACTATTATTCCTAATAAATAAGTTACAAGTTAAGATATATTACGCGCATGCAGGTTGGCCACATGCGATGTACGACCGCCAATTATTATTATTATTATTATTATTATTATTATTATTATTATTATTATTGTTATTATTATTATTATTATTATTATTAATTTTTGCTGGAATCACATGCGAGCTCACTTGTCCAGGATTCTTATTGTCGGGCTATCTCGTCTCTGTACGTATGGCAAATCCCGTTAAATTCAGTTGATCATGAATAAATAGAGGTGTCTATTGGCAGTGATTTTGCCTAATCCGCAGGCGGGGAACATTTTTTAGCCTGTATCAGGACAGTGAAGATAGTTCTAGAGAATGAAAGCAGAACAGCGCGCATGATTGAGAGGGAGCACCGAGCTGCATGTTTTCTCTTGCCTTACGGCAAGCTATTTATTTTAAATAACTCTGTCAGCATGGTGATCAATTCAATCGCATTTGTGAATCTAAAATGTTTTCCTCCCCCAGTCAAAATCAGGTGAGAGGGAAGTGAAGATCCGACTGGCATGCATGCATGGGCTCAGTTTGGCAGAACGTCGTTGTGGTCTTATATGTTCCGTAAAATGGCTAAAATTGCACATTCCGTGAGTTCCGCAAAAGACTGATCCAATTACAGCTGATTCGTCACCAATTGCGCCCTCCAATAGGCATCAGCGCTGATCAGCGACGAGATAAAAGCCGTGGAACCCTCCACAGCTCTTTCCTACACTGAGAAAATACTTTCCTTCGGGACCTATTTCTATAATTTCACAACAATATGCAAAAAAAAAAAAAAAAAAAAAAGATTTGAGCTTTAAATGTTTAGATGTCTGACCATTATAAAATACTTGCTTTTAAGATGCATGTTTAGTGCAATATGCCAAACGATTGAATGATGTCTGCGTGTTGTCACAAAAACTGTCATATATACTGTCACTAAATAAATAAATAAATAAATAAATAAATAAATAAATAAATAAATAAATAAATAAACCACAGTGATCTTTAACATCAGTACCTCAAATTCTTGCTCTACAATTTAGGTTTGATAATTGACTTGGTCCTTCGTGGACCCTATGTAATTTGCCAGATTGTATTTAATTATTGGACTAAATAAACCATACCCCTAAAAAAAAAAAAAAACGTTACCCTACCTTACATTGCACGTTTTTAAATATATTTTAACATGACAGCCTTTTGTATATGTTTGACGTTTTCTGTACGTGCACGGTGCAGTGCATAGACTCTAAAATAAAATTACGAATGTTGCTATTTATAAATAACAACATTCGTATTTTTATTCTGTATGCAATTGTTTCAATCGAATTGTTGGATGCAACATCTTCAGCAAAATGCTACACTTTAAAGCAAGCAAGCTAAATCTTCTACACTACTCTTAAAAC
This sequence comes from Syngnathus scovelli, assembly GCF_024217435.2. Lineage (NCBI taxonomy): Eukaryota > Metazoa > Chordata > Actinopteri > Syngnathiformes > Syngnathidae > Syngnathus > Syngnathus scovelli. Next base: position 14,444,842 of record NC_090849.1, on the reverse strand, counting down.
ACTGCATGATCTGAAATTTGTACTTCACCGTCGGATTTAAAATAGCCTAATAATGAGAATAAAAGTCTCTAAAATCAGCATGCAGGTGCATGAATTTAAATGTTAAATATTATATATAAATATATAATATCTCACGCAGATGTGCACTGCCTCTTCAAACTGTATTATACAAACTACATCTCTTACCTTCAGGCTGCACGCAACATAACTGTAGTTGTGGCTGCTTGCAGGGCGTTATGTTTCAACTTTAGCAAGAACTTCTAGTTGTGTTCCCACACCTGCTGGCACTGCTGCTACATGTTTTTTCTTTTTTTTTTAAAGTGAGCGTGGGCTTGTCAAGCAGGGGCTCATTAAAACACGATTGATTTATTGAATTAATGATCCCATTCACACAAGCGACCTGCAGAGTTGAATGCCTGTGAGTATACGCAGCCTACATATACGGTTGTTTTTCAAGTGTATTGATTAAAATATATTGATAAAGCTCAGCTTCCAATGCTGTTCGGAGGTACCATAATCTAATATAGTGAAAGGTTGGAATCAACCCCCTACTAAAGTGCTGGAAATAAGGGACTTGACGTTATGACTGTCAGGTGGCCCATGCAATTTTAGAGGCGCATCTGTGACCATCAATGAAATCATTAAGGTTGCACGTTCTTATTAAATTATTGCGCTATCGTCAAGTCTTTTCAGATTAGTCCTGCAATTCTTGATGTGAACAGCAGAGAGCGCGCCCACCAATCTGCTCCACTTTCTGACGTGGGTTTCAGGTCACAGCCTGGATGCTCTACAAAGGCCTCGAAAAACAAGATTTATTCACTCTGCAGCTCCCTCACAAAGGCTTGTATTTAATTCACAGCTTTATCTGCATTCGTTTATTATTATTATTATTATTATTATTATTATTATTATTATTATTATTATTATTATTATTATTTGTAGTAGTAGTAGTAGTAGTAGTAGTAGTAGTGGTAGTAGTAGCAGTAGTAGTAGCAGTAGTAGTAGTAATAGTAGTAGTAGTATTATTATTAGTAGTAGCTGCACATTATTGTTGTTTGTATAGTCCTAAAGCAACATGATTGCGTTCTTCTCCACATCGTGATTTACTCATAAATAGGCTAGTATATAAAGTAATAAATGGTGTTTGCAAAGACAAAAAAAAGTATAATAATCACAACCAGACCGCTAATTTTATTTTTATTTTCTCCGGGCACTCCGGTTTCCTCCCACATCCCAAAAACATGCTTGGTAGGCTGATTGATCACTCCAAATTCTCCCTAGGTGTGAGTGCGAGTGCGAATGGTTGTTTGTCTCGGTGTGCCCTGCAATTGGCTGGCAACCGGTTCAGGGTGTCCCCCGCCTACTGCCCGATGACAGCTGGGATAGGTTCCAGCACGCCCGCGACCCCCGTGGGGACTAAGCGGTTCAGAAAATGGATGGATGGATGGACGTGCATTTTCCTTTCTATACACGGAAATCGATTATAATTAATTTGTGTTGTTGTCGGAGCACTGGCTTGCGTGTGCTTAGATTGTGTTCCTTGATTTAAAAAAAAGAAACACGTAAATTACGTAATTTTAAGACAATTCGCTGCGTGTATTGCACTGTTATATAAAAAAGTAGCCTAAACCAACGTGTAATAATATCTAACTATGCAGAATGTTCTATGATGGCAAAAAAAGAAGCTTTTTATGATTAAATGTTTTGATTTTTTTTGTCCATATTATTATGCTTATTATTATTGTTGTTATTATTATTATTAGTAGTAGTAGTAGCATTAGTGTTATGATTTAGACGTCGATGAATTTTGTTGGTCATCCATGGCTCCATCTTCTGGTTATCTCCTCTGATCACCAGGTGCATCCACTAACAGGAGTGAGCAAATTGCAGCGGAAACAGTCCGCTAAAGACCTAAGAAACCATGTAACACTCTCACACCCACGCACGCACGCACGCACGCGTGCCCTATAAATATAAATTACACACGAGGACATTTATGATTTTATATTTTATCACCCTAACGTTTACTTAAAAAAAAAAACTTAATTTTTCGTTTTTGTTTAAGCGTGAGATAAGGTAATTGTACTGTAGGCCTGTACGATCTATTATCGAGATGACCATTATTTTGTGCAATGTTATTGTTGTTGGCCTGCGTGGATTCACTGCACTTTGCTCCAATAGCATCCCAATTCCTGATGGGGAGTGAAAAAAGTGCAGCCATGCATGCACGAGTGGGAGGTTCCACTCGCCTCAATCACGATGTGAGACTTGAACAGCAACACGAACACAAGCAAGCAAGTAAGCAAGCTCCTGCATGGGTTGGTGCCGGGACATCTCCACTCTGCTGTCTTTGGACCTCATTGTCTGCTCTTTTCTCCTTGGACGAACTCTGATTGGATCCTCAAATCAGCTCCGAAGCGCTCGGCTCTCGAAGAACACGTAAACGCGTCCTCTGTTCTGATTTTTACAGGTGACAGCGAGCGCTTTTGTGCATTTATTTTCTATCTGTGACGTGTATACACTCACGACCATTCTGGATGTTTTATTGGTCTCTCAAAGTCGTGGTGGTGGCGGCTCAACAGGTTCCGAACACGGCCGCTTTGTGACCGATCGGGTTGTCGGACTATTTTCTACCCTGACGGTGCCCGTTGTGTGTATCTGTGTGTTCTTATGGATCTTGCAACAGGTCCTGTGTCACTGGAACGACTCCCCGTGGGGGAACAATCCGAGACGTGCATCATGTTGGACGGCATAAAAATAGAAGAGCATCCGCTGCGATCGGGACAAGCGCTGGGTGTTATGCTCGGTGAGTCAGTTCAAAAGAAAAAATATATATATACAAATTAGCAAAACATGTAACGCCAGTGAAAATGCAATTATAGTTGTTTTAATTTGCATTAATTGCATCCTGGGTGACTGAAACCGTGTTGGACTTTTTTTTCTTTTTCTTTTTTAATTAAAAGACACATTGTGCTTTGATACACGTGCAACTGGATGTTCCCACTAAAGTTTACTTTGGTTTCCAGGGACAGACTGTCACCACCAGGCCGTGTGTGAAGGCTGCCACCGTCCCATCTCTGACCGCTTTCTGATGAGGGTCAACGAGTCGTCGTGGCACGAGGAGTGTTTGCAGTGCACAGTGTGTCAACAGCCTCTCATCACCAGCTGCTACTTCAGAGAAAGGAAACTTTACTGCAAGCACGACTACCAACAGTAAGAACGGCTTTTTTTGTTCCCTCTTCAATTGCTCCTCTTTTTGTATGAGCGCGTTTTGGTGATGCTTGGTGATAATTTGGCCTGCTTGCGAGTCGTGTGTTGAACGCATCATTCGGGAAATGCGCTAAACCACGTTTGACATTTTATTAGACCTAATCTAGAAATAATTTAAAAAACAAACCGATTTATGCAGAGCAGTTTTAGAAATATACAAAACCTCTACAATTGCCATCTTAGAAATATACAAAATCTCTGCAATTGCATTGGCCTGCTCTAAAACTCAGATGCATTTGAGACATTTAATTATTATTATTATTATTATTATTATTATTATTATTATTATTATTATTAAAGTACAAAAAATGTCATCATCATACACCGGCCCAACACGATACAGGAATCCTCAGTTTATTATTCTTTACGTTTCCAAGATCTTGATGCAATTTACAGTGGAAGAAAATCTTGCCTCTATAAAACCAGTATTTTGTATTTTAATTTACCTCTAAATCTGTAGTGACATTTCAAGTCAGTAGTGTATTAGTTATTTTACGTTTGCATGAATGTGTGTGTTTTAATTACACTGAATTGTATTTCCACATTTGTTTCAACATGCGCCAAATAAAAGATGCATGTGAGTCATTAAAATATTTACAGAGTGCCGATTATGACTATATCCACTTCCTAACTCAAAGCATCATAATTAGACACGATATAATGCATAACTTGATGATGTTCACTAATTACTGTTGGACTGAGAGATTCCCATTGAAAAAAAAATATATATACATTTGTGTAATTATAACTGAAGCCGCAGCGATTTTATGATTGATTTGATCATGTCTTTAGACAGCAAAGCAATTCTATCTTAAAGATAATTAAATACAGACCTTTTGTTACAATTACTATTATAATGTGCTATTGTGTGTGTGTACGTACATTTTACATATTATATATATACATATATATACATATATATATATATATATATATATACACACATATATATATATACACATATATATACGTATATACTTTTTTTTCGATTGCTGTTGTTACATTGATCACATAGCATTGAAGCAGATATTGCAGTTTAGCAACAGATTTAACAGTGCTTTTTGGGCCTTGACGACCCTGGGGTGCTCTATAGTTTCTCATTGCATGGAGCTTTTCATGCTTGTCATCAAATGTTCACCTTTTTGTCTGCGGCCTTTTTAACAAATCTACTTTCATTACTGGGACATGGTGGCTCCCTGCTAGACACCTTGCAAGCAACAAAGAGTTACATCCATTGCCGTGTGTGCCATTCAAGCAGCTTTGTCACAGTGTAGTTGCGGGATAACAATAGGGGGTAAAAATCATAGCAGTAACTATGGGATACCAGAGTCATGGCGTCAACGCTCAGAGGTGGTGGAAGCTGGGAGGGAAAGAGAGCGAGACAAGGATCTCTTCCTCAGTCCTCCTCCTTTTTTTTAACCAAGGCCTATTTGTAGTTGTAGCGATGTGTTTCTAAAGATTGGAGCATTTTATATATTGGATCCTCCTCTTAAATGGTAACAACTCCCTTTGTCCTTGCGATCATTGTTGGGAATGGTGTCAGCTTGTGTGGCACATCAAATCAGAGCCGAGCCTGGCAGAACAACAACAACCCGCTGGGCGCCATCCTTCTCACATGCTGCTATTCAACACATCTTTTAATTCTTCATACACTTTTCAACCCCCTACTCCTCTACATTTATGGCCACAGCTAAGCGGAGGGTCCGGCCCGCATGTCACACACTCGCGTACAAAGACAGACAGTGTCCCATTTTCCTGTTTATTCCACTTGCAGTGATGGGATATTTAAGGATGTAATTGGCACCTTTTTGACTTTTATGACACCCATTTAAGATGCATTTGTCAGCCCACAAACTGCCTGGGGCTGTGAGGAGAGCTCCTAGCGTTCTAGGTTCTCCTGCCTAATTACATTCCTACAGCAACTGATTCATGCTCCGTAATCAGCTCTCACCAACTATAATAAATCAAGGAATTGGCAAGCATTCTTTTTTTCACACCTTTGGTACAGCTTTAAGTGTAGACAGGGGAAAACAATTGTGTACCGTGTTATTAAAACTCCCACCAACACAGTTCAACCTGTTTTGCTCCATATAGTGCAATTATATAGTAACAAGATTGGATTTTATTATCCTTTTATCCCATATGGTTTTGTTTTTTTTAACACCATGCCACTGACCCATGTTTATTGTTGCTGTATTGACCTAAATTTAAGGAAATTGAAATTTATGTGAAGGTAAATTATGTTTGACCGTTTTTTTTTCATCAAAATTGGCAAATAGAATTTTAATGTACTTCAACAGAGCTAGTTTTTTTTTTTTTTTTTTTACATGTCCCAACAAGAAACACAACATAAAATATTATTTTGTGGTGAATATGACTATGTTGAGAGCTTTCGGGTGGATGGCAGTCAGAGCCGTCGACAGCAACAAGCTTGAACGAGACGGGCGCTGGAATTACACTACCCTGAGAGACTTTGTGTTTGTGCTCTGGTCTACGCAGGTCAATCACGCATCATTAGAAATTAGATCATTTCCCTAGAGGGACCTTTCCTTTAACCATGCATCCATGTAGTGAGGCCATCAGTGGGCCGAGGTATTGGGCAACACCCCTGTAATAGACTGCCTCGTTAGAAAGTGCCATGGGCTACATCTACAAATGTAACCCTCATCATACTACACCAAATAACTTAGAGCCAGCTATTCTGGATATATTGAAATGCATAATTATATTTTACTATCAAACCGTTTTTTTCTCTGTAGTGACCCTTGATGAAACAAGCCGAACGTGGCAACAACAACATTTATGAATGCCAGACATTTTTTATACAAACGTAAGCCAAATTTCAAATCAGGTCATATGAGTATGAGGAGTAGATCAAAACAGCAGTGATGAAGCCATAAAAGTGGAGCTCCCAGAATCGGTCTCACCTCCCATGCATGCTGGACGATCCCCAAGTGTGCTGAGAGCTGCCTTTTTAGAACTGTTTGGAGTAGCCTCCTGTGAACTTGTTGTTTTTTAATTAGCTGAGCTTGTGACGCTGCAGCAGTGGTGCCGGGTAGATGCTGACGGCTGGCTTTCTGTGTTCGCTGTTCCACTGTGTGTGTGAGCGTGTGTGTGTGTGTTTCATTCAGTCCAGGGACACTCCCGTGCGGCCTGTGTACATACTATTGCCCATAGACTAAAAAATAAAGATAAAAAAAATAAAAGGATGCTCTTTGTGTTGTCTTCCCAGCAGGCTAGTTTCATAGTTAATTAAAGACTGTCCTACGTTTTCCGATTAAAAACAACCAAGCATTTTTCCAAGTTGATCTTTATTTCTTTGAGGAAGACCTTTTTTTCACATTTGATTTTTCATAATTTACTCTATAAAGGATACAATTTTATTTTTAAGCTCTGTTCTTGGGTAATGTTAGAAAAGCTAAGCTGCATAATATTGCTTCAGCTTGCTGGGATTTTTAATGCTCGGCGAGCAGCTAGCTCAAACTGACCCTGTTCCTCTTTAAGGAAGTATTGGGTTCTAAGTCAACATGGCCCGGCCTGACCAAGCAGCACACTCGGCTGCATCTTCTGCCTTATCACAAATTCTGGCCCATTTGCCTGTAGTGGTATTACGTGAAATAAAAAAAAAAAGGGATATTAAGAGAGGAAAAAAATGAATACCCTCATATTGTTTAATACATATTATTTGCTGTGTTTAAGGGTATTAAAAAGGCGACACCAGATATAAAAAGGTAATGAAAATATTTCTATTACTAAATTAAATGTTTTTATAAAGCTTTATTCTAATAAGACAGTGCCTGTTGTCGTTTTTCAGTGGACATAAATACAGGGTAATAATGTGTTTTTATGTATGTGTGTGCAGTTGGGAGACAAAGCATTTTGCAGGATGCTTTGTGAAGCCACAGAGGCTCAGCCTTGGTAATGCCATCACCACTTTAGAGGCCAGACTAGTGGCGAAGGATGTGAAAAAGAAGGCCGTGTGGCACTGCGTGTCTGCGTGTTTGTGTGTGTGTGCGCGCGCACGTGTATGAGTGTGTGATGGCTTGGTCGGTGCAGTGGGGCAGGGGTGCAGGGGAGGAGAAGGATCTGCAGAGGGATCTGCCTAGCGTGCTCACATTACACTGCATGATCGCGGAGGGGTGCAGAGGAACTCAAGCATGCAATTTGTTGGTAGCCACAATTTAACCTCATCTCCCAAAGCCGGCTGTTAGGCAGCCAGTGGGACATGTCAGTCAATCGGGTAAGCTAATCAGTGACACTGGAGAGAGAAAGTCCTAGGCTTGGCAACAGAGTCATTTTCATTACTGGCTCCAAGTCCTCAGGCCTTCAGGTTTATTTTCACAGCATGACAACTTTTCATAACAAAAAGGGAAAGCAACCACAAACCATTAAAAGCAATTTACAAATTAGATTTTGTCGAAATGTGTGAAATACTGCTTCTGAATCTCTCTGAGCAAATGTTTTCAATTATCATTTGCCGCTTAATTTGCCACTTACACATTTAAATCCGGAGATTTAAGATGTTATAATGCGGCTGCACTAAAATGTTTCATGTTTAATATTGTCACAGGCGTGCTGGTGCAAATTTTTGCCGCATTTTCAATAACTTTTCACATCCGTTTGTCTCATTTTGCTCATGTGCGAGGCACATTTGTTTGGAAATAGCCCCCACTTGTTTCTTCAGGCGGGACGTTGAAACGCGCATGAGAAATGGAGACCCGGCCTCTGCTGCTGGCTACCAGAGTCACTATTGGCCCCAGCCGAGTATATGTGATCCCAGTCTGGAATGTTTTTCCAACACGTAGGCTTTTCACAGATACACTAGAGAGGACTGGCATCACAGTGGCAAGTGCTGCATTCAGACTCTTGTGTGCTCAAGGCTTACTCTCACACTCATGTCACACATTCTAGTTCTACATGGCAATGGGCAGAGCAGTGCATTTGCCAATGTGCACCCCACATTTGGTGAGGGTGTGGGCAAATATGCGTGTGCACTCCCCCCCTCTTTGTCTGTAATCTAAGATCCTTCCACCGGCCCACATTCACCTTCCATTTTAGCACTTGTCTCGCTGGCTGAACGTCATTCTAAATTTTAACAATCTAGATATTTGTACAGATACTACAAAACACATTTCTTTGTCTTTCCTATCTTACAACATTTAATCTTCATCAAAGGAGATTAGCCCCCCGAAACCGGTATTCCTGCGCCAAAGTGACTGACAGAGATCTGCACTTTTATCATTAAGTGTGACACTAAGCTGGTCAGAGCTTTGTCTTGAATAGAGGGTCTGACGGAAACGGGGGCTCCTAATCCTTTTATTTGTGTCAGACCCAAAAAGAGGGAAGAATGGGGCCAGGCCACAGAATGCCAGAGCCCTTAGTACCCCCCGAGACCTGGCCTCCACAGCCAAGTGAGCATGAGACGCATCTTATGTGGTCCATGCACCCGAGCGGACATGTCCACGCCAACATAAGCACAACAGTGATGATGAAATGTCGGCACAAACACGGTTTGCATCCACGCAGGCACGGAGTTCATTTCCAAGCATGCACCTGCACAGAGCAGACGATATGCTCATCTTGTACTTGCAATTCAGTCGAGGATGAGATTAATAAAGTTTGCCGCTTCGCTGGTCAAGGTCCAGCGCTGGCTTTTGTCTTCGGCTCACATTGGGTTGTGGGGCATCAGCTCCTTTGTGTGCGCACCCTTGTGGTAATCCATCTCCCGCGGGAGTCCCTTGGGGCACTTTATTTACTCATTCAACTGTTTGGAAGTCTGTTAGACTGCAGATCAGATGCAGTGAGACCAATGTGATTACTTTAACCAGCACTGCAGATTTCTGCCAAGCATCTCCTCTGCAAGTCGAAGGATCGCTTCATGCTGGCTCATTCTTCTACAGTCTGGAATTAGATGTAGTATTTCAATAAGTCTTAGAGTCTGATTTGTTTTGTTTTAATGAGAAGCTCGCAGCATTCTTTAAGTTTGCATTTGTTTGAGACCCTTTCTCAGTCATCCATCATTCAGCATCATATCTGCCTGATGTCACAGTGTAAAAACCGACATCTATGTTTTCTTGCCAACACTGAGATGGATTTGGTTATCCATCCATCAACATCAACCCAGAGCATGTATTTGGGGCTAAACCCCATGTTAAACCATTGCAGGCTGTCAGACTCGCTGAATTTACTCTCTGTCTGTCCGCCTGGTGTGGCTAGGGAATTCAGCTACGATCTGTTGCCAGGATGGCATCTACAGTGACAGCTCTCAAAATACACTGGTTAGCATCAGCGTGCTGACTGTTGATGGCTTTCTTGGCGAGAAAAGTAACTCTGTAAGAAAAGAGTGCAGATTGGGTTTCTTTGAGTCTGACTCACTTCGCTCCCTGTGACCAGCCCCCCCACAGCTAACCAGCATGATTTGTGCATAAGGTCCCGTGACCCATGGAAGCTTCAAAAAGCAGCCAGGGGAAATATTTGGATGATCCTGATGGGGGAGTGAAGAAGAGGGAGGGAGGTAGAGATGATGGGGACATGGTAGGTGCTGATGTAAACCGAGGCAGATGTGAAGAGTCTGCATTAAAGCCTTGGTGATGGGGGAGTTGGGAGTAGGGGGTCCAGAAGATGAGTGTTCCTCCCAGAGCCTCATCCAGGCGACCGCCATCTAAAGGCCCATGTTGTACGTGCATGACAGGCAAGAAAAACTAAGTAAAAAATTCATTCGAGTGTACCAAGTATACCGATATTCTACGCCCTACTCCCCTGCTGTACACACCTAGTCCTTCCTCCTGCTCCTCTACATTTCTTCTTCTGTTTGCAGTGGATTAATGTTTCTCTGAAAGCTGCTTCAAATACATTTTCTAGGGAAATTCCAGGACTCCCGACTCCTGCAAACTGATATAGTGCCTCTGAGAGGATGATGGATAAAGGGATAAAACTTGGAAGAGATTTCAAAGAATTTGGCATCTTGCAGCTCTTTTTGGTCACACAAAGTCGATGGCTATGAGAATTTAACGTGATATGAATTCAAAGCTGGTTTGTATATTCTATTAATATGTTTCATTACAAAGCCTGTGAAGTTTTTTGTTTCAACCTTAAAGCATAGGCTCTCATGGCCTGGTTTAGTTTTTTTTTGTTCATCCAAAATAGGATTGAGGTCCAAGGTCAAGTCAAGTTCTTCGTACAAAATCGAAAGCATAGAATTGTTCAACATAACTTGGGAAGATGAAGAATTAATATTCAATGAGAACTAACGATTACTAGCTTTGTCTTGATACTTTTGGCTATATCATTTTGTTTGTTTGTGCAATGGCTCGATAATAATAATAAGCGTAGTTGGCTCAAACTCCACCATAGCACTTAAGAACAAAATATGCCATCTCAAGGAGCCCCCAATCAATCTTTGGGCCCTATACATGTCGCAGCCTCCTCCTGAGAGTAGGTGGGCTGAGTAAGCACAGTGGCCCCCCGAGTATCTGTCTGTCTCACGTTAGCCCTGCAGGCCCAAGCACACAGGGGTGCGCCGGAGCTGTTCCGTGAAACCGGAGCTCCGAAGTTGTGTTGTGATCCCAGCTGGAGAGACATCTCTAGCGGAGCCCTCTCGCAGCATGCAGCAGAGGTCACCAGTGGCCTCTCAACCTCCATCACTCCGTAGTGCTTCTGCACTGCACACACTCAGACGACATTATTTATTGACTCGCAGACACTTCTAAGGATATGCTTTGCAACAAATACCAGAAGACCTGAAGTTTTGATGAGGTCATGTTTATCGACTCATCTGGCACGAGAGGTTCAGCGACCCAAAATGTTTAAAAAAAAAAAAAATTCGGTTAATGTTTTGTGTGAATTTTAATGTCAGTAATGACATACTGCCAGTGAGACTACAGTGAGGTCACCATCTGTTATGACTGCGTTCAATGGTTTCCCCCGCAAACCTGAGTCTGCTAAATAACCGTGAAATATGGTTTTAGGAAAAATGCCATCTAAAGCGTCTCTGCCTTGAATGTGTCGTTGCAGTTTCTTAATACAGCCTGTTTATCTCTTCATTTGATCATGTGTTTTTCATTCCTGTGTGAAATGGCTCGCGTGTGTGTAACCGAACGACTGCGTGAGGAGTGCTGCCGCTTGCGTGTTTGTGAAGTGGGTCTGTCACTTGGCCAACAATTGGACACGCTGTTGGCAGCAGACGACCTAGTCTGTGGATTCTCCTGCTGGTCATGTTGCTTCGGGAGTCGGTACGTGGTGCGTGCCACCAAACCACCATTGCGTACCCCACCCCCCTGCTGCCCCCGTAACCCTCTTGTCTCTATCATCAGCCAAGCGGCCCTCTCCTCGCTCTCCTTTGCTGGGCCCCAGCGTCTGGGCTGTGGCCTGTGGATGAGTGCTATATCCTGGCTGTCAGCACCGGGGTTTGCTGGGGATTGGACCCGAGTGGAAGTGCAGTATCAGGCTCTGTCTGTCAGCTCCCCGTTCCACTTCCTCAGCACCCTTGATAGGCAGCCGCAGTCAGTGGTACAAACATTCACTTAGCCCTGCCGGGACATGGAGCTGTGACTGGCTCGCGTCTCAAGATTGACACTGTAAGGATCTCCCGTTTCGTATTGCCATGCCAATGAAAAATGGTTGTTTAAAACCATTCAGAGCATGGGTGTTGTGTTTTTAAACAGACTGCAGTCTTTGACAGACCATTTACTATTTTAGCGAGGATTTCAATTTGGCACCTCTGAACAGCGGCCATTTTTTTGCTTATATGCAGTTACGGCTTCTTACATCTCTCACATCAACAATTCCATTCCCATTCATCAGACTGATTCATATTTGCAAAATGCCATTTGAAGTTTGTCATAAATCTTAGAGAACGTAGTGTGTATTTTTACCCGGCACATGGTGCCATATCTTCGCTATAATACATACAGGTACATCGTGACTCATACACATCTGTACTGCACATGGCTGTGCAAGGTCCTTTACATGTCAGAGGATTTGCAACTATAATCAGATTAATTGGTCCATCTTTCCCTGGAAACATCACACAAAGGCAACTTGGCAGCTTTCAGTTGCATTCTGCTTATACTAACCAGAAGTCACGGCTGCAGGACCCAGGTCAAAAGCGTCAGTACACTGTACAAAGAGAGATGCGAGAGCTGTCGTGTGTGAAAAACTAAACAATATGAATTTAGACCCATTTAAGTTAGAGTTTCCATGAGCCACAATGGTGCAGACCAATTTGTTTTGGCAACATAAATTCATAGCAAAATTAGTCCTGCTTCCAAATTAATGTTGTCCCACATAAGTGTAGATTAAGCGCTCCAGAATGTCACTTTTCCTACTTCAATAACTATTTGAGGAACAACGTTCAGATATGATGCTATTCCTCATTTTATGATAGATTTTCATTTTGATTACAATTTTACAGCAAAGTTTGAAAAGGGTGCTGTTTTTATACCAAGATATAACTATAACTATATATAACTGTTAAATAATATATACCTACAAAAATACAGGTGACATTTCTTGGACAAAAATATATGTCAATGGTTTTCTGAATTTTCCCAAGTGCCCTTAATTTGATCTGATTCAATAATAAAATAATACAGTGGGTTGTGGTTTACCAACTCAGAATATTCAGATGGTCTTAGGTAAGCTGCAGATCCCGAACAGACCAAACAGACCTTCATACTCTTTCATGATTGTCCAAAAATTTCTTTCCGCCTGCACTACCTAATGTGGTAAAGCCAGCGCTGCTGGCACATAAGACGAGCAAAATGAGCCATAAAAACGGTTTCTTTTTTTTTTTTTTTTTTACAAATTCTGCTACACCCAGCTCTGCTTTTTTCACACATTCTGGCGCTAATAGGCTCTGACACACCCTAAACAACCACCCTCACAAAAAGAGTGTGGAGCCAGGCGCAGCGATTTGGTGTCCAGGGGAAGCCTGTGGCTCTGGAGCCAGAGAAGGAGTCATGCCCCGCTGTCCCACAGAGATGACAGGAAGATAAGAAAGAGAGTTGGCCTCTCCACACAAAAACATCCCACTAGGAACCAACCTATCCTGGGGGTGAGCTAGAGGAGGGCTTCAGGACTCATGTCTAAATCCTTCCTCTCGGCACGAAAAAAAACATCCAAAGCTTGATCGAAGGGGTGATACTTTGAGTGAAGTTGACTTAGTAGCTCAGTAGCCACCAGAACGTGCCGCATGATATCACAAATATCCATATCAAGTTTGTACTTTAACAGCATGCTTCTGTGTATCACAAGTTTGGCTTTGTGTCGTGGCCTCCTTTAACAACAGCCACAGGAATTAAAGAGCAAAAAAACTTAACTGCAATTGACAGAATCTTGGCAGACGTCATGGCAGCAGTTCGAACTTTGGAAAGTGCTTACAGTTTGCAATATTCGAGAGGGTGAAGTGGAAAGGTAGCCATTTCTTCAAGACAATGTATAATGAGGGAACCATGGGGAAGGAGAAACAGCGAGCGGTTTCTGGAAGCGGCACTACGACGCAGTAGCATTAAAAAAGATTTACACCACCAGCTCTAAAACAGTTTTCTTTTGCTCAATGGTTCCCTCTTTTACAGATATTTCAGGGAAGTAATAAACTGTGGCTGACAAGTGTTGGAGTACCTTTGAACCATCTCTCATGGGCAGTGGAGCTCCATCATTTCTGTCACAGTGTTGCCGCTATGCATCATTACTTTCATAGAATTCTACCTGATTCCCCTCGTTAACAGCCTTTGGCCTCGCCTTCTTATTAGGATCAGCTCGTTCTGGCTTATTGTAAAATAATATTGCATAACTATCTGCAATGCAAAAGGCATGATGTTTTCCTTTTGGTTTAACGTCACAGTGAGTTGTTTTTTTCCCCGTTGTTTAAGTGGATAGGCTGTTTTTCCCTGACAGTTAAGTTCTTTTTGAAGCAGTCTGCACGGTCCAAAATGAGGCCCTGCACAGTGTAAGATGTCATTCTCCCACTGTGCTGACCAACATGCTGTGTGTGCCCATAACATTTAATGGTATTTTGGCAAATGCTCATGGAAACTCTTACTTTGCCCAGCAATGTTACATTCCCGTCTTTCTAGGTCCCCAATTTGTTTTATTTACTATATCCACGCATTTGTCTTTGAAGTACACAGTCTTAAGTTTTAGCCAAATGATTATGTACATACATACATATATATATATATATATATATATATATATATATATATATATATATATATATATATATATATATATATATATATATATATATATATATATATATATATATATATATATAGTCACTTAGAATTAGAATATTTTTTGAGAGAGAGAGAGAGAGAGAGAGAATTATGATGAAAGTAGTATGTTGTGGCTGCGTGGTTTATCGAAAAAATATTTTAATCGCAATAATACCCTATACAATATGCAAATTACAAAGACATGCAACAATTTTATCATGGAATTGTATGTTTTTATCTGAATTTGACGAGTCAAATGCAAACTTAAATGCACACCGCTACTCAATAGTTGGGCATAATTATTGTGCTTCCTTAGTTTGCTGCTGTTTTTCCAATATCGTGCATCCCTAAGATGCATTTATATACTGTATTGATAGAGCTTGGCAGGGGCCGGCCGGATCTTGCTTGGCACCTGGAAATGTAATTTTTGTAATTAAATGTACCCCACTATTTTATTTCATATGTCTGTACAGTATATTTTTGTACCGTGTGTCTGTCACACTGATATTACAAGGACTTAAAAGTGTTACAATTAAAATGTTTTATTATTTTGTTGTGAAAGATCACGTGATGCCTCAGGGTGTTTTTGAGAGGCCATTACATCTATGACATTGCGACTGCCGTTTATCCGTGTTTCAAATTTTTAATCATAGTAAAACTAGGTGTCGACGGTGGGTCGATCATGGACTCAACATTCAGCCACGTCGCCGGTTGTGCAGTGTTGGTCTTTGTCAACAATCGTTCTTTTTACAGTAATCACGTGACTTGTTTCAGTGGCATCTGGCAGTGTGTAACTGCCGGTGTGGGAGTGGTGTACCACCCGGGTCTGCGATTCCCATCATGTTCAACCATTTGCTAACGGCTACAGCTATAAGTAAGAATTATTGCTGGTGAGATAAGTATGGAGATAAGCTGGTTCTTTCCTGCAAGATGTATGAGGTGTCTGGACAGTGTGACAGATACACCTGACCTGGAAACAAATGGCAAGGCATCACCTTTGTCATCATCACTTGTTTGTTGCATGTCGAAATGTCCCACATTGCGACGGAAATATTAAAGTTCAACCTTGAACTCAGAAGGAAAAAAAACTAATCCTGAATCAGTAGTAGTACATTTTGAAGTTTTTTCCTCTTTAAGGTGTGTGGGAGAAGCATTCCTTTAGCTCACTAAGCTCCAGGGCCTATCCCCGCCTTTGTTCTTTGGCATCTCTCCTCTCACTGCCTTTTTCACACCAGGTGAACTCTCAGCCCCTCGCAGCTTTTATTTATGACACATTCCCTCACATGTAAAGATGATGACGATGACATATTACAGGCACTCACTGGTATCGCTCGTTTTAAAGAATGCTATATTCAAGCCCCAAAACAAATTTGATGACACTTCACATGCCAAAGCAGTTTGGCCCATATATCATAGGCATGAGATGTAATTATTATGATGGCGCACTTAAACATACTTTATGGCTTTGTAGTTAGCACTATAGATGACACTGCCACTTGACGTAAATAACCATTAATGATTTTATTAAATATTCTGTTATGCGTATTATTAGAGAGCATGGTGTTATGCCATAATCTTTATCTTTTTTCTTTTTTTTTTCCTAATCATACTCAATAGCACAAGATAATGTCCAAAGAGTTCACCCACTGTTATGATTGAAAAGCATACTGGTGGTTTGACCCACCACGCAAGAGTTATAGGTAGCTGGTCAGCTTGTCAGTCAGGTCGGGCTGTTTTTTAATCATTTCATCTTTGCTGTGGGGCTCTCTTGAGACCCCAGCAACGTTTAGCAGTCTGCAGCACAGGACCCCGGGGCTCGTCTAAGCCATGCCTGTATCCGAGCTGCCATTATTAGCTCTGCTCTCAGGAGCCCGCCGCTCATCTCTCCCCTGAGAGGAAGGCTGAGAAATGAAGCGCAGTGGCTGGGCGCGGCAGCAGTGAGCCAACAGCCATGGAACAGTAATTACTCCATTGATATTCCTTGTGCAATAACACTGTCATCTCTCTTTTGCATAAAGTCACTCGCCTCGCCACAACTGATGAATGCATTAGATCTTGTCCATAGGCTACAAGAGTAGGTGGCATGTGGATTTTTTTTTTTTTCTTTCCTTCTAGGAAGAATTTTAGGTTTTACGTTTGTTTCAGTCAGTTGTTCAAATTAGCAACAATGAGGACTCCGTAACTACTCTGTATAAACAGGCTTGACAGTCTTTGCGGTATTGAAACATAAACTAGAAGTGGCAACAACTCAAATTTGGATCAGCTCCAAACTATTGCCTTTCATAGAGAGTCATTTCCTGGAAACACTTGTTTTTATGATTAATTATTTACTCGTTTTAAAAGATGCAGCCTTAAAAAAATATATATATAATATGCATCTTTATATTCTGTTCTACTTTATGTACCCATCCACCCCACAATTTTCCAGATGATTTGTTTTGCAGGTTTTCACACTGACGAACAAACAAAAATAACATGTCTTTGGTCTAGCAGATTGTCAATGTGTTTCTCCTGCAAATGTGACCGTGCGTGTTGGTGTACAGAGCATGTGTGTGTGCTTCTGCCTCAGAGAAGAGTGTGTATTAAGGGGGAAGATATCATTGGATGTCATAGGGCCCTGTCTCAGGCCTTGGTTAATGGCCATTGGTCATAGGCTGTCTCCCCTTTATTTCTTTTGCTCTCCTGCTCTATCCTTTCAGGTCTCCCACTGGTACAGCACCCTCAGGCACTGCATCATTTATTGCTGTCAGGAGCCACATAGGGGGGGGGGGAGCGAGGGGGAAGAGCAAGAGTACGTGTGCGGATGCTGTGTGTGTGTGTGTGTGTGTGTGTGTGTGTGTGTGTGCAGGAGAAGGGGAGACAGAAAAGATGTGCTGCAGGGGGAAGCCAATGGAGGCAATGGGGAGAGGCAGGCACGCTAGACTGTCAAATCTCAGCAGTTGAATATTTAATGGAGCCTGCAGTGTTTATTTAGTTAGCCTGTCGATTTTTACCACTCTGTCAATAGCGGCCCCCATGTAGCCTGCTGATGATCTTTAGTGTCTTTTCCCTCAGGAGCGGCAAGGCTCTAAATGCAATTATGGATTTTCCTGCACTGCAATGTGTTTGATATTTTTACTGATCTAATTTGCAATCTGGTAGTTTATTGTTTGGCATTTTAGTGGCGCTCAAGTGGCGAAGCAAATTTGATTTCCTCTCATAATTCTTTATAACTTCATTAATGCTGTTAGCACATTGGCACAGATCTTAAATAAAGCAAGAAAATCATCCCATGGATGGACGCTTCCCCATTTTATGGTCTCCATACACCATTATTTCACAGATTCTTGTTCTAATTAAAAATCATCCAAGAGGTGTATTGTCATTGTTAAATCGGTAATCACAATCAGATGTAAACGATTCCCTCGAAAGAGACAAGCTCATTCAACCATACGGTCACAAATGCAGTATCACATGAGTGGCATTCAGAGATAAAGGACATTAACAACAGAGGGACACAAATAACAGTAGCAAAATAATGCGGCTGATTGTGTCCCACAACAGTGTGTGATTCGGTTGCGCTGCAGGATTTGCAGTCCTTTGACGGATGTGTTAGTTAGAGGGCCAGCATTAGCCGTAATGCTGTTAGCATGTAGCTGTGTGAGTGATGTGCTAGTTAGATGCCCAGCAGTAGAGCTAATGGTGTTAGCGTGTTGAGCCTACCGAGGGATGCAATCGGTTAGGCTGTGATGGATGAGTGTCGTGCTGCACAGGCCTGCAAGCATCCTCATTCTCCAGGCTGTCAGCTCCTTAAGTGGACGTACGCAATTAACACTGAAATCAGAGCCCGCTCAATCTGCTGCTGGGCTCAGCATTCAATAGGAAAAATGGCTCATTTACTCTACGATGAGTGAGAGGTGGCCGTTGTAACAAGATGAGTCAAAGCAAGGTGTGGAATATTGCAGCGATAACGTATATAAACATTACATATACTTGTCCTGTATTCATGTAATATGATTAAAGCCACACCGATATTTGTTTGAGTCCAGACCACAAGGAATTAGACGATAATATAAACCATAGGTGTTTCCAGCCCTTTAAAAAAATGCAATGTTGCCCAGCACCCCTAATAGTTCAGAGATCTTTTGTTTTTTCTTTTTGTATTATTTCCATTTCAAACAACCTAGAAAAAGGTAAAACCTTACACTACTTGCTTGAAATGTAATATTAATGCAATAAAAATACAGCACCTCCCATTGTTTCAAAATGCTTTGCTCCACCCCCCCCCTCTCCACCGCTCTTGAACTGTGCGTTTTATGTAAACAAAACAAGTGCAAAAAAAAAACAAAAAAGTGCAAATTAAATTGTGTTAAAATGTACAAAAAATGTAATTTACCTTGCCTGTGTAGAAGCTCAGCACCCTTAGTCTTCTGGTCCTATAATTGGCCCTGCTACACACTATTTATCAAACACCTCCATTTCCCCCCGAATGTTTATTCCACTTATAACATCTTGGGCAATTCCACAAACATTAATTTTTTTAACAGTTCACCTGCAATTATATTTTATTTGTTAAAGACAAAAAATATTCCACATAAAATGAACTGAGTGTGAAAATGGTTGAGATGAGGAAGTCAGTGACTGAACACAGGGTGTCATATTGTGTGTACGTGACACACACTTTTTCCACTGGAGAGACAATGAACAGGGCACATTACGTACACACCGCAGCACAACAAATACTCACGCTTCACGGCTTACAAAACCATCAAAGCTTCGGCATGTCCTTGATCGACTTTACATCAGCAAAACTTGTTCTCACTTGGTGAGTGCTGCATGCCTTAACGTAGCTGTCAGTTCAGAGGTCATAATTAAATTGTATAAACTCTTGTGATTAGAAAGCTGCATTGAAAATGTATTACTTACTGTGTACGTTCAAATCTTACTTTTTTTTTTTGCCCAGTATGACATGGTCCTGCTGATCCAACTGCAACAAGTATTTTTAAAATTGTTAGTATGAATTATTATTATTATTATCAATGTTGTGTACTATTGAATTAGATTTGATCTACAACAGTATTATTTGTATTACTCAATAGTAATTGATTATATTATACGTATTGAAGTTACTTGAAGTAACTGAAATAATTCTATGCCATCGTACTAATCTTGGTTGAAACAATGTCTAAATCTCAAAGAGGTGATTAAGTTTTGTTTGAAAGAAGCTACAAATGAATTGGTTTAAAAACTGACGGTAAAATTATAAACTCAGTACTGTTATTGAAATATATTGTTTTAACCCAATTATTTTTAAGGGCTATATTTTTGGTCCAGTTTTCACGTGACATGAACATATTTAATGTTCTGGCCAGTGCTTGTTTTGGTAAAATAATGTGTTAAAATCCACCAAAGACTCTTAATTAGATCCTAGAATTAAATTTGTTCAGACTATATTAACATCCCCGAGTATTCACTCACAAAATAGTATTTGAGCCGCTCCCTGGGGGGTTGTTTTCCTTACACTACCGCAGAAAACATGCTGCTTTTATTTGCAGTAATCCCTGCAATTGCTGCTGTTAAGGCCCAATTTGAACACAGACTTTCATCTACCGACATTTCAGACAGCAAATAGCCCTCCTCTAATTGAACACTGTCATCAGTTGAGCGGCAACTACAGCCCCTCCCCTCAGTGGGATTTCAGAAGAACGCAAAGCTCCTCCTTAAAAGATACAAGAGATGTTTGCACTCGGGCCGTGGATGAGATTCATCGCTCTTATCAGCTGAGATGAGCAGAGGGAGCGAGGTTGGGGAGGATCAGGAAATGTCACTGCTCTGTAATAGTTTATGATTCATCCCTCCACCTTTGACTAAATAATGAGGGATGACAATTAGAGCAGACCATGGGAGTTGGAATCAAAGGAGCGAGATTCCCAGTTGGCAGAGTCAGGCGTGTCTGCGTGTGCTCCCAGCAAACTGGATCCAGATGTCAAGGTCTGTGCTGCCAAAGACGTCCGCTGCCACACAACGGGGTCTTTCTGCCAGGCGCCCAGACCATCTTTCAGCTTCCATGCTACAAACATGACAAGAGGCCCCTCTTCAAATAAAAGAATTCCAACTCACACTGAGCCAAGTCTTGATAATGTGATTTATCAAACTCTGGCTTTGTGTCTCTGTCCGCTTTTTGTCTTCCCCTGGCCTTCACTCTGTTTTTGGAAACCCAGGTGGGGGTGTTTAAAAAAAAAAAAAAAGATTAAAGGCGGTGCTAATCAAATAAAAGATTGACATCAAATTGTTGAACAAGTGCCAAGTAATATTACTCTGATTGATTTTGGTTATGATCTTATCGTACAACTCCTTTAATATTTGCGAAGCCAAATCCAGTACATGTGTAAGCCTCGCTATCTAAAGGATTTGATTTGTCTAGGCGCGTCAGTGGGCGGTTGGGTCGGCTGGGGTTGGAGGGATTCGGGGGTCAGGTATTGTCACTCGGCACAGCGGCTGAATCAATGGCTCGGCGCAGTCGAGCAAAGGCCAGCGGCAGCGCGCTATTGATATGTTTAGCAAATTAGCCGCGATGACGGCAGGTGTGATTGTGAGCGAGGCTCAGGGGTCAGATCGTCATATGGTGGCTAACAGACACAATATTGCTGCGTGTCCTGATCTCTCCATTCCCTCACAATGGCATTAGGGGCACCCCAGGGAAATAAAGAGTCCCACTCCCCTATCCCCAGTGCTCCTCAAATTAACTCCCCTGAAGGTTAAGCTCCCTGATTCATAATTATTCAAGCTTACCACCAGCGCCATCGCCCCTCTTGTCTCCACATTCACTTCTCCTGAGTGGCACTTGGCTTTTTTTTTTTTTTTTGTGGGAAAGCACAGGAATTAGATTAGCCAAGCCTGACCACCGAACATCCAGCCTCATGACAGGAGCGGGATTGGACTTGATCTCTGCCTGTCTAGCTGTCCCCCTATTCAATCTAGCTGTCTGTCTCTCATATTGTGTTATTGCTTGTGAGGGTCCCTATGGATGAGACATTTTCAGCCTTTCAGCCATGCTGCAATTGCATATATGGCTCTCTGAGGAGTGGGCAGTGTCATGAGCTTGTCTCTCTTGCATGGACTTGATTTGAATGATGCAAGCATGCGATGGGCTTTCACTTCTGCTTCTGTGTGCTGTGGTGGTCCTGGGACTTGGATCAATTTGGGCCCCTGATTAAACACGTGTGGCTACCAAGCGAAAGACACAAGAGTGGCTTGAGAGAAAACAGAGTTTGACTGGAGGAATATATTGGGTATTGCAGTATTCCCCCACTCTATTATAGTTCATTTTCTCATTTTTTTTTTTGACTTCCTGTGATACTCTTGCATTTGGGGAGGGTTGGCCATGGCTGCTATGCACCTCAGCTTTTTATTAAACTCCAAGAGAAGAGTAAAACATCATAAAACAATGATAGCACTTACTCAAGAGCTGTGGTCAGCCACAGCTCAGACTCACCAATTTCATGCACCAAATCAAGCTTTTGAGGGGCAGATCGGTATTGATCAGGATAGAGCTGCAAATATGATTTAGTTTCATTTGACGTTTTTTCGTATATGTTCATTAATTTTATCTTATTTACTTTATTCGCTTTATTTACACAATTAACTCATGCAGGATGTGGGTATCCATTCCGATACTATTTGGTGTTGAACCAAAGCACAAATTCGGTCTTTATGGATGACTGACTCGCTTAGTCTTATTTTATATATTGGTCAGATCATTTTCATTTCCAATGTAATGCCCTCAGATTTTCCTTGCATTTCGAGAATGACTTTATACTTCTTAGTCCAGAGCTACTTTTGTCTGACTAGCGTAAACAAATACGATCCAAAACATTAATTGACTCCCATGTTACAGCCAAGTGATGTATTTAACTTAAGCGGTTTAATTTGATGCTGCGGGAATTGCAGTAAACCAGTAAATGTGGTGCACCTTTAAATGTTGTCACTGCTCTCAATCAGCGTCGATGTTGCTGTGCGGACGGCTCATTGTGGAGAAGCTATATGTGCCTCGAAAGTCAATTGGCCTTCTCCGGAGGCCAAGGTAATGTAATAAGGCGCAACGCTGACTGAGGGGTGAGCTCTTTTTCTACAATCACATAATTAATCTCTCGATTGCACCTCTCGCTGTGTCATGACAGATACGTTTTTGTTCAGTGCATAATGGCGAGGTGTGGTGCACTTTCCCATGCTTCTGTTTTGGAAAATGGTTGTAAAGCTGATTCCTCTGGACTCTACAGAGGGTTGCATCCGAAACAACACTCCCTTTGGGCTCTATTAGGAGAGAAAAAGATACACGTCTCAAACAGGTGCTTTAATAATATGTTGGCAATTTAGATAATGACTGGGAGTGAGATAAACTCAACTGTGTATTACAGGTAATTGGATATGTGGTGTGTGTGCAACATAAGCATCTATGAGTTGTGCATTGTTTCTTTTTTAGGTTTCAAGGAGCATAATAGGATGAAGTGGCAATGATAAGTATTGTAAGGCCTGTGAGGATGTGGAGTCATAATGGCTGATTTCACATATTTTAGCCATCCACGTACTGAATGATAACACAGCCTGAGGTAGATCACAGCCGGTCCCCATATCTAACTGTGAAAAAGAAATATTCGACATCAGCTTGCAAGGGTGTCCAGTTAGTCACAGGATGACAAATGCAACACCTGGGGCTGCCACAATGATCAAGTTTAGTGAGTTTTTCTCCAAGGTGGAAAAGTTGAAGCTATAATGAGAGGTGTCAACCCTGTGAGGGGCCGCACTGAGAGGGAATCGGTGGATGCCTTTAGGGGGGCTGTTCTCTGGATCTCCTCTGCCGTTAAAGAAATTACCGTGGCAGCGTAAGGAGCAGGCCCACCCAGAGGATTTAGGAGAAGGTAGCCCATTCCCATTACTGTACCGCATAAGGGCCTTGCAAACGTCCTTAATAATCTGATGATGAATCACTGCTTTAATTGGATCATTATAGCTGTAAATCTAGTTATATCTTTTAAACTGTATCTTAATGGGGTCACTGGTCCTTGTTTCTTTCATGCAGTAATATGCATTTTCTTTGTAAATGTTTTTGCTCCTTATGTTGTGAAAGATGGGTTGGCTAAGTGCAAACATTTGCTAACGCCATTTCTTTCTTTTAGTGTAAAAGAACTGCACATATGTCATTATTGTATTGCCCACTTAAAGGGAGCTCACTGGGTCAGGTTTCTCCCATTCTTAATTAGATGAGTGATGGCCTAATTACATCAACTTCATTATCTTCACCTCTAGAAATCAAGAGACTTTTATTGGAAATAAGGTTAGGCTTGCCCTCATCCATCATACCTTAACTAACCAATTCACAGACCAGCTTTTTTCATGAGCCATTATTACCTTGTCATAAACACTCACCTCTCGAATCCTTGAATCAAGCCATGATATGCAAAGCTTTTATCACATTAGTGTGTGTGACTGTGTCAGCCTCTTTCTACCTAAGATAAAGTAGGCTCCAAATAATTACATTAGCTTAGCTAAGGCTGCCACGGTACAAACGACAGCTATTTAAAGATGGCTGATAATTTGGTATTATTATTATAATGACCTAGCACAGCTTCTCACGGAAGTAAGGGGCACAGGCTTTTCTTCTGGAAACAAAATTAGCACAGTTTACAAGCCTCATCTGTTGGAAAGAATATTAACAATTGTGAGATCATTTGATGGGATTGGCCACAAGAAGGCATAGGCACTATTAATTAATGCACTTGGCTACAATGTGTTGTTGTGGATGCTATGTCACTAATCCTTTGTCTTGGGGAAAAAACCTGCTTCCGTCTTGATGACACTGTAGTGTACCTAAGCCAAGAGCCAGAAACTAGAATCACGGTTTAGTGATTTGCATATTAGTAGGCCGTGCATGTTTTGCATATGTTACAAAATGTGGGAGCACTGTTGCATAGAATTTACAACAGTCCACCATAGGGCCACAAGCCCTTTAAATGCCACTTGGTGGTGGCACCATATTCTCAAACACATGAGGCCTGTCCAATGCTCTATGTTGGAAAGTGAATTAGTGTGCTCCATTCTTAAGCCAGTGATAGCAAGGGCCTGTGAGCAGTGATTTGTTGACCGTGTATATTACAGCCCACGGTCAGGGAGGGAACACTGAAGTGTGTGTGGTGTGGGCATGTGCGTGTCTGAGTGTGTGTGAGGGATTGGACAGGCCGCCTTATCATTCAATGTTTACTCACAGTAAATTGAGTTGAAATAATACTCTTTCTCTGAGGCAAAACAATGGAGGAGGCTGCAGGCGGATGGCCCAGGCTGCTGCAGAGCTGGCTCGCGCCACTTCAAAATGAAAGGCAGAGAGCCCGAGGCCATTTTGAGGAGGCTATGGTGGGAGGGAGGGGGATTGCTGCCTTTATGTGGACAGTTACACCAGTTGCAGGACAGACACCCCTCTGACAGGCACCTGGGTAGGACAACGGGAAGGGAGAAGCTGGGAGGCGAGTGGCAGCCTGTGGGGGTGACCAGGCCTCGGGGGGTGTGTCATTAGGGTGGTGGTGGAAAGGAAAATGACTGCCCTGAGGACAGAGGAGCGACGGGTCCCTGTAGGACAGCCACCTCAACCGCTCACTCCCTTGGGTATGCACTGAAGCTGGTGGCCTGTGTTCATCTATTAACCCGCACATGCATCAACACACACTCGTAATCGTTAGCTATGAGTGCGCTGCGGGAGTTTAACCTGTAGAGACGAGGGCTGGGTGATTGTGGGAAAAAAACCCAAAGGTGTTTATTTTGATTGAGAGTAAAATCATTATTATTACCATTATTGATTTACAAAACCTAGTATTTATTAAACTACAAACTTGGTATTTATTCAACCACACTAAAACACAACTACTGTGCTCAAAGCCATCATCATAGTCTCATGTGCATTTATTCCTGCATGTTGGCTACTTTAATTTTGAACATTATTCTTTTTGTCAACTACAAAGTTATCTTGTACATATGATGTGGAATTCAAGCCTCTTGCAATCTTATTCTGCTACATCTACAAATTATATGCCTTGCATCTTTGCATACATACGAGACTAGAATAGGGATTATCATATTTATTTTAATTTATTTTATCTTCAGAAGTATTGGGAGAAACTGGGCTAACCTGGGATCTCAGGGATTATATTAATACCAAGTTATGTAGAAATAAGGAAATAAGACAAAAAGACCGTTTTTAGATCTTTGTACCATTGAATTTTGCAGAAAGGAAAATTCCTTGATTCCTAGAAAAAAAAAAACGCTTTAAATATGATTAGAAAGGACAACGAGAATGTAAATTTGTTAAAAGCTAAATACGAATACAATGAAATAATAGTAATTATTAGTCATTTTAACAGTAATTCCATAACACCGGAAACTTGCAAACACACTGCACCGTTCTGCACATTAATCATTTATCTTCAATTCTAACATTTAGAGATCAAGAGAGCCCAACATCAAAATCGCAATTTAAATTTCGATTAATCGTCCAGCCCTAATAGAGAGTGAGTGTACGCGCAGCAAAATGACATAGCCTTGCGACGCACAGACACGCCCATGCTATTGTTTCTGCTTGTGTGTTTCAGCTGCAGCCTTCCTCCTTCCCCTTCATTTATCATGCTGCAACATAAAGTGCTGCCACAGCATTATAGAAACAGCTGCTTTTTTGGACAGCCATAGAGAATGGGCTGCTCTCCAGCACACAAAGACCCACGTGGATCCAAAGAGGGTGTAAAATTTGTGCGTGAATGAAAACCTTTTTCCTTGCTGAGAGGGCTGAACGGGGGTGTCACCAAGGCGGGAGACTTTGTTATCGCATCGGAAGACAAATAAGGATCCATATCAGCCCAATAATATGAACAATGAGTGGCAGGGAGATGAACAACGTCCTCCTTTATAGCCAAATATGCATAACTACAGCTGCTGCCCTCTCTTTAGAATTCATATTGAAGCATTAAACTGTGCCTCATATGCCTCATATACATAATATAGACAAAAGTATTACAAGACTGGGCCTTTGCACTACAGAAAATAAAAATAGAAAAAGAGATGAGATTGTAGTGTTGCATCCATAATAGCTCAAACTCGCCTGATATTTTTTTCTTGTTTTAATGTTATTTTCTCCATTCATCAAGGGAAACGTTAGTTAGAGGAAATGGTGTTCTCGGGTTAGTCCTAAAGGTATTTCATGGGGTTGAGGTCAGGGCTCGCAAACCTCTTCACACCAAACTACTTAAGTTTTAGTTTTTAAGTGTGTTCCTTGCATGTGTTTTCTCATGTACAATACTATATTTGCATTATTAACTAATCTTTTGCAACAAACTTTTGCATGTAAAGCCGTATTCTTACATGTTTGCTCTACATATAGTTCAGTCATAGCTGATTGTCAAGTGGAGCTTCTGTATACTTTTTAAAAAAAATAATTGTGATTCTCGGTGTTGATATGAGTTTTAACAAGGTACAAAAAGCTTATTTTGACTGGAAACAGCACTGCAAAGCCACTTATTTTAAGCCTTGGCATATGCATTAGTCTGAAAGGAGGAGGAAAAAAACCCGGGCTGTGTTAAGGGTCATAATGCAGTCACTTCAAGAGCCGTGCAATGACAACTAAGGTGACTTGAGCTCAGCGCCGTAGGGCCTTGCAGAAACTCTGTTAGTTGGTTCGTGGAAAGAGCAGACGTGCCGTGCCATGCTTCTGCCATTCCACTATTTGCCCCAAGGCTCCACGTGGAGGAGAGAGAATATTGTCAAACCTGTTCTCTTCCAGCTGGAGAGATAAGACTTTACACACCGCCAAACACATGACAGAGAGGTGCTCTGTTTTGTGTGTGTTTGTGTGATTGGGGGTGTGGTGCTGTCAGGGTCGGGTGTTTGAACGAAAGTCAAGAGAAAGTCAGAGAACTTCTAAGTCTTGCTTAAGGCCAACTGCATGCTTGAATACTTGAAGGCAAGAAGAGCAAAATAGTTTCACAGAAACGAGCTGTTTTGATTGAGATGATGTTTTACCGTCAAGACTCAAAAAAAAAAAAAAAAATCAAAACACAATGCCCGTTTAAGTAAATATCTCGATGAGAGACAATTCATTGGTTGTCCTTGTTATATACTGTGAAATGTCAATCATACTTAAAGTGATCCAAAACAGCAGATGTGAAATAATCAAAGTTGAAATGTAATTGTTTTTTTCTTCCTTTGGTGCTAAGTACTGTGCAGTATTTATATATATATATTCAGGCAAGCAACAGGTTGTCCTGGGTTGGAATGTATTAGAGAACTGTAGGCCAGAAAGACCACAGCCTGGCTTTTCATCTCCGTCATAATGGTTTTCCACACAAAACATCCTAATAGCTTCCATCCTGTATTAAATGGAATAATCGGGAATGAACCACAAACTCAAAGAAACAAATGATGTAATTGGAAGTGTTTGTGGACGAAACAAACAATCATATTACTAGAGTAGTCAGGCCGCAGTTGTAAATAAGAACTTGCTCTTAATTGTTTGCCTGGGTAAATATAGGTTAAATAAAAAAGTAGTACTAATTTGGGGGAATATAGAAACTGCATGAAAGCCACTTTTTATTTTTCTTATTTTTCAAATTTTGCTCGCTTAGTGTGTAACAGTTTGATGTGAAATTCTACTCATCTCACATCAACTCAACTCAGTAGTTTTGTCGTTGTAGATATGGCATGACTCCTTGTGACTGGCTCAATGTCAGCCCTTAGATCATTCAGAAGCTCCGAAATTGCTTTGCTGAACAGATGATATCTTTTTCACAATTCTCATTTCATGACTGATTACAGCTCTAAATATTCCCCGCTGCCTCTCATTTTTGTTACGCTACTTTTCACCTGGTTTGCATCTGCCTTTCAAAGGCTTTAAAAAATGAACACTCAATCAACACAATTCGCCTCTGATTTGAAAAATCACATTGTGCTAAATTCATCTCTTTGCATATACCGCACTTATATTAGTAATATTTTACTTGCCTCATTTGCAGTTGGATGTTGTACGCTTCATGCGTTGGGTCACAATTAGATAATGTAGTATATATAGTCAAAACAACTCATAATGATGGAGAATAACCTTTGCATCTCTCGACCCAAAGACCTCTGGACCTTGTAGGTGGTCTTAATATTGTGGCTGATACTCTTTAGTGAAACAGCAGGTTTTTGGTTGTCTGTGTGAGTGTGTGTGTATACGCACCCCTCTGTCTGTTTGAAACATTCCAGCACTGCACCCTTCTCCAGGGCTCCAAACTACTATTTGGTGGTCATGGTTACAGCCATACATCCACGTCAGCTCTTCAGACATATTTGTTTGGCTAGTGTAGCTATGTTCTGACAAAAAAGCCCACAGACTTTTAGCATAACACATGCTAATCTTGGGATTTTGTGCTTTGAAGAGGATTGCTGATCAGAAATTCAAACATATTAATTGAATGCTAATCTGAATGTTAATCCCCAGCCCCGAGGTCTTAAAGCATCCTGTCTTTCAACAACTGTTTATTTTTCATTTGCGATCCCTTTTTCATTTTCTCCAGCCTATGTTTGCAACTCGTAACTTTTAATATAAATTGAATTCCCTAAAGGCTGTTATAGGATGGCTTTTAGAGTGTGTGACCAGATTGGTGAGCAGTGACTTTGATGCTTAAAATATTTAGTATAATTAGAACTGAATTTGATGTTGGTGTTTTATCAAGTTTATTCATCAGTTCTGCAATAGATACAGCTCATGTTCATCTTTCAAATGTCAAAATTTTGCAAGATCGTTCATTTTTTCCCTGTATTAAAGTAAACAATTTTATTATTGTTTATTATTATTATTTTGTTTATTATTATTTTTATATTTCAATATGCTATGCTAAGATATGCTATTCTATGCCGTACTGTACCAAATGTGAGCAATTTATTTTATTGGTCAATATGCACACAAATGTAATTTCTCGAATAAATCATTTTGCATTACAATGTTGCAAAGACGAGTAAAACCAGTTCCGATAAAAAAATAAAATAAACCACAGGCGTGTCTTCACATTTTTAAATAAATAATAAATAAATAAATAAATAAATAAATAAATAAATAAATAAATAAATAAATAAATGTTTGATAAGATTGTCCCAGATTGTCTCCCATTAAAACGTTTACTTGTCAATGGGGGTGGACTCTGTGGTTGGAGTCCATCCTTCGTGGCGCCTCCCTGTAAAATCTTTCTGCAGTCAGTGCACTCCATAGTATATGAGGCTGTGTAAGATGAAGGGCAGTGCTATCACACGCATACAAACACTGATCTTGTGAAAAAAACATCTAATTCCTGGTTGCCTCACATTCTCTCTCTTCAAACTAATTTTGGTCTTAGACTGAATCTTTGTTAAGTAAACAGAGCTCCCTCATACACTCTACATCCATCACAATGATCTCCTGATCATCTCAGCCCCTTAAGACCTGGTCAAACTCTTTACTTTCTGCCAATACGCCAGAAGAACACAAGATTGCAGAGAAAGAAAAGAGAGGGAACGCACAGGGGCTTTTCACAGCCTTTCCCAGATTGTCTCCCATTCTTCTTTGATACCTATTAATCCAGTATCTTCCAGCGCTGGTAAACTCCTCAAGATGGACATTGCTTGGTTCGTGGTGGAAAGGGGTCAAGCTCCATTGGCCTCTGCGCAGTACTGTGGAATTTTTCATTAGTGCACAGCTGGGTCACAAGTGGCTCCAAAGCCGTCTTAATATTGTGTAGAACCCCAGATTAGGAGCGAAGAAAAGAAGCCAAAGCGCGATGCTCTCCACCAGACCCTGTCTTTGCATATTTGCAGACTTGTGCTTTAGAACACCTCATATTACTGTTTGTTTTATTTCTTATACACAGAACCTCCGGGTCAATAGTAATTATAAAGCCCTCCAATCCAAATGTTGTTTTTTAACCATTCCAGCACTGGATCAGCAAGTTTATTTTCATAAACAATATAGAATGTGTGTTTTTTCTTCTTTCTTTTTTCTTTTGCTTAATAGATTAAAAATTATTGTAAATGAACTAAATTTGACTTTATTAGAGATGAAATCATAATTGTTTAATAAGGAAAGTATAAATTATACATGTCAAGACTAGTCATTTGACCATTTCAACAAGTACATACAATTAAAATACTGTTTGGTAGTTCATGACACCAAAACAATTCCAGCTTATATTTTATGACTGAGATTTATTTTGTACAGTACATGTATTTAAAGGTCCTGGTGTGGCCAAAGTATTAAATAGCTCTCATATAAGGCAGACCAATAGCACTGCGAACTACAGTATCAAAACAAACTCGCTGATAAATCAGTGCTTCGCTTGTGTTGTAAAGGCCGAATTTGCAGAAAGTTGCACAAGGGGGAACCATGTTTCTGTGTGCAGTTATAGTCAGTTGGAGCTCTATAACATGTGATAGCCATTAGCCTTATTGTAGCCATCACTCTCTGTGCTCTCCCAGCTCTTTCAGAAGCTGCAATTGCTCCCAGTGGCTCGTCAACCAGGCCAAGCCCTCAATTGTTAGCTGATGCAGATTAGTTTGGAAGAGGACAAACAGAAACATAATGATTGCAAAATAGATCATTGTTCCTTGCGCATGTACTCAGAAATATAATACAATAATCTTTTGACTTATATTTATACATATTCTTGGTCATGTTCATATTATTCTTAAATTCTTGTTATTATTATTATTATTATTATTATTATTATTATTATTATTATTATTATTATTATTATTATTATTATCCACCCATCAATTATTATTATTGTTATTCACCCATCTATTATTATTATTATTATTATTATTATTATTATTATTATTATTATTATTATTATTATCATCATCATTATTAATAGTAATTTAGTTTAATTTGCGCATAGGGATAATTTTGTGTTTTTGTAAATCTTTACAGTGATAATTCATTATTATTCCGTTGCTGCGATCCCTTTTCTTCAATGGAGGTGGAAAAAAAAAATTAGCTTAAATGTGATGTTACACACATTTCTGATGCTCATGAACAGCAGCTGTCCAAACAGCATCCTATGTGCCTGTCTGCTTACTCTTGTATTTAGATGTGTACTTAGCCTCCTCTGCTGCCCAGTACACTGTCCCTTTCACTATGTCAGCTTTGTTCTACCTGTGTGGCTGGGAGGAGGATTATTTCCACCCTCAGAGAGGGAGCAGGGAGAAAGAGAAGAGAGGGATCCTATTTTCCCCTCAGACTCATTAGTGGATACATGTGAATGCGAAGCAGCCGCTCACTTGATGCTGCAAGACAATTCTCAGCACACCGCTTTCGGAGCCGCGCACAGAACCCGTGTGTAACATTATCGTATGCATGCTCAACTTGCAAGGCATAAGACACTTGACATAGTAACATACCCTGCTACATGCAAGCTTTAGGGCTTTGCGTAATCTAAAATGTGCGCTTGCCAAAGTGACATCATTTGAATAATGAATTGAGGTTTAGGATTTCTTTGTGCAGCTGTGCAGTTGCAGTATCCATGCACAGATATCAGACTGAGATGTCTGTTTGGCCGAAGACTCGTCTCAGGAGCTGCACATTCCTCAATTTGGGAGCTCACGCTGCCATAGAATTAAAGCGGCCATATTTATTTTCACACTAGCAGACTTGCGGGATAGATGATCCTGGAAAACACTTAGCTCCAAACTAACTGTTAGCCGTGTGTTTTCACAGATTCCGTTAAGATCCGTTGAGCAGCTTTTCCCCTAAGTGTTCTCCCTCTTCGAAGTAAGGCAGGTGCGGACGCGTGCACCGACACTTCCGACACGTCTCCGCTATTATCTTCGCCATGCCAAGTGCAATCAGGTCGTCTCATTCCTCCCCGGTGAGCTTTGGAGGCAGCCGGCGCTGCACTCCAGGGAGGGGAACGAGCAGAACCCCGTGGCCAGAGCCGGGTGATGAAGAAGGCACTGTTGGGCCATTAACGGTGTACACATCTCTGGTTAATGTGTTTTACTTTTACCTGCTGGGAGTTTAATTAAAAAACAAAGAGGCTCAATTTAAAGGCCATTATTATGCTAATGTTGTAAGCATGGGATGGTGATTAAGCAGCTTTTAGAGCTGACTGGAGCTAGCCCTTGGGAGCAGGAGGATGGCACTTTTTATTTGGCTTCATTACTCTCCATGAATCTATAGTCCAAAGAGAAATGCTGATAATATAAAACAAGGTCAGCCATTCCAATATTTTACACGGACAATATTTTTGAGGGGGAGGACACTGCATTCATGAGGATTGAAGGTCTTGCTTTCTTTCTTTCTTTCTTTCTTTCTTTCTTTCTTTCTTTCTTTCTTTCTTTCTTTCTTTCTTTCTTTCTTTCTTTCTTTCTTTCGTTTTTTATGTAAATCATCATGCAATTATTAAATGTCAACACTTGTAAATGCAACATTCTTTTGAAATGTATTTATTTAAACAAATCTATTCTTTTATTCAAAATAATCACAGCACTTTGAGACAGTTTTCAAATGTTCAAATGATTTTTCATGCCTAAAAATGTAGTTAATCAAAAATAAACTGTATACCTTTCCAAGATTTAGCATCAGCAAATTGGAGGGAAAAAGGAAATGTAAAGGGACTTCTGATGGCGTGTCACCCATCCTGTCCCGAGACCTTCTTCTGACCCGTCACACAGTCATCATGTCACACCCTCGCATGATTGGCGTGGCCGCAGGTTGCCTAGCCAAAACAATCTTAAAAGTAATAGTTTACAGCTGCTGCTGAGATAATCCTTATCCCCTCAGGCTCGGATGAGAGTCGCTGACATAAGAGGCTGAGGTGTATTGTTCCCGAAACTGTTATGGTATTACTCAGAGTACTGGTCAGCAAAATCCGAGTGTGTCGCACGTGTTGCTAAATGTAGCATGATCAATTCATCACCCCCCCACCCCTTCTCCCTTAGGCTTCTCAGTACTTTCTTTCATCCTGCCCAGTCCTCCCGATGTTTATCACTGCAGCAGAAGCATTAAATGTAATGTCTGTGGAAGGGAAATCATTGGCAGCATGCGGTGAGAGCTTAAGATGTTGTCACACTTTAAGTTGCCTATAATCTGTTCAAAGGGATAGCGCATAGTTCTCCAGAGTGCCTGTAAAAGGGGAAAGAAGAAGATACTGAAGTCTCTCAGCTGTACTTGGCCAGCCTGAAGTGTTCATCAGACAAAATAAGTGCTGCTCCCTGTTGTCCTTGTCTTCTATATAATACTTTTTACTCTTGGCTGTGTCTTTATATATTTCCGAAAAACACCGCTTTACCACCAGTGTGATAATCTGTCAGAGTCGATGAACCCAATCACAGCTAAATTGAGAAAGAACAGACAAGGGATTACAGGTATGTGGACACAGGATTAAAAAGAAGGACGTGATGAGTCCTCTGGGAGCCAGCTATGTGCTGAGATAGGCCCTTTTTCTTTCGTTTATGAGTCCGTCGGGGAGGCCTAGGTAAATATTGACAGCCCTCTGCTTGAGATGCGGCTATTGATCCACAGAGGAGGCGCTCATCCCTTGATCTGTGCGCTCAGGTGTGGGAGGTGGAAAGCGAAAGGCAGGATGGGAATTGTTGATGCTGGTGGTCCTGGCTGCGACAATTGGAGTCATGTTACACAGGCAGCTGCACGTCCCCGCGGTCAGCCAGTGGTTCATGTAGAGGTTGGAAATGACACCACGCCAGACAAAAAACGACAACATTTTGGAGCTTGTCACTACCGCTTGCCTTCCTTGCCACTTGACTAACAGCTTGGAAGTATACAGCGTGAAAATATAGAGCTTGGAAATAGCCAAGAAATAATTATATACCTACACTTTTTCCGTCACTAAAGATACAACATTGGAGTTTTTTGCAATAGTATCTCCCGTGTCTTTATTCCATCCATCCATCCATCCATCCATCCATCCATCCATCCATCCATCCATCCATCCATCCATCCATCCATCCATCCATCCATCCATCCATCCATCCATCCATCCATCCATCCATCCATCCATCCATCCATCCATCCATCCATCCATCCATCCATCCATCCATCCATCCATCCATCCATCCATCCATCCATCCATCCATCCATCCATCCATTCTTTGAACCCTTAATCCTCACCAGGGTCAAAGCCAGAGCAAATGTTCTGCCGTCCATGTATTCATTTAACATAAAAAACAATCGGCCAACTAATACAAAAAAAATACCATAGCCATACATCTAGATAGGATGCTCTGGGCTTCTTTTTTTGAAGAGGGACATCCCAGTATAGATTTTGACTCTTGTAATGTTATCACAGATCTGCTTGTTGTCGACATGAAATCATTTTTTATGTCCTCTGGCCTGCCTCCCGCTGGCACGTTGGCCCAGTGGCCCCGGACCTCAAACCACTAATCAGGTAATGTTGGGGAGGTTGAATGGCGTGCCTCCCCCTGGTCAACCTTCACTGCTCACACAGCGGTGTTGTTTTAAAGAGCATTCTTTAGCAGCTGAACTTGGAAAGGTATTAAAGTGGGATTAGGCTCCTCCACAATCCACTGCTTGTGTCATTCAGGGAGTTTGTGTTCTCCTCTCCCCACTGCCACCTCCCCACTCCTCTTCTGTTTGATTGTGGCGAGCCGCAGGAGTGGGCCTGACTGTGCCTTTCAAAGGAGAGGGGTAGGGTTAAATCCCTAGTCCACTGCTCCCTGCTAATTCTCCTTGTTCCTTAGAGAAGGATTTACTTCTGCTGCCAGATTCTCAAAGGCCCTCTCTGCCCATCCGAAAAGTCGCCGTTGCCTTCCTGTGGAGGTGTGGTTGCCATAGAAGGGGCGTCATGCATGGCTATTCCATCTGAACCCCGCAGAGAATGGGGACCAGGGGCTGAAAACAGGCAGAAAGTCCGGATTAGAGTCGAGGACAAAGCAGGACAGGAAGATTCCAGAAGGGACGAATAGGAATTACAGCAGCAAAAATAATGCAAAGTGACAGAGAGGGGAAATAGAAAAATAATGGCTTACAAGATTAGACTCGGTGCACGGAAGAGAAGAAAGGAACGGGGGCTGAATGAGAATGTTTTCATCTAGATGAGAAGATTTGAGAGAGCGGCTGTAGGTGAATGCAGACTCCTGAACATATCCAAACCGTGCTAACAAGTCATTTCCTCAACTTTTCGCTCTCTTTCTTAGCCTAAGCCGTCAATCATTAGCTAAACATTAGAGCTGGGAACTTGTCTTGAGAGATTCATCACTTCTTTCCACTGATCCCAGCATGTAACACACTAATCCTTCTAAAAATGTGCAACTAGTTCCTGAATATTCAGTTTTGCCAGGGTGAGCTTTTTCTTTTTTCTTTTTCCCAAATAAAGAAAAAAAAAAGTGCTTTCTGATGTTCCTTTTATCAAATGGACAAGCCTAGTAGTTTGTTTAGAAGCTACAGTACGTCCACGTTGCCAGTTCACTTAAAAAAGACGGACGCTTGTTTTAGAAAGTTGCCAACATTTCTTTCCACTTTTTCCATAGTTGAATAATAATCTTCTTAACTTATTGTAATAAATGGAAGATTATAGGATTTTCTGAACCTTGCTTGGGCTAGATTGCTGCTGTGTGAAGGCTGAAAAGTTAATAACGTTTAAACATGTTCTATACACTGCACAGTTGTGTCAAATGCAGGTAGATTGGACTTGTTGATGTGTAATTAAGGTAACATAAAAAGCTGGTTGCATTGAGCAATAGTGACGCAATCACCTTCAAAGATAGCTGCATGCAGTCAACAATAGAAACCACACTTCTTTCCAGCATGCATACAGCTGCCGGGTGCTGCTTGCACACGTGTTAACACAGACAAACACACACACCCTATCAGCACTCAATCAGCACCAAGAACACGATTACCATGACAAAACCCTCTTCTCATATTTACACATTATATTCATCACCATCGCTCATCCCTGCCCCGAAACAGTCCATGATGTTAAATAGTCCTCTCGTTGCCTCCCTGCGTCGCACAATGAAATAGATGCTCACCACAAATAGATAGGCGGCTGCCAGCTGTCTTCCTCACCAGGGCAAACAAAGACGCTGCTAATAAATCCAGCTTTACGGCTGGACAACATCAACCACGCTCGATGCCTCCTTGCTTCATTTTTATATGGCTTCTTCTGAACAAGCAAGCACAAATTAAATGACTCAAAGTCACCAATGAAGCAATCCAAGCATTTTACTGAATGATCACAAAAGAAGACGAAGGTATTGGACAGACGACCCAAGCGGTGTTGCAACACGGAGGCATGATGTCAGATTGTTAGATAAGATATGACACTCAGCAGTCAGTAATGAATCATGGACTCTGATATGCTAACTGATGCATCCAACATCAGCGGCCATCTAGCTGCAAACATCTTCCAAGAATGTTACATTTAATTTATTTCAACTTCACTACACAACAAAACTGACCAAGATGATGACCATTTTCAGCTTTTCAGCCTGCCCCAATCCAATTATCAACCCAATCTGCTGTGTCAAAATTAATTAACCCAATGTTGGGTAAAAACAAACCAACAATACTTACCTCTGTTATGTTTTTTTTTTTTAACTTTTCTGTAAAACTATAATTTTGGAGAAAAACAAATGTTTTTTTTCATCTATAGGTTGTTTGCAACCAAGTGCAGCGGGTGCATGGAGAAGATTGCCCCGACAGAGTTTGTGATGCGAGCTCTGGAGTGTGTCTACCACCTGAACTGCTTCTGCTGCTGCGTGTGCGACCGCCAGCTGAGAAAAGGCGACGAGTTTGTCCTGAAGGAGGGTCAGCTGCTGTGCAAGGTCGACTATGAGAGGGAGAAGGACTTACTCAGCTCGGTCAGCCCAGATGACTCAGACTCAGGTGAGCCCCGTGCGCCCTTTCACAGAAGAGTGAGAACAGTACTGAGGTGCGACCATCACATGACACTGAGGTGTTGGGTTTTATGCGTGCGGTGCCATTGCAGTGACAGCTAGCTCTGAGGTCCTAACTGGATTCAAGTGGTGTTCACATGCTATACACACACACACACACGCACACACGCACGGACACATGCACACTCACTGACTACAATTTTAAGCATACGTGCACATCTTCTACCATCAAGTATAACACACAATCTAATGTGTTATGTTTACTTTTGTACACTGTAAAAATTTGTGTGTAGACTTTACTCAATAACATTTCATTAAGCAGTTGCACAAAATAAAATCAACATTTTTATTGTACTTTTTTTCATTATAGGTGTAGGTTGTTTTTATCGGTACTTGACATTTACTGGCCAGCAATATGCATTCATTCAACAGAACCGCTTATCCCCACGAGGTTGGCCGGCGTACTGGAGCCTATCCCAACAGTTTTTGGACAGTAGGAGGGGTACACTTTGAACTGGTCGCCAGCCAGTCACAGGGCACACATAGACAAACAACCACTCACAATCACACCAAGACACAATTTGGAGTGGTCAGTCTTTGTTTTTAAGTTGTGGTGTGAAACCGGAGCAGCCGGAGGAAACCCTCACAGAAAACATCCAAACTCCACACAGGAAGGCCGAAGCTGTAATTGATTTCTGCACCTCTGAACAGTCACCGTGCTGTCTTGCCAGTGATATCAATTTATTTATCTGATCGCTAGTTATATTTTGAAGTGGTGTCAAACTGCACTGCTCAGAGGTGTTTGCAATCTTTGGGTTGCCTGCAATATAACATGTTTTAATTCCTTATCTCTAATTAATCCAATTCATCAGCTCTTATACTGGATTGCGCAGGTGTAGCTAAAGATGTGGTCCGTGAGCGTATCGAAAAGATAACAACGAAACCATGATTTATCCTTAAACAGCTGCAATTCGGCAGACATCACTTGCTGGAAAAGCTTACAACAATACTTGATCTGTTGTTTTGGTAGCTTTCTAATTCGAGCAGGGAGCACAAGTTTATGATACAGTAGGAAGTGGATCCAGCACTCAGCCAAGCCCCTCTGTTCTAATAGCTATCCATGCGTGGGCAGGCTGTGGTGCTGGAAAGAATTAAATCACTGTATCATGGTGAGTGACAAAGGGATTTGGGGCCTTTCTGCACAACGCCTGCATCTCCGCTCTTATCGGCTCGAGTGTTCCTCGCCCATAGCCTCCTCACACAATGAGGCAGGTCGCCAAGTCTCACTGTTCACTACCATCTGGCTCACATTTAAACACGCACAAAAGCAGGGAATTTGTCAAATACATCTGTGCCTATGTCAACTTTTGTCAACTTGTGGGAATATTTGCTCTGCCTCATCCTTGTTCGCTCGTGTCCCAGAGTATCGCACAGGCTTTTGTGCATGTCTCCAAATTTCAAGATGGAGAAAATGTTGACATGAACAGAGGTTAACCTTAGTATGTGCTAGACAGAATATATATTTGCAATAGACAAATGTATTTACACATCAGAACCAGACACTAAGAAATCATGTTTGCCTCTCCCAAAAATGTTTTATTCATACTCAGGCTAGATTCGTTCACTTTAAAGGAGTTATATCATGCTAAATCTTTTTTTTTTTTTTTTTTTTACTTTTAGCCATCTTAAATTGGTAATACCTCACCAAAAAGAAACGCAAATTTACATATCTGCTCATTCCTCTGCTCGACTGGGTCCTCACTGTGTGACGTCATTGTGTGAGGAGCTACCCCGTACTGCTCCTGCAGAATAAACACACACCCATTTTCTCAGAGCAGCTGCCCCTGAAACTTAAGTCGACATGCGGCTGTTCTGATGTTAGTGCATCAAACAAAGTCGAAAATGTTTCTGTTTTGGTGCATTAGATGAGGGTTTTTTTCCATGTAAATTGGCTTTTCAAATTAATTTAAATTTCACAACAGTGGTACAATGTCATTGCCATTTTCTCCTTCAGAGTTTTACTTTTCTTTTTTAATGTAGTTTACACTTATTTTCTTTTGGTCTAATATCCTGCTTGTGACAATAAAAATATAACTCTAAGTTAGCTCTTTCTTATGCTTCATTGTAGAAGATGCATTCTCCATATGTCCGAGCACTACCTTTGTTAAACTTAACATAGTATTCTTATCAGAGATTGATTCGGTGCAAATCAGCTAAAGCTGAGGGC
Organism: Syngnathus scovelli; assembly: GCF_024217435.2. NCBI lineage: Eukaryota > Metazoa > Chordata > Actinopteri > Syngnathiformes > Syngnathidae > Syngnathus > Syngnathus scovelli. Next base: position 14,405,230 of record NC_090849.1, on the reverse strand, counting down.
AATATGTTACAAGTGACACAGTGTCCAGTCTAATGATAAATGGACATACTTCACTGTGCACTCCAAGCGCACGCTGTAGATGTCTGTGAGTGCAATCATGCATGTGACAAGTTTTCGTTGGAAACTAATTGATAACCATATTCAAAACACATGCGTGTCCGTTGAATATGCATTTGTAGTGTGTGAATCTTCTGGAAGAGCGAAGAATACATGTATATTCATCAGTAGCCTGTCACAGACAAAAGGGTGTAGTTAGTTCAAACGTACTGATGATGCAAACTCTTGCAGAAAAAACTGACGATGAGGAATTGGACATCAAGCCTGAGAAAGGAGGCATGGGAGGCCAGGGAAAAGGGGATGACAGCAAGGATCCCAGGAGACCTAAAAGACCACGGACCATTTTGACTACTCAGCAGAGACGAGCTTTCAAGGCCTCCTTTGAGGTATCCTCAAAACCTTGCAGGAAGGTACGTATGAGGCTGCAATAAATAATGTTGGGAATGCATTTTTGATCACATCAACATTTACTCATTCATTTTGAACATGTTTGGCCTAATAAACAGTCAAATAAGCTGCAGTACATTCGAAGTTTCATTTGAACCAATTGAGTTTTGAAGCTGATATAATAAACATATTGCAATTGAAGTGCCTCCAAAGTTTTGACGTGGCCAGCGACAAAAGAAAAGGCGGCATTTCCAAGGTCCCTAAAAAACAAAGCAAATGCTGGAACATGCCTGGTTTATAGCATGATGCTGTATGTTTATACGTTGTTCATGGTGCTTAAAATTATTGTCTTCAGGTGAGGGAGACGTTGGCTGCAGAGACAGGGCTCAGTGTTCGGGTGGTCCAGGTGTGGTTCCAGAACCAGAGAGCTAAGGTGGGAGAAACTAGACGATTTGCGCACGTAATGGACAGCCCTTTTCCATCTTGAATTTACAGAAAGAGTCCAGTGAATAAATCACCAAAACTATGTGTGTTAAAGTTATCACTGCATTCCTTTCACGACTGCAAAACGAAAAGAAATATCACTTGAAGTTGCAAATCTAGCACACTGATGCACTAAATGTCTACGCCCTCCCTCAGGCCGATGACTATCTTGTAAAATCCTTTGATTCTTGACAATGAAATGCACTCCGATACAGATTTCATGCAGTTCACGCGAGGGTGAAGAGCCTGAAGCATCCTTTCTAAATTAAAGAGCGCATGTTAGTTTTGGGAGTTCCTCTCAACTTTGACTCTTTCGTTTAGATGAAGAAGTTGGCCAGAAGACAGCAGCAACAACAAGAACAACAGAATTCCCAGAGACTTGGGCAAGGTAGTGACTGAGTACACACGAGGAGCTTTTACTCTCAGCTGTTGCTCTACTTTTATCTCATTTTACAGTATGACTGCAGTATGAGTCAACAAGAAAATATCTTTAAAAACAAAAAAATCTTCACAAATCAACCAAAAAAAATCTTCCTCCTTTAAAAAATATAGAATATTTTGTTATTCTCTTTAATAGTACAAAATCAGCAGCACACTTAAGCGTGCACAATATACACTACACTTTAAGTGACACGTTTTGATGATGAAAAAATATACATATATTCACTTTCCACTACATTTTACATTTTAATCATATCCTCGTGGCAAAGATATTACATGCAGGATGTGTTTTACGTGAACATAAAGCCATGATGAGCATATAAAAGAAAAGTACTAGAGCAGCACTAAAATGTCATTGAAAGATGATCTTCCCCTTATGCTTCTTTATTGTTCACAATTAGTTGTAATTCTCTCAAGCAAAAAAAATATAACATTAAGTTGTTAAATACACATTTTGCCCAGATTAAACAATATATAAAATTTGTGAACAAAAACACATCAAATGTAATTTAAAAGTTATTTTTGAAGACTTTGTGGACAGATAGAATTGTGCGAGCAGTTTGGATTGCCTTGGAAGAAGCCCCCAGAGCTGGGTCTTCATCAGTCACTTTGCTCAGAGCAGTGTTTGTCAAAGGAACTGGCAATAGGACTGTAGCCGAGTGCGTTTCAGGAGGTTTCCAAGGTAATACCAACAAAGGCATGCACGCCAGTTCGCTATTTGGAGCTTGTGGCTACCTCACAAGAACTGCCCTTTTTTTTCCCATTAGTCTTACTTGAATGGCTAAATAAATCATTGCAAAATTCGACACCCTCAATCATTATCACCTATATAATAAAAATGATCAATACATTTTGTGTTCGCAAAATCTCAATATATGTTTGTGTGTGTGTTTGTCTGTGTGCGTGCGTGTGTTTTGGAATGGATCTTTTTTTTTTCCTGATAATACAAAAGTCCTCTGTTGTGGGTTAATGGATTATCATATCATATTGTCTGACAGAAAATGACTATCAGTAATTTAAGAAATAATAAAGTAATTACAAATAAATAGAATACTACCCCATGGTTTATACAAAAAAATGAAACAATAAAAATCAAAGTGTTGTAATGTACAACAATAAGTACTGGGAATTTTAAATTAGAAAATAAAAATATTCTAATGCGTGCCTGTTCAAAAACACAAGAAATTACATGCACAGGTGACTGCATGGAGATTTATCTTCGAACAATCCAACAATTGTTCATTGTGCAAACTTGTCCTCATATGCGCTCGCTTTCTTGCAGAAGTAATGTCAAATCGAATGGAGGGGATGATGAGCTCCTTCACACCTCTCCCACCGCCACAGCAGCAGCTGGTTGCCATGGATCAGAATGGCTACAGCACAGACCCATTCCAACAGGGGCTTACCCCCCCACAAATGCCCGGGGACCACATGAACCCATATGGTGAGCATCCAGTAACCCCCGCTTACTTGTCTGCCCCCACCCCCATTGATCAATCTCATAGCTCCCCAGCGTGGAACATATTTTCAAGCCACAGCAACCTGATTTAAGTGCCAGCAGCTTCTCCTCCCACATGAGATAAGATACGCGTTTGTGTTTGGGGGATCATGTGGTTTCAAGATCTCTGCCCCCAAGTTTTGAGACATCCCGTTGCTGATGATGTTGGCGGTTAGAAACATGTGCTCGGTCAGTGTGGGAGACTGGGGGTCCTATCTGCCAGCACATCAGGAAGCGAGCGCAGCTCGTCGCAGATTTTGCTAAGACATTAAATTGCAAACGAGAGGAGGGGGAAAATATCAGTCAATCAAGTTTTAATCCACAGGATGTTCCTGGAATAACACTTTTCAGAGTGATGTCCTCAACAAAGCCCAGAGGGACCATTTCCTCAAGTTCATAACTTCTTTATAATTTGCCTCCATTTAGTTCTTCTTGATAGTAAGAACCTAAATCCCCGGTCTCATCACTCTCCTTTGGTTTGGGGAAAAGAACAATATTGGCAAGGCATTAAAAGATATGTCTCAAAACACTGTCCCCATTTTGTGCACTATCATTAAGATCCAGAGTGTAATAAAGTTAACTATTCCCTTTAGAAAAATAACATGTTGAGGTTTTATGAAAGGCGTAAACAGTTGCTATTAGCCAGATCTTTTAGGAGGAAGCCCCTTGTTTACATGCGCCCTCACAGAGCACAATTGTCCCAGCGAGGGCCGCAAAAAGTGAGCTTTGATGATATCTGAGGAAACAGTTTTCACAATTGTGATGACACAAAAACACAATTCCTCATCGTGACAATTAGTAATTCTAATTTCCCAGCGCTACCATCAATTGCAAGATTATAGTGATTTGTGCATTTGTTGCTTTTTATCCCTCTGCTTCTGACAGATTGTGTGCTTTATTCCACACAGGTAACGATTCTGCATTCCACGACATCGACAGTGACACGTCGTTAACCAGCCTAAGTGACTGCTTCATGGCATCATCAGAAGTCAACTCCATGCAGGCCCGTGTGGGGAATCCAATCGACCGCCTGTACTCCATGCAAAACTCCTATTTTGCTTCATGAAACGACAAAGAAAGGATGAGGGGGAAAAAAACGGCACAGAACAAACTGCGCATCTCTACCGAAAGCCTTCCGTTCGGGAGTTTGTAATCAAGCACGGATACGACAGAAGAAAGCACCTGCGTTGGCTTTCTCCCGGTTATGCGTGGACGCTTACTCCAAGATTGCAAAACCACTTGTAGGACAGTGAAGAAAACAAGACTTGTTAATTGTTAGAAACCATTCAGTAGGATCGTTCATCCCTAACAGGAGATCCGTATTACTCTTTCCTTGGTTCACACGTAGATATTAAAGCCGCTGATACACTCTCAAACCAAATAACAGCGTGAATTTATACAGTGCATGATCAATTGTGAACAAAACATTTCAAATTCATCCCCCTCGGTTAAGATGTGGTGTTTGGATTGTTTCTTCTTAACACTACATGGTTTACCGCTCGCATTTTGATCACTATGGATAGGTACTAGATATTGTGTTAATAGTAAATAGGTGCAGCATGTCTGCGAGCGTGACTGTACATTTGTGTGTTTGAGAGTTTGTGGAGAGAAAGAAACGTTTTCGACGACTAAGAAAAAAAAAGGTGGAGAATATGGTGAACTAGTAAGATCAGTGAAATGTAAATAATTTTCCGAGGCAAATTGGATGTGCATGTTAAAAATGGAAAGCATTCTATTTATTTAACTATAACAGGCTCTTGAAGGTACATATTAAAAATGAAAAGCTTTATTTAAAAAGGAGAACTTTTTTGTTGAGCAATTAGTGAGTTCACAAGTTTCACAACTTATCTGTGTGCCATTTTAATATGAAGATTAACCCCTTTCCCAAGCCGAGCTGTAAATGAGCAATGTGCTATTTATTTCGTACAGACCATACACTCTTTGTTGTCATTGTCATATGTGCATTCTCAAAATGTTAAAGTTGCTAATTGACCAAAGTTGACTGGTTTGATGAATAAACAATGTCTTTCTCCTGATCACATTGAACCAATGGCCTTATTCAGAGTACTGAATTTAAAACATTAAATAACAATAACATGACAAATATTTATTCAGTTGCATAATTGCGACAGGAAGGGTCAAATGAGGTAGTCTTGCACAAATCCTTGTCAACAGCTCAGATTTCAAAACTGACAGCAGGCTTATACGTTTCACTCTGTTAGAGGCCAGACAAGGACATTAGTTTCTTGTTTATGATAAACCTTAATCCATGTGCTGCAGTGTGGACATTGTAAACAGAAGCACAAGTGAACCATCGCTGCTGATTTTCAGGAAACTGATTGAAAAAGAGCAGTTTTGCAAAGAATGAGTTAAAATCATATTCGACAAAGAAGAAAATAGTGTATGCGGACTATAATAGGGTATATATAGTATGTTGCATGAAGAAATTATGACTTTTTTATGGCTGCACAGGTGATTTCTAAAAAGATTGTAACATCAACATTACAGACTACCATTCATAACTTCCATCAATCCATTATCAAAATCACTTATCCTCCAATTGTTACAAATTGTTAGTTCAATTAAAAATGCAAAAAACAACAAAGTATCACAAGTTCAGTTCCAATTCATAAAGACATTATAAACTGATTAAAATTCATGATAATAAACAGAATTCTAAGAACGCGTGGTACAGATAATATTGTCAATGGCTGTGGCCACTGGACGGGCTTGGATTACTTCAACGCATGTACATACAGTGATAGATGGCAACACCATAGGTGACAGCAATGAAATCACAATAAACAAACAAACCAACATTTTGAGTTGGTTAGAGTGAAAGGAGTGGCTGTAGCCCTACAACACTGGAGCGTAAACCTCGCCCAGGTCCCGAGGCCTCGTATGGCGGCTGCTTGCAAGAGCCACCTGGGTGTGCTTTCATCTTTCATCTCTGTGACAGCTTGTTCCGACAGTCATGTTTGCTTCCACCCTCAATCAGCATTGTCACATGAACACACAGATTCCAAAAACTCTCCAATAATATTTGTTGTTGTTTTGCAAGACTATGCTCTTACTGTGAAAGGGACACCCTGAGTAAAGGGAGCTAGAGATGTCAAAGCTTTGAAACATTCCAGCACTAAATCTCCACTATCAAGATGACACCCAGGTTTCAAAATCTCTTCACGTGTAACACCTCAAGGTGACGGATCCCCAGAGGCAAAATGCTGTGACATTTGGAGCCATCTTTGTCAGTGGTGGAAAATGTTAGAAATATAGGAAATGTTTTCTCACGACTTTCTACCTTTACTTTAAACATTTAAAAACATACCAGTTCCAACCCCTTATTTTCTCCAAATAGTTGTTACTTCTTCTCAAACTCTACAGATGACAACTGGATTTTAAAAAGACAAAAAAAATTAACCACTTCTAAGATCTGGATTGATTGAGATCTAGGGCAGTTATAAGGTTGAAAACAGGGACAGCAGAAGAATGATGTGAACTAAGGGCCAATAATGGCAATTGCAAGAGATTCGGTGTCATGACTCGTCCCCGGTTGTTTTATTGTGTGTTGGTTGTCATGGTTTCTGTCCGCGTCGGTGTACTCGCCCCTCCCTTCCTGTGTCTACTCACAATCAATGTACTAATTACAGTCGCCTGCCTCTCGTTACCTGTCTCGTATTTAAGTCCTGTCTGCGTGTCACTCCCTCCCGGGTCGTTCTTGTTTCTTGGTTCCTGTCTTTGTCAGTTCTGTTTCGGTTAGCCAGTCTGTCGGTTGGTCCGTTAAGTTATGTCTGTTTGCCGGTTCTGTTAGTTTGTTCCCCTTATCCTCTCTTCCAACTACCTTTTCCCTTCAATAAACCCTGGTCCAAGCTGCATTTGGTCGCCCTGCTCCATTCCGATCTGTGACATTCGGGGAAGCAAGTTATTCCCCATTTGTGGATTTATGAGACTTGTTGGATGTTTTTGACGACAATAATAATTTGATTTCCTTCCAAACCTGAAATAACAAAGCTTTCAACATTCTCTGTCTAATTGAATGTAATGTTGTAGTTCTCTAGATTGATCGAGGTCTCAAAAACACATTTTAAGGGACTTGGTCTCATCTCAAAATCAAAGCCATTTATACTCGGTCTTGTCTCAGTCTTGGACAGGGCGGACTGGGGATTTCTGATCAAGACCGGTCGAGACCAGGCTAGTGCAACTGTGAGCAAGCGCAGAATGCAATTGTTGCGCTTTTTTTCCTGGTGTTGCCTGTAGTGGCCCTGCACACAAAGTGGATAGACAAAGACAGCTGGAGATGCACCGCTCCCTAAATATTTGAAAAAAATATTGGAAAACCTGTCAGTAATTCCTTATAAATGGTTTGATTTCATAAATTCATTTGCCAAGTAAATAAAAAAATAAAATAAAACAATTCTTGTTCTTTTGGTTAACTGCAAATTAATTTTGACACCTCTGCTTTTTGTTACTTTACTCAAAGGGATAAATCAATCACTAATGCAAATGTTCTTTGCCACCTTCAGGCAACACTTTAAAACATTTGGCCAGTTCCTGAAAAGTTTGTTTTGAAAGTTAATTTCAACCAGAGTGCACGGAATGGCCTTATACAATCCTTATACAAAACCTCTAAGATATTTTCCTCACCTCCTGTTTTGGGGCTTCAATTTTGACAAACAGTAGAGCCAATGAGTGACTATAATCAACGTCATTGCCTGTTCGTTGGGTGAGAATCAGCCAAAGAAGCCTCTCAGAGGTTGAGGTAAGTGTGGTCTCAATATGAAAACAGTGAAGCTGAAACCTGAGCTGGAGCCTCAGACGGACACACACACGAACTCATGGCGAATTAAGAGCCGCCCTTCAGTAAACGCTTCACACGTTTACTCTTCTGCTGTCCTCTAACCGCATAGGAAATGAGCCCAGTGACAATATTTTCACTAGATAGTCAAAATCCTGAAATTTCTCCCCGTAACACAATTGGAGGTTTGTGGTGGCAGACCTTTAGAAAACGTCTGTCTCGTGATCTGTTGTTATTGTAACGGTAAATTCAAGTACGTTGCTGCCTGAGCAGAACAAAACCAACAGCAACATTTGTTGAAAGTCTTCAGTTTTGGGCAATCACACAACACTTTCAAAAGGCTATATTTCGGGATAACTACGAAAGCATGAGCCAAAAATATATTTTGCAGGCTAAATACAGTCTAAAGGTATCATGATTTCAGAGAGTTCACAGGAGTTCACAGTAAGTCCCTAGCCGGAGCAAAGGGGCGCTTTTGGGTGTTTTCATTGGGCATTTTCCATGCTGTGTGGTTAATTGTTAAAGGGAGATATTTAACCAGCGGCTGCCACATATTTTTTTTTGTGCCTTGAGGGTTTGTGTGATGGCATGACAGGCTGTAGTTTGGTTTGACCAGAAACATGGCTCTCAGCCAAGTGTCTTTGCAGCAGTGTGTGTTGCTTTATTGGGGTAGTCTGCAGTTCAAAACGCCGCTGCCTTGACTGTTTGCGTGATATTATGTACGTGAGGAAACACAGGTTTACCAAGAACATGAGCCTATTTTGACTTGCAATGAAAAAAAATTCTTGCACCAAATGAAAATAAAGGAGTTGCATTCCATTATGTATCCCTCCATGCTGAGAACCAAAAGTTCATTGCACACATTTATTTGATATGCTGCCATGTTTTAACCTCTCGCCTCTTTCCCTGTCCTGAGAAAAGATGGTGTGGGATTCACCTCTCAGTGCCCAGGGTGCAGATAGAGCCCCGGATAGTGGCTCAGTAATCCCCCTCAGTATTGGAGCTCATCTGTTTTGCTTTTCGTTTTTCTGCATTATTAGTGCTTATTGGTACATGGTCCAGGAATGTGGCCAGGGTGTTTGAAGTGAAGGAGGAAGGTGATGCCAGGGGCATGAGTTGAAGGAATGATGACCTTAGGGTCTAACACAAGCCAGCACTTCTAACCTCTAAGAGCCTTTCTTGATGTTGGAATCCAAGCCCCGCCCAATCACCTATCTTAAAATCCCTTGACTTTCCCAAATACTCTGGAGAATTATGGATCCAGGTTTGCGAATCAAACCAAACCTTCTCTCTGCTGTGTGACTTTTTAAAGATATATGTACAAGTGGCGGGGCGGAGGGATGACTGCATGTTCTCTTTGTATAAGGAAAAACTAGAAATGTTTCTCCAATGTTTACACGGTAAATAACGTCATTGCATTATGCAAAACTGCAGATCTGAATCAACAACTTGACACACTGTTAACACAAATAATTGTACCGTATCTTTTTGTCTCCCCGCGTGATGCATATACACCTCCTTGTCGGTCCAAGGACACCAGTATTAAAGCTGTCAGTGAGCGAGATAAAGCCGACTATCCTGTCCACAAGGTTTGGAGAAGAGTTCAGAGTGCAGTTCAGGTTACTCTGACAATTTACAAATGATCACATCAGTAAGGATCCACTTTATGTGTTACTCCTCTTCTTAAAACATGTTAGCATATAAAAAGAGGAATGTTTGAAGTCTTTTTTTTCTCGTCTGTTTTAACACAATCCAGTTAGAAAGACACTAACTCCCCATTTCTGGTCTGGATGAAGAGGAGAGAAAACATTGCCCTTGCTCAGGAATGAACTTCAGAGCAAAATTGCTGTCCACAGCAACTCTTACAAACATTAACTCTGGACGTTGGGATACTGAGAAGGACAAGGTGAGCCCTCAGCTGTATATTTAAGCGCTGCAGGTTTTGACAGAACTCACCTGTGAGGCTGATAAATCACCGTCAGTGTACACGGCAAGTTAAGCGTGGACAGACAGTAAATCTGAATGTCAACAGCTAAGTCAAACTGTTGGGAATTCCGTATTTGGCTTACTTCCTGTCATTTTTGCCTTGTTTTCAATGTACCCTTGATGAGTGTGATGAGAGGTGCAGCGCTCTTGTGAACATCACTGATTTATTCAACATATTACTTCTTGGAAAATAAAGCTTGACCTTTTTTTTCCAAGGTTGTGTCTTACAAGTCATCTGCCTTGTTGCGTGTTCATTTGTTTAGATGAATTAGATATAAGCCACGGAATTCCATACAGACCTTTATAAAGCTGTAAATCTTGTGTCACACAGGCTATCGATGCTGTACTTAGAGTGGAGCTATTGCTCTGAGATTTAATGACCTTTGTGTCACATTTGACCTCCTCGATGACCCGCACTGACATGATAATGATATTTTTTTCGAAGACAGGGGTCAGTGCTGTTCTGCCCTGAATGACCTTTTAAATTGTAGCGTGCAGCAACCTCATCATCAGTTCATCAGGACAATTAATAATCCATAATGTTAGATATGAATATCATTTATCAGCTGGAACGCTGTCCAATTCCCCTCGAGGTGAAGCTCCTAGAAAAAACGCTTTGATTTGAGGCCCATTGATTAGCCTCATGCTCCCCTCCAGTTAACAGCAGACAATCCTTCTTTGCGCACAGCTTGGTCTTTTAGTGTGTTTTTGACAGTTTTATTATGAAGACTAAAGGGACACAAATAAAGTGCACATGAGCAGCCTCCGCTGGTGCGCGCTCCAAAAGGTTAGTAAATTTCACCATATGGATTTTTGGTGCCTGGCCTAAATGTCATGGCTTAATTATTAACTGTGGAGCAATTTGGCAAGAGATTTGCTCTTTTACAATATTGCAGTTCCCGGTGAGGTTAAGTGTTGACACTGCAAGGAAGGCCATTGTCCCTCTTCCGTGTTTAATGAAGATGTACTTAAAGATGAAATGTTTGGTCTGGTATAGACGGTATGACCTTTAGTAAAGTCATACCTTTGTAAAACATGTACATTTAAAGAAACAAATGTTATTATGCTGCAACTAGATTTTTATTTATTCATTGCGGTGTACTGCAACACATTCGATCAACAATTAGTTTTGAGCGACTGCGGCGGCATTATCAGTGAATGTCTGAGCTCCATTTCGATCACAAACACTAAAGGTCATAACCTCCCAGAGTTGGTGTTATGAGTAAATATTGATTACACTACAGTCAGTCACTTAGGCGGAGCCACCACCGGAGAACACAGACGTGCACTGTGATGTTTTTGAAAGGAGTAATATCTCGCCTAATCCCTGCCTTGGCTCTTCCTTCGCCTCAGCCAATGCGTTTCTTTCTGCTGTGCAAATCAGCATGCGCGGCTCTGCGCCGGGCTCGAGTTACGGTGAGCTCCAATGTGGTGAAGTCAGACCTTCACGGCAGTCTGTCTGAATATGGCTCCTGAATCTCAAAGTCAAGGTACTCCCCCTGGCTTTCTCCCCTGGCTGACTCCCAGGATGGTATGGCGGTATCTGAGTTCACACGTTCATCACCCCAGCCTTCGTGTATGTCATCACGCTTGCTATGCCTGCCTCCGTGAAGCTTCTCTGTTGACTTCCTCTGCTGACAAGCCAGACATGACGCCGCGTGGTGTTGAACGCCGTGCCACTGAGCGGGACTTTGCAGTTGAATAAGTGAAACTCTGTTATACAACACACTACATAGCCAAATTCATTATGAAGTGTATACATTTGCTTTCGTTATTAAATTGGCGGATTTTGACAGAGATGGCTGTGTGATTAGGCTTTTTTTTTTTTGGCTGACATTTTGGAATGCTCTGATAGATTGGACAGCTTTTCAAATGACAGACCAATGGCGATTAAAAACAGCAGAATGATAATAATAATAAAATGGAAAAATATCACCTCTACTAACGTGTAACAGTGTTGCACAAAAACTCTATGCAATTTCTGCAAACCTCCTTGTGGTTAAAAACAACATAAATTACACTGCACGACAATTTAAGAACACAATCAAAACAACGGTTTAAAGGTAACAATGTCAGTCAACCCCCATAATGACTCGTAGCAAAGGACACCATTTTTTAAATGTGCTTATTGCATTTATGCATCACATGTGGCTAAAACCGATTCATGTCAAATAAGGTGTTTTCAGCTACATAATTTTCAACTGTGTGTTTCCCAAAATTTAAGATTAACCCTAATGTTATTAATTTCAATTCCAAGGAAATTCAAATGACATTACAAATATGCAGCTTTTATTTTTTACCAGTAACAGAAAAAAACAAGCAGAATGATGAGCCATGACCTGATTTTCTTTTCAAGTATTTTTAGGTAGAAGTTCAAAAGCAAGCCCTGACAGAGAGCTACCGTTGCACACAGCAGAAAGCTAGCCAGAACTCATTGCCTGTGGCTTGCCCTTTTTGAGGTACATGCCTCCTCTTGACATTTCTTGTCAAATTGCCTTGGGACCATTAGATCATCCAGACGATGCCACTTCAATGGAATTCGAGATGAGTAAAGAAAGCGTTAACCTGGAAAAAAAGACAAACAAAATCATAATAAAATAAGAACATCTGCAAGAAAATAGTTTGCATGCCCCACATACTGGCTTGACATGATGGGTTTGAAGTGAATGATGAGAATGGAGTGTCTCACTTGTTTGGTTATGATTCACATGTGAATGTGTGTAATTTCCAAACATTTGCAGAATAGTTTGCACTTCAAGCAGGTCTGCTGTCTGAGGAAATCCTCTCAGACAAATGTTGACAAATTGCATTGCATCATTGTTTCTTATCATAATTAGCGCTTTAAGTTTTGTAGCCTTTTTTGCTTGTTCTATTCCCCTGCTAATTTATCTCCTCTTCAATAGGTAAGCAGACAATATATTCCTCAAGAAAACAACTATTGAGCACCTCAAGTAAGAGAAACAATTATGATTTTTGTAATTGCATTTTTTAAATACCTTGAACATAATGTTCTAATTGTAGTGAAGGTGTGGCCTCATTAACAGAAAGGCCCAGTCTACAACAACAACGACATACCTGAATGAGAAAAAAACAAGGGCTGGAATGCTACGTTTTTTGTGTCACTCCAGCAATTGAACAGAACATTATTAATTGACCATGTGGGTTGCAATAAAATTAAGATATAAATATGCAAAGTACACTTGGATACCGCAGCTTTTTGGTACCTGCAGGGGCAGGTGCCAGCCATCTTTAGTGTTTGTGATTAGATTAATATGATGTCTGGTAGCTTGAGTTATAACATGGTGCTTTAAAGTTTTAATAATCTCAGCAGGTGGTTAAAAAATTACCTGTGGGTGTTCGTGGTAAGCCTAAAATCTTGCTCCACAGTCTTTTGCACTTGACACAAACACATGCGATCCATTTCGTCATACAAAGCAAGCTGGAAGATTATTATTGTATGTGTTTATTATATTTCTTCAATCAGAAAGAAAGTGCAAAAGTGCATGTCTGAACAGACTGCTTTGTTTCCTCGGAGGCAAGTGCAACAGAATATCAGCGTGTTCCAGATAGTGAAATCTGACAGTCTTGACTGTTGACCTTCCTCCTAGTGTATTTTGCTCGTATTTACTTTTCTTTTCCTCATTAAGTTTATCTTGTATTTTTATGTGCAAATTGGTGCTGCCCATGTACACCAATT